>NC_136814.1:18652261-18972261 GCF_951394365.1 Tetrao urogallus
TGCTAGTAGAATTGTGTGTGTTTAAATGTATGCATGCCACGTTTTATTTGTCATGTAGCCTTTATTACTAAGTGTTAAAGGATTTGTACTGCAACTAAATAGGGTGGCTAGAGTGCTCTGAGTAAGAGATATTTTGAAAGAGCTGCTTTGTAAAGCATGCAATAATAACAACAACATCCAAGCTGATTAGGGATGTCATAATATTATCAGTAGGTATTTTAAATCCCCAATGATTTGTTTGTTTATTTGAAGCCCTGGGTTTTGTTTTTTCTTCTTTTAAGAGTAGAGCGGCAATACACTTCTTTTGTAAGAGAAATAGTGTCAACAGAAGGATAAGGAGCACATGCCTGTAGAACATCTGCTCTAAGAAGCCACTTGAAAAATAACCATGCAGTAGCATGATAACAAAACATCTGCAAAGGATTGGGAGGAATATTAGCAGTGGGAGGAGGCAAGGAAGGACAAGTGAAGTTGGACCGAGATCAGGGATACACATCTACCAGCGGCAGCACCTCTGTTATAACAGCGGTCTTTCATGTTTACATCTGTGTGTAGCATGAAAGGTTTGTTAGAAGTGGGCAGGGAGGCGGTGAGAAGAAGACTGGGGAGGGTTCCAATCATTTACCCATGTGCTGGGCTGCAGACCCAGCTTTCCACCGTGAGCCAGCTGTGCTGCTGGGAGGCAGCACATCGTTGGGCAGGCACTGGAGCCCTGTGTACAATCAGAGCTGGTGTGCCTAAAGCCCATTTCTTGCTTTCCTTTGTTGTGCTGGACATGTTGGATGAATCACACATGATTTTATTAGAAAAACATTGTTCTTATTAAAATCTTGTATAAATAAGCCATCTGCCTTCACACATCTATTTGAAGATATATATATATATATTTATGCTGGCAATTTGATATGAACACTTCTTTGCTGAATACTGGGAGGATGACACATAGTCCTGTCTTAACCATTAAGCAAAAATTTGGCTTTAATTGATGTGCAGATTACACTCTCTTTTAAAAGTGGGATAGTTAGTGTTTATTCAATTGCACAAAGGCAAATCCACAGCAACTTTTAACAAAGAGCACATACTACTGAGACATTTCCCACAACATACCATGGCTTTAAAATCCCACTGGTTTGCTATAGAATAAACAGTCAGGAATTCTTGGAAATTAAAAAACAAAAACCACATGGACGGTAGGAGAAAATTAAATTAGTGACCTTAGGTAGAAACAAGTAAGATTTTCAGGCATCTACTCTGTTTCCAATCTTTTTTATTCTTTTTTCTGGTATTAATCAACCTCTTAAATTTCCCATTGGATCTGGCTTTTTCCATTACAAATTTAAAGATATTGTAGAACGACAACCTCAATATACCAGAAATTGTATATTATCCTTCTGCATAGTGCATGCAGAAAGTGATACATATTCATAAAGAGTACAAATGTTTATGTATATATATGAGAAATAGCTGAGTGCAAATAGACAGAAGAGTATGTATCTGTATTTACAGTGGAAGAGAGACGCTTGCCAATGGGTGCATCAGTTTGTTATGAAATGCTTGATTTAAAGAAAAAATCCCCATGCTTTTATTGTTGGTAACCAATCCTATTTAATGTAATGGATCATGAAATGGAAGAAAAAATAAACTGTGACACAGAGCCAGGCATAGGAATCAAGATGTTTTGTCACTGTAAATGAATCAAATCTGCTTGTATTTCTCCTCATCACCTCCACCCCACCCAAAAAAAGAACAACAACAAAAAGTAGCAAAGAGTTTTGGTTTATTCTAGGCGCTCTGAATCTTGCTAGTTGGAAAGCCCTGCCTGGAAAACATGAAGAACATATTGATGAGGACATTGTGAACATGTCATTATTTCAGTGTATTTAAACATAGTACAACAGACAGTTTTGTGAATCACAACTGGAATGGTAGACTGTATTCTGGAAGGACAATGGTAGCAACATTTTAAAAAGAAGAGTAAAAACTCACCATTTATTGAAAATCAGACTTCTTTCAGGTGTCTCCAGCTGAGAGAGCAACATGAATTGTTCAGTTGAGTAACACTTTTTTAAGAGTAAAGAACATGAACTGTAAGATATAATATGGACTTCATGACCCTAGCCTTACTTTCAAGATTTCCTTTACTTCTTTTTGTCCATTCATTGGCGCCTGGAAGAGGAGCTACGAGATATGGTTTAGTAGCTTGTGGTACTGGGAATGGGAGGGTGGTTGGACTAGATGACATTGCAGGTCGTTTCCAACCTTGCGATTCTATGATTCTATGATATATCAAGAATACAGGAGTATGCGCATCTCCTGAAATAGTGGGGAGCAGGTGTGTTCATTCAGCTTCTTGCTGCTAACAGAATGTGTGGGTTTTAAGTAATAAAGGGGTAAAGAAATCTAAAGAAAATCTCTTCAATGTTAGAAAAGAGTTATTCATGAATTACAACTATCCCAAATTTTACCAAACTTATTGAAATCTAGAACAACAGATCAAGTTTATCTCCAAACTCATTGTATATCTTCTCATGATGACAAATATTTTCTTCATCGCCTGCAACACTCTTTTTAATTTGCAGGGTTACAGAAGGGAAAAAAAAAAGTCTTCAGTGCTAATAGACATTTGAGCCATTTACTTCAATAGTTAGTAATCACTATATAACGACTTACAAAAATTGCACATCCTCTGTTTAACTAAGATTCTGCCTGTGATCATCATAATCAGTTCTGCCTGTTTGAAGAAACGCATGCTTGCACAGCTTGAAACATTTAAAACCTTTCAAGTTGGGCTTTGGCACCTCTGATGGTATGTACTGTGCTTATGACAGTTAATCATGTGAACACAACTTTTTTCTCTTCCCTTTAAACTTGGTAGATTTAAGATTATCTTTTTTTTTTTTTTTTTCTCATATTATTTCTTCAAAGTTAAATTTCCAGTGCATGAAACTACTTGACCTGGAAAATAAACACAGCATCACATATTAGCACTGTGGGATAGCAAAAGAAATCTGATCTTTGTAACTAACAAAGGAGACACATAAAAGAACGAGGGCCTGATTTTCTATGGAGATTTAACAACAGTTTTCAGATACCTAAGTGGATAGTGTCTGCAATTATCCTTCAGTATCTTTCTTACAGGAGATTTAAAAATCTGGTCTTTGAATTGTGGTGACCTACCTTTAATTTCTTCACAGTAATAAAAATGGACATTTCTCTTAGACTTCAGTGGACACAGCTGATGTTTACTCCCCCTGAGGAAATTGGGCCCTACACATTGAAGCCTCCACTGGTGTAATGTGACTGGGCTTCTGACAAAACTCTGAAAGCATATGCTTTTTCTCTTCTTGAGTCCTCTTAGTCCTGCTCAAAGCAGTACTAAGTCAGATCCTATTTTTGGAGACCTTGTACCTTGAATTTTAAATATCTTCAGTGCTGGAGATTTCACAGCCACTCTGCACCATCTTCAGTGTGATTTTTTGGGATGTCTAGCCAGAAGTTTCCTTTCTATCAAGTGTAGCTGTTGCTTCTGCTGCGATTGGGCACCTCGGGAAGAGTCTGGTTCTGTCCCAACTACACGATCAGCTTTTTATAAGGGAGCATTTTGCACGAGTGATTTTCCCCCTTAGCCTCTTTTTCACCACATGGAACAAAGCTGAACACTGTCAGAAACACTGTTTCTCCTCATAGTTCATGTGCCCCTGTCTAACCATTTTGGTGGCTCTCAACTGCAGGTTATCAATGCCTTTCATGCTATCAAGATGAGAGCCAAATAGAGGAGAAGAAATAGCAGAAACATCTTCATTTTGTTATGATATTTCAAAATTATTCCTTTTTCCCATCACAAGATATTTGACTGATGTTCTCACACAGCTCTAGACATCCTCACTCCATGCAGGGAAATACAGTGGGGGAACCAAGCCTGGCAGTGCTGACAAACCCTGTGTCCCATGATTGATCACTTGAAATTTGACACAGATAATATGGAAAAAGGTCATCTGAAGGAGCAGGGCTATCTTGTGGCCAGTGTTACATTCGTAATCAGCATTGCCTTTATTGTCTCTTTGAAGATTACGTGTCATACTCTCCACTGGTTTTATGCTTTCTGATATCGATCAGGATCTGCTGTAACTAGATATGTACTGGGAATATATTTCCTTGAGTTCTGAACAATACAATTCTCAGTTACATAAAACAACCATTCCAAGCATGAAATAGTCATCAGTCTTGTAAAGACAGTGCAAACGTGATTGCCTAGTCTTTGTAACATAATGGATCATTATATTCTCAGGAAAACTGGAAAGTCCAACAGAAACTGAAGAACAAATCTTCTGTAAATATATGGGAATGTTCATGCTTTTGGCTTCTAACTGCTACTGCAAGGAATAAGTTTGCCATGGAACAGTAAATTTATGCAAGGGACAATCAACAATGTAAGGACAATCTTAGACTCTTAAAGGACTGTCAGGTGTCGTCTTGTTCTTTAGATTGTCTCAAAATGTATGCTATAGCTGTGATTCATAACATAACCATCCACAGGATTCTTGCTTGGTTAATATGTCTTATTTTGTCAGAGACAAAATATTAGTAGAATACAGAACTCTCTGCTTTTTACTTAAAAAATTGAGTTATGCCTCTTCGTAGGCATAGGCTACAGAAAAAAAGGTGCAGCAGCAAGGGATGGAATACATCGCTCCCTTTAACTGTGGACATTTTGTGATTCTATAAAAGCTGTTTATCATAGTGCTTCTCTCATTTGGCTGCGCTATTCTCTTCATGTCCGTATTACATCTTGTCTTACTTAAGTTGATAGCATTTTTTTCTCTTTTCTTTGAATAGAACCTTGCATGGGGCCAGAGTTTGATGGATGTTTCTATACATGTCAGTGTTGGAAATACAATTGTGAACATACTTGGATGTTGCTAATACCTAATTACATTACATATTTGTGAATTATTTCAGTGTTTCAACAGAGAAGACAGGTTAGAAATGCTGAGTGTTCAGGCATGTTGATTGTGGTATTCAAGAAAATGATTGCTTCCAACACCACCAGATGTTATCATGTTTTTCCATTCTGCTTCTATTGGGTGTATCTGACATTTCAAAATAACATAAAAAAATACCAATGACTATTAAACACATGCTTATTTATAATCCCGGTCTCGTGCAGAATCTTCAAAAATTATGCTGAAGTGATTTCTGTAGTTATGGCTTGTCAGTGTGCTTTTATATGGGCATATTTTATCCTTTCATTTGATTTTGGAGTGGTAAATAAGGATCACAAATAGATTTTCTTTGCCTGGAAGAGTTGTATGTTTTTCATTATTGCTTACTTACAGAGTTCAAACGCATTATGTATACTAGATTTCTGTCCCTAAATATGCTTTACAATACAATTCATCATGCTGCCATCTCAGAATTTTAGCTGTAGGCTGCAGGAACAAGAAAGAAAGATAATAAGATCTTATTTTGAAAAATATAAGAAAGGCTCCTCATAAAGTAATTTTGGCAAGCTAATTTTCTTTCACTTCTAATTATCCTGAAGGTATCAATAGTCACATTTTCCTTTATCACTTTAAGTATACATGGATTTTAGGGTTTTAAGCTGTATGTGCTGTTAAAATAATAGATTTTCTCTATTACAGAGATACAGTAAGGTCTGTATGAGTTTTAGTAAGATACTTGGAGTAGCAGTCAAAGCAACCCGATCAAGTTAATGGGTCAATGTGCATAACAGTGGGCTGTCTTACAACAGAATGTTCACATGACCAAAAGAATGGCAGCACATTATTTGCAGTTAAGTTTGTTCTAGTCATTCCTTATGGTGAGCTATGTTTCCAGATGACAAATTTGACAATCAAGATTAAATGTTTGCAAAGGTCCTTTCTAGTAGTTCACTGGAAGAATCATCATAAAGTAGACTTGCCATTTTAGACTAACTTTTTTTTTTTTTACCTACTCTTTAGAGAAAATGCAGGAGAGTAGAACGATCATGGAACAGAGGAGAGAATAACAGCAATTACTTTGCAGTGAGATGTCATTCTGAATGAGAATTTGGAAAAGAAACATAGTTTTGCTTTCAGATAGGTGTTTAGGAAAAAGTAACCTCTTCCCTTCTCTGACTGAGCATTACGGCATATTGAGGACATTTAAGAATTTCTTAAGATAAACTGACATGATTTATGGGAATTTATAAGGCATTGGATAGATGAAGATATATTGGGATCTTATCTAGTAGAATTATTATAATATCTCATTTAGCTTTCTGTTTTGACAAAAATCTCATATGCTGTTCGTGAAATAAATCTTTTTAAAGTCATTTGATATTTCTTGATAGGAGCTCAAGAACAGCACTATGCCCTATATCATGTCTTTGCCGTGCTGCCTGTCAGTCTGCAACTTTGTCAGAACATTATCCCATTATTTATGACATACACTTAAGACACAAATAGACTACTTTTGTTCAAGGGAGACTAATGGTAGAGCAAACTGGCTGATTTGATAATCCCTAGCACCTAATGAGCTGTGTTTCAGGGACCAAATTCCCTCTCTAGATTTGCTTGCAGTTTATGTTGTTCACACATATTAAGTAACTTCCAGAAGATTTGGCTGAGAACGTAGATAAAAGACTGAACTCATATGTCGCATTTCTTCATTGCACAGACATGCACAATTCATAACGTGACATTTGACTCACACATAAGAACCTAATTATTTTCTTCCAAGGATGTGTATTAATCCAGACCCAGAGTAGGAAGATAGTTGCTGCTTAAGTACAGCAAAATGAGACTCTTTGGTTTCCTGTTGTTAAAAACATAAGCCAAAATAAAATAAAATGGAGTAGTCTCCATTTTGCAATACTTTGCAAACCTATGAACAATGGTTTTCTAAACGTGTTTTAAATAGTGGATGACCTGAGTGATGGTCACAGTTTAACAGTGGTGTTGGAATCTGAACTAGTTTCCATTGTGGGAAATGTCTGGCTTTCACTGATGAGGAAATCCCATTTATTCCAAAAAGCCAGGATATAGACTATGATGGAGCATTCACCTGTGGGCATTCATCCCTCAGAGACTTCCAGAATTGGTGTTGGTGTCCTGGGCAATGTTAATGGTATTAACTGAAGGTTCCAGTGTTCTCGAGCTAAAAGAAACAAAACCTGGGGTCTATTGTCCAATGCAAATCTCCACAAACCACCTCTTCCTCTAAAACAACTTTTTACTAATAGCTAGAGCTGAGCAAGTGGCTGATTTTATCCTTCTCAGAAGATTCTCCTTGGTAATACTTTTTTTCTTATTGAATAAGGCAGAATACTACTGCATGCAAAGATCTGAAGCAGTATTTTATACTTGAAAAGATTTCAGCTAAGGATGAATCCTTAAACTTTCTGCTTTTGGCTAAATGTGTTATTAGTTCTCAGTTTGGCTATGCAGCAATGATATCTGGCCATTGTCAGGACTTTCTTGGCTAACTCTGCTTCAGAAATAAAGCAAATGCTGGGGCACATCTGAAAGAAGAAAATCTTGACCCAAGCGAGGTACTTGATGTTTTTTGTGCATGTTATTGCTAGATGTGATGGATAAATGCTTGTATATGAACTGAATTCATCCCTTTCAAAGCCTGGCACATCTCACTGCCATAGTGCACACGCATACATGCTGGTATTGTATATAGCAACAGGTTACTGTCTAAGTGTTATTAAATAGATATAAATACAAGTGATCACTCTGGAAAGTGATCTGAGAATTCACTGTGGAGCGCTGACGCTGAAGGATTTTAATCTGTTGTGTATTAGGATGTAAATGACCCATCTTAAAGCTATCCAGAATGCCACAGTGCCCCTTCCCCATTTGTATGTGGTTACATACAAATATATATATATATATCTCTATATAATATATATATAGAGAATGTTGCCTTCTAGATTTCAATGGGAGATCTAATGACCCCTTATCTCTTTACAATCACCTTGGCTCACTGATGTGAGCCCCAGATTCCATTTGCTGTTGCTGTTAGCCCATCTTCTCCTAGACTCCCAGTTGGCCCTCTGCTGTGAAGGCTCCCAGCAGTTTTACCTGCATTCCTGATGGCTTTGCCATGGTTTTGGGAATTCAGCTTTTCTGTTACCTAAAAACCTGATCGCCATGCTGGTTTCAAACTTCAGAATGATCTGCATAAATTCTGTATCTCTTCTCTTTTCCTGATTTTGTATTTTGATTTTCAGAAGGCCTTCCCACAAGAAAGGCTTTCTTGTAACTGAGGCTCGACATGGTTCCTGGTGGCTACCCAGACATATTGTCTGCATCACTTACCAATAATTACTACTTAACAGTAGTAGCAATGTTCTGCTGCATCTCCTTTTCTCTGATACACTGAATTAAAAGACCTCATATTGTTCCAGAGCTTTCAGATGATAATGTAATATTGTTAAAACTTTTGCAGATGATGATAATTTCTTAGATAAGTTCCATAAGATTATATCTTAGAAACTGGGGGTAAGTTCCAGAATACATAGCACCGCAGCCTGTCATTTCTGCAAATTCCTGTCATCATCTCTATTTGTTAAAGTATATTTTATATATGATACATAGGCTTGAATCGATAGTCTGTATTCACACTCAAAAATGTTTGCAGTCATTCACATACTTTTCAGTCTGCATCTTCCCTGGTGTATAGGGAGTGACTTCATACTTCTTGCAAGCAGTAATGTATGTCATGACATATTTTCACAGAGTAAAAGATCTGGTTGTATATAAAAAGTGCCTTAATTAAACGTTTCTTCTCAAGTGAGGTATTATGACACAATTATTTTCCCCTCTAGTATCTAACATTATCAGAAATACTTGCATCTAAAATGCAGTACTGGAAAGACTACCAGCAGAGAAATAGTGACACAAAAGAAAGATGGTAAAAGTGAATTGCATTTCCTGCCAACTCTGACAGCCATTTTTGGGCCTTCTCATCTCTTTGAAGAGCTATCAAAAGCTGAAGATGGTAATTAAAATAAATTTTGGTTGAGTAGCGTTCACACGTCCTATAAGTTCTGCAATTTTCTCAGAAAACTAAAGGAAAGGTAAAGCAAAGATTCATCCCCTTTAGTTCCATGACTAATACCCAGAGAGAAGCCTTCCCTCTGAGCTTCATTTCCAGTCAGTAGGAAGAGCTGTAGGATGGATTTGGCTGAGGGAAGGAAAATGCAGTTTCACTTTAGATATGCTTCATTGTTTTGCAAAGGACCAGCTGGGATACTTGGATCTGAACCCTTCAGTCCTACCGTAACAGGAGGTTAGCCAGAGTCAACATTGCATCTTCAGACCCTTCTTTGTTTTAACCAGCTACTGCGTAACACTGATGCATCACTAGGTTCTTCAGAAAAAGGACCAGCAGCATTTTCTAAGAACGCTGAGTAGTCTGCATCTTAGCAGTGATCTGCCATCGCATTTGCATGCACATATTTCTTCCTTAAATACCTGTAGCCTCATCTCCATTGCTCATCGTCTCAGGATTGTGCATACAATCATTCATTGGGTCATCATTCCTTATACAGAAACCATTTGTGCAAAAATGAGTTGGAGGTCTCTCCTGCAAGGTTCTCCTTCAGAGGATCTCCCTACTGCAATCACCAATTGTGTCAGTTGTTTCCTGTACAATATACAGTACTTCATTATTGCCACAGGGGGTACTGTTGGCTTAATTTTGTGTTTGAGTCACTGCTGCTGAAATTATTAAGTTAATGATTTATGCTCCTATGATACAACAATCTCTAGTGTTTAAATTGGTTACTATGTTTTGTTTACTGTTTATAACTACCAGAGTTGTTTTAGTGGCATTTTAAACTACTTGCCAGCTTGTATGGTTTATTTCTCCCTGCAGATTTTTACAAACCACTGATTGATATTGGGGAAAAAAAAAACCCCGTAGTGATTTATGCTTGAAAAAAATCCCAGGAGCTATGAATTAACCACTGTTTTGCTACATAAGAAGAAATAACACTCTCGTGACACTGAACAATGGATGTCAAAACTTATTCTAGCACTTGCTTCTGTTTTTATCGTAGTGGAAAATTCGAGGGTCTTTTTCTTTCAATACTGTGACTGCATCA
This sequence comes from Tetrao urogallus, assembly GCF_951394365.1. NCBI lineage: Eukaryota > Metazoa > Chordata > Aves > Galliformes > Phasianidae > Tetrao > Tetrao urogallus. Next base: position 18,662,361 of record NC_136814.1, read on the forward strand.
GTTTTGGACTATGAGCTCACTAGTTTTTCCCCAGAGTTCTTCCTCATCATGCCATGTTAAGTACTTGATTCACTCAAAAAGTTTAATGTTTGCAAAAGTGGAAAAAATGTACCGGTATTCATTGCTTGACAGAAGGTTAGCTCATTTTAGTTCCCAGTGCACAAAGGAAATTTGTGAGGCTGATCTACATCTTCAAGAAAGTCATCCAGCAACAATGCAGAGCAGATTCTGTAGTTTTCTGTAGATTTGAAGAAGCAATACTCTTACTCTGTTTCACTGGAAAAGCATAGAGCAGTAAGAACAAAGCATATAGGGTGAGATGAGAACTCTCAAATGTGTTAGGTTGGTTACAGTATAACCAGTTGCTCTCCTTTCACTCTGTGGGGTGAAATTACAGCCACATTAAAGCATAACAGTCTGCTTCTGACATCACAACTTAGACCTCCTTTTCAGCAATACTGTTGCCCATTTTGTGTTTGTCTCCTTTTATGCATCCCATGAGCATCAAAGCAATGTATCTTTAACCAGTTTCTTACTAGGGAGTTTGTGATCAAAACTAGGGATGCAAGTGAAATCGCTTTATGACAATATGTAAAACATACATGAGAACCCCATGTATTCCACAGACCAGCTCCATCTCCATAGATACACAGACTACGAATCACATCTGAACTGCTTCTCATTAAACTGAGAGGTCAGGAGCACATGCTGCTGGTCCACCCCTCACCTTCAGTGGTTCAGCCACTGGCCTAGTTCCCAGCAACTTGATGCTGTTCAGATGGCCAAAAGTTAATGCTCTTGATTAGGTGATGTTATAGGAGCCACCCCAGCAGCAGTGCACTACCAGAACCCTCTTATTCCCCAAGACATGGGCTGGAGTTTTCCCACTGGTGACATATCCTAAATCTAACACTTATCATCAGATCAGATGAAAAGACTATTGCAGTGGGGAGCACAGAACCTGATGGTTTCAAGTGGAGGTGAGGTGCTGGCAATGCAGAAAATCAGGCACAAGTATTTTAAGAAAAGAAATTACAGGCTATTACTGATATACTGCTATTTGATGTGGAACCAAGGAATTTTAGCTAACAGGGCTCCATTTTTTTTTTTTATCCCAGGTTTCCAAAACTAAGGAGTGGCACAGATACAGTGCACAGCAGTGATGGGTTTGGGGTCCATTTGGCTTACTACACCAAGTAATGCATCTACCCACTGATCTGCACATATGCTTGCCTGGAGCAACTGGACATTTGGCAGCCAGAGAGCTACCTTTCCTCTATGCTGACTTATCCAGACAAATGGTGAAAATTATCTTTTACTACTCAGAGAACATTTCCAGGCAGAAAAAGAGGATATATTCTGGGAAACTCCAACCATGTAGAAACCCCGGCAAGTGACATTACTTGATAAGCGTGGCTTTTCACAAGTTTGTGCTATAGTCTCATTAAGTGACAGCATGCAAGTGAACATGAAGTCCTAAAATCCACAAGAGAAAAGCCTTCAGATCTACTCTCAATTAATGTAGGATCAAGTTAAGTTTTAGGTATGTTTTCACATGCTTACTGCGATCGTTCGCTGTATCCAATCCATCCTTGTCAACAAATACTGCCAAGAGATCAAAGGCATATCACGAGCTGTGGGAAGATTTCTCTGATACAAAGAAAACCTGCAGTGTATGGAAGAGAACATGAGTACGGGAGGGAGTTTGGAAAGAGCAGAGGTAGAGTTAGCTGTCCATAAGATACCTTTAAGAAAATGCACCCAATATGAATATATGAATACTCTTCCTGGTGAGAACTCTGAGCTGATACAGGGATGCGCGTACAGAATACTTCAGATCTGCATTGACTGTTGGCCCCTGCTGCAAGACCTGCAGACTACAAGCCTGAGACTTCACACACTCTCAGCTGTCATGGATTCCACAAATACGGCTGCTTTTGTGGCACTGCATCCAGTGACAGATATCCATGAGAGCTGCTGCCCAGCATCTCCTTAGTGAATGCAGCAGGGAGCAGAAGGAGCTGGTAGAAGAAATTACATGTAATCATTCTCACTTCAGCAGGTATCTTTTTAGGCTAAATAAACACCTAGCCAGAGATGAGCTACTCTTTACAAGTAATTTCAGAGCCATTCCTTGTGAATTGTTCCAGACCTGGAATGCTTACTTGGGGTATTTCCCATAATAAAGCCTTGAGAAGTCATTCTTCAAGGAAGTGTATCAATGGTGTATCAAGGAGGCCCAACATGGAAAGAAGGTCATGTAGAAAATATGTGAGAAGCCACTAGCAGAATTAGCCAGCAACTGTATTCCATATGTCTTGAAGAAATTGCTTTTTCCTCACAAATTATAAAATAACATTGATCTGTGTGGTCTGCAAAAGGTGCGTGAAAAGTCTGCTTGGCCCTCAGCAAGGAAAAGGCTCGTATCCTCTGATTTAGATGACTCAGAAGATTCACTAGGTAGAAATTAACTCATGTAGGAAAATATCCACTGCAAGAAAAACATGAAAAAATCTTTTTTTTGTATCAGCACAACTTCTTCCTTAACACGGCAGGACACTGCAAACATGGGAAAATAAAGGGAGGTGATAGAACCAAACTATGACCAATCTGGAAACAACTCCTGCATCCACAAGACACACAAATAAATACATCTGAATGGCTTTCAGAAGGCTTAGTGAAAGATTTCAAACAGAGCAAGTAGGAAAGGAGACAAACTTTTTCTTCTTGTTTTCATTTTTTTGCGTTTAAGTGTCACTGACAGAAAAGTTGAAAGGACTATTTCTCAGAATCCATTGCTGTAGTGGTAAGATGATATTTGCTGAAGCACTGCACAGCAAAACAGCAAACTTAAAAGAAACTATAGGCTCCTCAAAGTCAATGCAGTGCTACTAAAAAAAAAAAAAAAAGAAAAAAAAAGAAAGAAAATAATGTTCAGAAATTGACTGTAATTTTTCAGTGTGATTTAATGTATTACTGCTGATCAGCCAGAAGATAACTGTATAAGCATAGAATCAAAGAATAGTTTGAGTGGGAAGGGACCTTTAAATGTTATCTAATCCAGCTACCCTGCAATAAACTTCTACAGCTACATCAAGTTACTTAGAGCCTGTCCTTAGCATAGCTTCTAGGAGGATCTGCTCCACAATCTTTTCTGGCACACAGGTGAGGCCAGGTCATCCTTTTTATCCTTCTTAAAAATGGATGAGACGTTTCCTTTTTTCCAGTCACCGGGGACTTCACCTGGCTGCCAGGACTTCCCAAATACCACTGAGAGTGTCTTGGTGACTACAGTAGCTGTTTCCCTTAGGACTCCAGGACACATTCTGTCAGGATCTATAGACTCCTGGATGTTCAGGTTCCTCATATAGTTGTGAGCCTGATCTTTACATACACTAGGAGGGACATGCTCCTACAGCCCTCTATTTCTGAACATCCTCTCAGTGGAACGCATGAAGAGCAGAGGCAAAGGAGTTGAATACCTCAGCCTTTTCCTTGTTACCTTTGTTACCAGCCTGCCTGTATTGCTCACTAGGCAGAGGGGGAAACACCTTGAACTTTACTCTTCTGGTTGACATACCTGTAGAAGCCTTTCCTGTTCTTCTTTGCACCCTTATCAAGTCTAGTTTCAGCTGGGCCTTGGTCTTTCTGACTCTATCCCTACTCAGCTTAGTAGCATTCATACACTCCTCCCAGGTTACCTGTCCCCGTGTCCACTGCTGTGCATTTTCTTCTTGCTCTCCAGTTTGGCAATCAGGTTCTGGTTCAGCCATGTCAGTCTTCTTGCCTTCCTTTCCTGACTTCCTACATCTGGTGATGGAGACTTCTTGTGCCCTGAGGAAAGCTTCCTTAAGCCATCTGCACTCTAATCCCTTGTCCTTATTTCCCAGGGAGTTCTGTTGACCCTGAAAAGCTGGAGTTTGGCTTTTCTCAAAGCTAGCACTCTAATTTTACTCTTTAACTGTCCCATATCCCTTGGAAGTGTGAGCTTCATCACAGCATGAGCACTACAGCACAGACAACTTCCAATGACGTCACTAACCAACTCACTTGCATTGATAAGCAACAGGTATTGCATCCTTCCTGGTGGGGCTGTCTATTATTTGGCTTAATAAGTTATTCTTGATGCCTTCCAGGAACCTCCTGGATTGCCTACAGCTTGTCGTGCTGTTTTTCCAGCAGATTAAGCATTTCTCTGTTTTTACAGTGAAAAACTGCCTAGAAATATGGCAACATAAAACCACTTTTTAAAAATATATGGTTCAAGCACACTTCGGATAATAAACAATGGCACCATGAAGAGGTTATCCAAGTGGGAAGTACAGACTTGTAGAGGGGCAGCTGTCCTTAACTTAGTGCTGCTGCAAATCCCTGGCTCCCTTCTGAGAATAAAGAAGGCATCTTGGTGTGGCTGTTATTTTCACAGAGCTGAAGTAGCTTCTGGAAGGTGAGCTGCTTTGCCTCAGGAAGGACCCATCATAGCTCTGCTCCTGGCCAGTAGAGGGCAATGGTGCATATAGCCAAGACAGCAGATCAAAAGTAGGCATCCTACATCCATCAGAGATTCAAAAATCCACTTCTTCCTCTTCATCAAGGATTTTCCTTTCATCACCTGAAAAAGGGCCACAGAAACACTAAAGGCAAAGATTTTCCCCAGCACAAAGGAGAGTGAGAAAAGCAACTAAGAGATGGGAAAGAGATGATTGTATGTATTAGTAAAGAGGGATACCTGTCGTATTGCAATCCTGTTATGAATTATCTTCTTTTCTCCATAGGACTATTCATCAAAAAGAGTCAACTGTCCAGGATCCTGTTGTGATGGTGCTCAAATAACATCTCATCTAGAGGAATTTTTCTTGCATTTATCTTGTGACCTAAATCCTGTGCTATACTTTTCAGAGACATCCAGAAATAACTCAAATAGTTGTTCTGCTAGAGATGGTTCTGGGAGTCTGATTTACCAGCCTGTTTACAAAGGCTAAGCTGCCATCAGAAAGCCAAAATTCATGTCAACTTCATCTTGCCTGTGAACTGGAGCTAATTGATAAATCAAAGATACCAGAAATTAAAACCAAACATGATTGCGAAGTATTGCTCATACTGATTTGCAGAGTAAGACAATAGAATAACCCTCGATCACTGTAGATTCTGGTAGGGATCTAATAAATTTATCCTAAGCTTTAATTACACTGAGTTTGGAAAACTTACAGACTTTAACCATACTGCATACACAGATGTAGTTGCACATTTCAGAGCACACAGATAATGATAGAGAAGAAGAATTGATTGAAATGTAGGTAGAGGAAGAAAGTAGCATTCTTTTGCACCTTTCTAGATTTCTAAAACCTATGAGAAGACACTTCAGTTTTAAAGATATTTCTGCTCTTTGGAAATTTGTAAAATAATCAGTTCTAAGGTACATAGCAACATCCTTCATTTCCCAAGGAGGAAAATGAATCAGGAGTAACATAAAGGAAAGGAAGAAGGAGGAGTAAGAGAACATATTCTGTGTGAATGTATTAATAAAATGAAGAAAGAGGAGAATAATTAAACCTGTAGATAGTTGCAATGCTACAGTGGGATGGAAAGTACCACAAGAATAGCAGGGTGGCAAAGTCCTTAGCTACAGAAAATGAGAACAAGCCCAAATGTAACAACCACAGACGCAGGAAAAAAAAAAAAGGAAAAGAGCTACTAACTTTCAAAAGACCTCAAGTAGGCAGGGATCTCCAGCAAGATACTCTTACCTCCCCTGCCAACCCTTAAATGAGGTCTGGGAAGGGGTGGATCTTGACTCCACCAGGTGCAGTCACACAGGTGTCTTGTATGCACCTGAGCTCCCCTAGGTTGACCCTGCCTCCCCACCAGGTGCTCAGTCACTACTTCAAGCTGTGACTTAGCATTTCCGCCACAATATTCAATGTTCCTTTGGGAGGATTTGTTGTGTGCTGCCACCAAAATATATTTTCAAAACTATTCATGGAGTATTTGTGAAAAGCTACAGAGCTTTAGGGATGGCATGAGAGGATTTCAGAGATTTAGTCTGTATCCCTTTCTGCTGAGATTTTAAATACCTTATAGTGACAACAAGGAGAATGGAGCAGAGCTTCAGTTAATGAGGCAGCTGCAACATTTCACAGAAAGGTTACATTTAATTTCACTTAACATACGTTCTTTGATATAAAACATTGAGGGCTGGATAATATCTTCAGTGTCATGTAAGTGAAATCAGTGTGGTTGTGTGGGTGTAATCTCTCACTCTGATGGGTGAGTGCAGGCCCTCTGAAGGCTGGATGCTGTAGGATCAGTAGGATTGCATCTGTCCAGAGTCTCTATGGTTGTACTGGCTCCACAGGGTGCATCATGAGTTAACTGTGAGAACCATACATGTGCCAGATTGTTCTGTTCTCCCAGAAACATCTGAAGGGCTACAATGAATCATGTCAGTGAATCACCATCTCTAAGAATTGGGTCTGCCTCATCTGGCTTCAGTGGTGCTCAGTTAGGCTTCGTCAGGAGACAGTGCAGAGAGGAAGGCACCCACGTTGGTCTCCTTCAGGATGGAATTAATCAGGCCATGTAGGCCAGAGGGGGAAGTTCCAATCTTCCGAGATACAAAAAAGACACGTAGGGAATAGACTCAAGGGCTGCTCTGAAGACAATATCACCTATTTTATTACATTAGCCTTCAACAAGAGAGGTGGATGTTGGTGGGATGGCAGTAGAAGTTGAGCCTTCCCACCAATATCCTGTTACATGTTGTTGCCATGGGACAGATGGCAGCAGAGGGTCAGTCTGATATAATGGCATCTGACATGGGAGAGCATATGAAGTAAAGTTGTTCCACTGAATTTCTCTATGTATGTGGAAAAAATGGCACCCACTGACATTTATCAAGGCTTGCTGAATGTTTATGGAGACAAAACAGTGGAAGTGAGCACAGTGAAGTGGTGGCTGGTGCATTTCAGCAGTGGCAAAAGTGACAGTGGGTCACCTCTGCTGGTGCAAATTTTGATGAGTGCAGCATGCACGCTCTTATTCATCAGTGGTGAAGATGCATAGCTAATGGAATGACTGTACTGAAAAGTAGAGTTTAGTAGCTGAGAATTTGCTCTAAAAAGTAGTGTTATTGCTTTCTTTGTATCTGTTATAATTTCTGGGGAAATAAAAAGGAAGCATTACTTTTGGAGCAAAAGAGCTGAGATTATACATGTTCTTCATTTTGAGTTTGTGCCTTTCTCCGTACCGTCTTTCTTTAAGACCTGTAAGGCAAATAGATCTGTCAGTTGCAGCAGTGTGAATCTGACCTCATTAGAGCTTCATTAAAGAAAAAAAGAAAAAAGATCACCAGGCTCTGAAGATGTTCCGACTATATACATCCTTTGATCTCCAAAGCTGGCTGGTCTCATAGTCTAGTAGATGTCTGTGACTCCACAATTTCTATTACTCATAAGAGATCATCTGCTTTGTGAGGCTGAGTATAAATTTGAATTCAAAGTGAGAGGAATACCTGATAATATGGGTGAATAAATACACGAGTACACATGTATGTGAGATCTCCCATCATATAGGCAGCATGCAGATGGCCATACTTTAGAAGACGGGATCAGATCCCTGTGGGTTAACCCTGTGGGTATTTGCGAGAATCAACCACAGCAGAAAGTGGAGTTTTTCTTTTTACAATGTTTTAAGTATTCATCATTCTTCAATAATTTCTATCATCCAGAGTTGTGCACATTTTTCCGTTATCAGTTCATGAAGGAAAAATATGCCAGGAGCTAGTAGCATGGTTTTAATCTGTAAAACCACCCAAGAACTCTCATGTACAGCTGATGCTGACCTAGATTACTTGACATCCATGAGTCAAATACACCCCAGTACAACCACAATAGAAATGCAAGGCCAGTTCCTCTTTCATAGCCTGTGCTATGAATCAGAAATAGTTATTTGGAAGGGAGAGCTGTGATAGCTGCATAAGAGTAGCAGAAAGCTTGGGAGGAAATATAGTCCTCTACAAAACTGAGTTCTGGGAGACCCTCATGTTCTCACACACCCACTGATTGCTTTTTGTTAATATGAATTCGCTTTCCGCAGCCACTACTGGTGCTCCCACTTTTGTAGCGAAATAGAAGGGGAAAACAAAAGAAAAAAATTAAAAGCAAGCACTTTAGAGTCTCTCAGAAAATTCTTTTTCAGTTTTGATTTTATAAAAAATATATTACTGTTTTAACATGTGGTATCCTTATTTCTCCTAAACCTGTCCTGCTGCCTACTGAATTACTGGAGTAAGGTTTTTATTCAAGCCTTAGATATCATACTAGCAAAACCTTAAAAAACCTTCTTCCTTCCTCTCCTTCTCTCAGGCGAAGTGTCAGGGACGCATATTTACACTTCATCCAGTACAGCCAACCACAGAGCAAAGATTTTCAATTAACAACTTGTATATGAGATTCTCGCAAAGGAAATCATACTTTTGCTGAGCTACAGCCTGTGCTGTGTTGTGCCAAAATGTCAGCTCCCCGAATACAATGTGTTGAAGTGAAATATGAAAACGCTTCTTCTGTCTTAGTTGTCTAGTCATATACACCATATGAACGTGGGAAATTAATGAAATGCATTCTAATGATGGGAGAACAGCAGCCAGTATCTTGTTCAGAGCTGGGCTAAACATTAGTTTTGTGGTATGATTGCAGGGAAACATTAATGAAGTGTGGACTTCAACTAACAAAAACACTACTCTGATTAAAAACAAAAAAGAAACACTGCCTGTTACTTTACAAGCAGCATAGGTAGCAAACAGATACAGAGCATTGTATTGCAGCAGTGCACGTAGAGAGGGACAAGTACTCTGTTTTAAATACACTTGTGCTATGGCTGTTTATTATATATAGAATTGAGATCAAATTCAGGGTGGTGGTTTGGTTGTTTTGCCGTGTTATTTTTCACCTTTCTCAATTGCATTCCAACCCAATGTTGTGTACGTTTGTAGGTTAGAGAGATGGGAAGTGTCCTGCAGATCCTCTTTCAGGCTGCAGTTGGTAGTTCAGGTGACCCTGGCTTCTGCAGCAGAGCTGGGATGATGTGATCCTACCTTGGATCCAATCACCTTCTGAAAAGTCCACAGTTACTCTAGCATGTGATTCATAGTATCTCTAGTAGGTGGAGACATGACAGAACTTGGCACTGGAGCTGGGAGCTGCCACATTGCATTCTGTATCTGTACACAATGCCAATGGAAAGACCAGAAAAACAACAACAGCTCTAATTCAGCTTTTTAATAGCATTGCATTTTCCCATATCCAACCTTGGATGCTTCTATCACAAAGTCCAGTAAAAGGCATTGTTGTTTTCTTTTATCCAAAGAGAAGTGCTTAAGAAGTGCTAAAGTGCTAAAGAGGCAGAAGAGCTAGGATGGTATTTTTCCATGGTTCTTCCCACTGTACATGGTAGGAAGACAAAATGAAAAATGTTATTGCAAAAGTGCCTCTGAAGGGTTAATGTTGTAGCAATTCCAGAAAAACTCAGAAAATTAGCTGAACTATATGTACACCCCTCTGGGGAGCTTGCTTGTGTGAGGACATTTTATTTTGTAATTGGACAAACTATTCTTCCATCAACTCTAAATGAAAACTTGTATCTGTGTTGAAGAACTTAGTGCTTACCTAAGGGAATTCGTTGTTGCTTGTATCATGAATGGGGCCAAATCTCACCTACAGCTTAAACAGGATAAAACTGGTTCAGCAAGGTCATGCATGGTATAACTATATGTCAGTATTTTTTGTTGTTGTGAAAATCAGCTTTAAATTTACGACAATGAACAATAATACAGTGTAAGGTCAGTTTGCTACTTCTGCATGCCTTTTTGCAAATAAAAAGAATGCTACAAGCTCTGAGTTTTTAGACCAACCTGTTTGCATTACTTATGTTTGCATAAAGATTTACATTCTGAACTATCAGTTTCAGTTTCCCAACGTTAGTTCAGTGAACATGTTCCCTGTTAACCCCGTACCATTCCTATATGAACGTTGCAGTCCTTGTACATCCCCTCTGAATTGTATCATGGTGCTAGTGACATGTTTACCATAGATACTCAAATAGCTTCTGCAAAACAAGCTATCTGCATTGTGTTCTCCCCGTTTGCTGCATTTAGCAGAAGATTAAAAGAGCACACATGTAGTTCCTGGTAGCTCTATTGCAACTGAACATTTTTCAAAGCTCCTCGAAAGCCTTGAACAAACATGTAAAAGTTACTGTGTAAAAGTTAATGGTTCTGATCTAAGGTTCAGTAGTACAAATCTGAAATATCTTTAGCAAGATCTGAAATATCTTGACCGCAAGTCTGAATATGCATATTTGTCTTCAGCACTTGGTTGTAACTCAATGTGCCAATGCTCCATATATCCAACAGAAAACTTTACAGCAAGGTGTGTCAGCTGTTTAATGGTGTGCAGGAAAGCACAATTTAGGAGAGTTCTGCGTCAGACTTTTTTCTCAAACCAGTTTTGCAGAAGTGCAAATGCATTGACTTATATGGAATCATAGCTTATAAACTCTAAGAGTGGTTGGAGAACCAGAAAAATTACAGCCAGCCAGAATCAAAGGACTTTTATAGAAGCAAATGCATAATTTTTTAAAATGACATTTTTCAAGCTCAGTAGGGTTAACAGCAATACTGCTGAGAAATTGTCAGTGGCTGTTTCATGATCTCAGTGTTTGGGAGTAGATTTATGCCGCTTTCAAAATGTGACACTCCCCCAAGCACAGAGCCCTCTAATTAATCATTAGTTCAAGAACCAGCTCCGATAAACTAATAGGATAGTCCTAAATCTACTTCAAATGATTTTTCTGAGGTGAAATCATAATGAAAGCTGGTAAAGTGTTGGTTTTTGTTTCAACTAGAGTAAAATAAAAAAGAATCACTAACTCAAAGAATGGCTGCAGTTGGAAGGCATCTCTGGGGTTACTGCTGGTTGTTCCTCCCCAGGTGTAAGAGTTTCCCTTCACTAATACTCCTAGGATTTTTTGCCCATTTCTCCTGACTGTTTAGCCCCTTCTGAATGGCAGTGCAACAGTCTTCACCCACCAGTGATGGAATGTTTTCACATTCATGTATGCATTTCACATGCATGTATGCAAATCAACTTCTTGTCCTTCATTTGTTTGTAAGTGGCTTCTGGAAGAATTAGTTCCATCACTTTCTTTGGGACTGAGGTAAGGCTGACCAGCCTATACTTCCCCACATCTTGCTCTTCTTGAATATAGAAATGACATTTCCTTTCTCCCAGTCCTCAGTAAACTTACCCAGTCACAGTGATTGTTGAGAGTAGCTTTGCAGTGACACTGAACAGATCCCTCAGCACTCATGGATGTATTTCATCAAGTCTTATTAATGTTCAGTTTGCTTAATTGTTCCTAACCTAATATTCTCCAATTCTCCAGTCCTCTTTCTATTACTCCAAAGTCACCTGCTCCTCTTTTTTCACCTGATGTACACCTCCTTTTTACCCTTGAGTTTTGTCAGGAGCAGGTCATTCATTCAGTGTGTATCCTGTCACCTTTGCTTGATTTATTATGTCAGAATGGGCCAGTCTGGAGTTTGGAGGGGATCCATCAATATCAGCTAGCTCTCCTGAACAACTCTTCACTCCAGGACTGTATCCAAAGGGGCAATTCCTGTCAGGCCACTGAACAGACCAGTCTGTTCTCCTGAATACGCAGTGGTGGTCCTAGGCTTTGCTCTTTTTCTGTCCTCTCAGATCCTTAATTCCTCCATCTCAAGGTCACTGCAGACAAGAATGTTCCCAGCCTTCACATCCATGACTATTCTGAGATCCAGAAGGGTGCTTCCTCTCATATGCTCCTTAATTCTCTATATGAGAAAGTTGCCACCACTGAACCTCAGAAACCTGGATTGCTTGTGCCCTGCTGTGTTGTTCTTCCAACAGATTTTTAGGGTGGTTGAAGTCCCCATACAATCCAGGGCCTGTCAACATGAGGCTTCTTGGCTTCTTTCAGTTTTTAGAAGAAAGACTTGCCTACTTCTTTCTGTACAGGAAGACTTTAGAAGACACCCCACCATAACATTACCCACCTTGTTCGTCCTGCTAATCTTGACCCATAAACCCTTATCTGACATACCATCCTTCCTAGATAGATATCCATGCTTTTCCCTATTGCTCTGTTGTGTAAAGGGTGACGTCCCCTTCTCTCCATCCTACCTGTGCCTCCTAAAGAGCTTGCATCTATCCAGTACACCATTCCAGTCATGAGAGCTGTCCCACCATGTCTCTGTGATCCCAGAGAGGTTGTAGCCTCATAAGTGCAAGCCAATCTCTAATTCCCTGTTTTTCTCTCTTGTTGGATTTTAAACTGCGTGTATTTCAAATGTCTTATATTTGCAAATGATATTAATTTAGAATTTAAAAGAGCAATATTATATTATTAGTTAACATCTGCATATAGTATGTTAGGAGCTGGTATTTTTATCATTAACAAATCTAAAGGACAGAGAACACAAATGGTTTTCTAAGTGATCTCATATATCAGCTTAAATGTACTCCACCTTTCTCACAAGGCCACAATGGTTTACTGTTTCTGTCAAAAGCAATCTGTCTGATTCTATACCTGCTGTATAGTGAGTAGTCCCTATAAAACTAACATGAGTTTTCCCCTTTCTCTTCTCATATTTTCTCAGCCAGGTATTTTATTGATGTTGTTATTATTATTATTTTACAATAGCAGTTTTATCTGACTCAGAGACCTCTCTGTCCCCGCTACAGTTCATACTCGTTCAACAGAGTTAGAAACTTGTTTCCATCTGGAAACTCTTTGCTGTCATATGGGAAACGCATTGGTGATGTCAGTCTTGTACTTTATGGAAAGAGATTCACAACACTTGAATTGTCACTGCTCAGCCAAAAGTGGCCAAGAACTGAATGTGCATGAAGCTCGAAATATTTTCTCAGCCACTAAGAAGATCACCCTTGACTGAAGCTCTTTGGCAGGATGGGGCACTGCTCACCCTATTCTTGATCTATGTGTAAGCAAACTGCTTCTGTTTCCAGGCTCCCCTTCTAAGACATTTCCTGAGCACTAAAAATGTTTCAAAAATGTAAAAGAAAACAGTTGCAGAAAAACGATATTAAAAGAAAATTCCAAACTGCAGTGAATGCCTGCAGCCAAATTTCTAAACTGGGCAGCAGAGTGAGAGGAAATGGTAACATATTTTTGCAGCATTTACACTTTTTATGCTATTGCTGGCACACACATTTTTGTGCCTGTAGAGAGAGAAAAATATTGGAGCCGAAATCTACCCTGTAGATCCTAGAGCAGAATAATATTGAAGTTCAGGTCCACGGTGTAGGTCTGAAGATACAATTGTGCCCTCAGCTTGAACTGCCTGCATGAAACTGTGAGGCATTTTTGGGAAAATCAGCAGTGAAGACCAGAGGAGGGAGCAGGGGATAGAAAGGACCCTGCCAAGAGCCACTGGCCAGCTGGCTGCCCACAACTGGTAGCCCTGCACCCACTGCCAGCCCAACCCAGCCAGTTGGGATTGGGAAGGGAAAGGATGCTCTTTGATTCCTGGGGGAGAGGAGCCTGGGCAGGTTGGGCAGGAAGCCCTAGGAAACCCAGTGTTGTTGCTTAGCAGTATTGAGAGAAAACACAATGGTTTGTTTGCTTGTTTTAAACTTGAGTGTGAGAATTCTCCATCTCTTTGAAACTGGTTTAGGAATGAATGAAATAGAGCAGTAAGTGGCTGATACATAAATCAAACCATTACTGTAACTGTGGAATGATCAGTAGAGAAAAACAGTCTCTCTTTAGTTTGTTACTAGCCTGGAAAAAACATTAATTAGCACTAATGAATCATCAGAGTTACAGCTGAGCCAGGTTTTCAGCATTGCCAAAACACAATCATGATTCAATTAATGCTGAAGGTTTTAGTACATGTGTTTCTATGGAACAGTCTTTTGACACTAGTGTCTTTTTAATAATGCTTTGCAAATCCCTTTCAATATTATTGTGTGCAGACTGAACTTCCCAATTTACTGCAAACAATAAAGAGTTACCAATACATTTGTGACCTTCTTTTGGAAGAAATACTCATCTGGGTAAAGTAACTATTATGTAAATTACTTAAAGTTAATGGTATTTTCTATTTAAGCTGGATTTGTTGCTGTCAGAGTCGAATCTGAATAGCACTAGAACTCAGATATTGGCAGAAAAATTACTGTGTTGTTTAATTTTATTTACAATTCTGAGAAACTGCTGCTAGTATGTAAACAAAATCTTATCAAACAATCTTCACAACAATTTGTGTTTTCATTGGTAATCTCTGCAGTTCAGAGATCAAATCATGCAGTCTGACTCAAGAAGGAATAATGTGGAATCATACTAAGGAGCACTGAGTGACAATATATTATTCTTGCCTGAAGTCCTCTGAGCAGGGGGAAAGACAGTTCAGCTTTGCTTGTGTGATGCAAACTACCTAGTGCTCTTCAGGCAATTCTGAGCACACACCGAGGTGCATGCATGCTGTAGCTGGATCAAGTGGTATGTTCTACAACTGCTACATCACTGCTGTCCCAGACTGGTTAATGCCTACAATGTATGATCTACAGGCATGAGGTGACCCTGAACTGCTCTAGTTTTCAAATGTAATGAAAATATATTCACTGTCTGTGACTGATGAAACTTAAGGGAAACTGAAACATTTCTGGTTAAATGTGACCAAGGAAGAAGGTCAAAAACATGCACAAACTCCATGTGACTGCTGTGTGTCAAGACCAGATCTAATGCCCCCCTGTGTATGAGACTTCTCCCCACCACGTCTCTGTCTTTCAGAGAGACACTTAATTCCTTGTTTTGACAAAATAAGCCACTTTGCAATCCTGAACCATCTATACTTCATGAAGCAGAGATACATCACTAGTTCTGTAAGTATACATACTACTGACTTTGTGCTAAACCAATATTTCACAAACATGAACTACCAGTGCTTAGAATCTTTCTGCTTGCCACTCTTCAATGTCACACTTTCTAGCCTCTGCACTTCTAATCAGAAACTGCACTGTTGTTGCTTCCTCCATGAGGGGTCTAGAAGGTTACTTCGCACCCCTGTTAGCCAAAAATTGCTCACTGGCCAGGAGGAAAGGAGCAGCTCTGGCAGCTCATGGGCTTTGCATTTTCCCCTAGCTAGAACACAGTCAAGGAAAGGGCACTTTGCATTTTCTCTGGCAACTTCTGACATGGCTGTTTAGACAATAATTTAATATCACTGATAAGAGAAAGTACAAGCAAAATTCCCTCAATGCAGAGGCAGTCTAAACCAGAAACATGTATTTGAATCTCCTCGTCTTTCGTTTAGATGAGTTTTGAAGAATTCAATAAAGTAGTATGGCTGCAAGCAAAATCATATTTGCAAAAGCTTGTAGTCATCTTGCCCATCTTCTCCTTTTGCTGGCAAGACTGCCTGCTGAAAACCCTTTTTCTTAGAAATGGTCCAAGAATCACTCAGTGGGAGTGCACAAGGCTGTCAGCTCCTCCTATACCACTAATACTGGTCTAGTTGTAATCTTTCCCACTATGAGCCAAAATTTCTCAGCACTTACGACTCAGATGTACACATTGATTTTGGTCTGAAACCTAAAACAGAAGGAATTAGGCCACCCAGCTCTGAGCTAAGGACAAAGTTCCCAAGTTATGTGCTGTCCTTATGAGAAAAATATAGGTCTCAATTCCAGCTGGGAACATTTATGACATTTGGTATGTCTGCACATTCTCACTGCAAGGGACGGACTGTTGAATTCTGCTTTTTGTTATATGTATGCAACCCAAATGAAATCAGTAAATGATCATATCACCAGCTTCTCCAGTGAAATCTAGGTCTTTTATAAGCTTCAACAGCAGATCCTTTTTTTCAGTCTACTGTAACATAAACAAAATAAGAAATTACATTTTAAAAGATAACAAAATAATGCTGTGCAAACCAAGGGAACATCATTCAAAGCAGGGAGCCATATGCCTTCCTTTAAAACCCGTTGGCATCAGTGCATTTGTGTCATAACTTTAATTGTATTTACATGTTGAATCTGAGATACTTCTTGTGAGGCTGAAACCTGAGAGGAGACCAAACTTGGTAAACAAAATGAGTTTTATTAAAGCAGTGATTTTCAGAATAACTCCAAGTCTACCTAAAGTTTTCTGTAAAAAAACTTCATGGGAACTACTGTTTTCTCCAAGTTCATCCTCTCTATAGCCTGTGAGATGTTACTTTCCACAACTGATACAGATAGCTACAAGTTGGGATGTTACTGTTTTCCATTTGGATCTTGGCACCACCTAGAATTGATTTATCAGTTTGATGCTGAGAATCAAAGCCCCCCTGTTCACCTTTGGGAGCAGCATGTAGAGCTATTAGAAATTAAGAGATTTGTTTTTCCTCTAAAATCCAGATTCTTGTTATGTTTGCAGATGCAGATAGCAGTTCTGCAGATCAAAAGGTGATTTTGATACTAGTATAATACACACTACTGTCATCACATGCACTTTCAGTACAAGCCCTCTTATCTGCGTTTCTTATGGGCTATGGTCGTACCTTCTGTTCTCCAAATGCTCTGTTGGCTGTTTTTTTTCACTTCTAGCAGGACTGAGGAGGGTGGCTGAGAAACATTTTTAGTATAATTAGGTCTGTATCTGTATGATACGCTTGTTGATAAAGATCACATGGCAAATATCACCAGTGTTGAATCTTTTAGGTGATGTTATCACGCCTTTTTTCAAATCCAAATGCAGCAGTCAAAGAATTTCCCCTTGGGGCCACGTCTTTATTTTGTTTTGCATTTCCTTAGGGATTTACCCAGCTTGAGCCAGGCTTTGAAGCACATGCAAGTGAAACATCCCTGTGATCACAAAACGGAATGATTACATTTAGAAGAACAGTGTGAAATATGGGGAAAAGAGCAATACGATGATGACAGTTTCTATATTGTGATACCTTTATTCTCTCTTTATATTTTTACTGCAGTAAAGATAAGATGAAAAATGAAATTCCGGATTCAAACCCGAAGGAACAGAATGGAGAATCCCATCTCATCTTCAATCTAGGGGAGTAGTCATCTTTGCAGTGCCCATGAGCAGAGGTTCCAAATAAAAATTTTGATCTAAGAGCTGCTACAGTGAAAGGATAGGTTGTAATCTCTCTCCAGGATAAATGGAAGACCACACTGATTTCAGTTACAACACTCATGTATACGAGAACTGTACTGAAATCCACAGAGTTGCTCAAGATTTACAAGTAATATAACAAACATCTGAACACAGAACACAAAGTTCATTGCCCTTTTAAACAAAACTAAACATATCTAAGAATTGATGTGTAAAATTGCCCTGAAATATTTGAAGCTATGTAAAACCTGCAGTGCTGTGTTGTTACAGAAAAGACTATCATACTTTTAAGTGAACTTGTAATGCTACCCAGGTCTGTCTGTGCGTAGAGAATCCATACTCCTGTTTTACTACACTTAAAGATTAAAGATTTTGTAGTTCTATATGTAAACTTAAAAACTTGGCAAATAAATCTTTATGTAGGCCTAGGAAACACTGATTTGCCAGTTGTTGAAATTTTTGATGTTTGCAGCGAAGTGTGGAAATTTGCTGTTTAGAGACTTTGTTTAAAATACTCTTCTGGAAAGGAGGGGTCACTCCAGAAGAAAACACTGTGTTAACAGACCTTTCTGCCATGGCTTTTGGTATTTTACTGCAATCAAGCATTTCAAAACAAGACACTGTGTGTCCTACGTCCAGGTACCATGATACTCATGAAAATAACATCTGAAGGACCTGAACTTCTTCATGAGGCCATATGTAATATATAAAAGCAGTAAGCTTTTTCTTTTCATAACTTGATTAAGTTCTGGAAAGCCCAAAAGTTGTGTTAGTATTTTGAAAAGTAATGTTATAACAAAATGACCTAAACAGTGTTTGTCACTTTTTCTTCCAACTTTCTGATGCCTGGCAATATACTGTAACTATTTGCCATAGTCAAATCTACTGAACCGAGTACTTTGTGAGTTCCAAATGAGGGAAAATGCACCATAACATTTTTACATATGCTAACTGACTGTAAATGCGACTGAATATGTGGGACTTCCTCCAGCTTTGTTCTTTGGTGGATTGCTATTAGCTTACATTTGAAATCTCTGTTGGCCACACATTTCACATTGTTCTTCCAAATGTAATCATTTCTTTCTTTTATCTGATCTCTGACAGTCTCTCTATTTTCATCAATATTTGACAGCAATTCCCAAAGATACAATATAGTCCACTCTAATATCCTTGTGCATACTCTCTTCTCCCTTTGAAATCCAATACCTAAGCAGTGAAATAATTTATTGTGCCTTATTTAGAATTTTATTTTTCACAT
Organism: Tetrao urogallus; assembly: GCF_951394365.1. Lineage (NCBI taxonomy): Eukaryota > Metazoa > Chordata > Aves > Galliformes > Phasianidae > Tetrao > Tetrao urogallus. Next base: position 18,680,788 of record NC_136814.1, read on the forward strand.
GTGTTTTGATACTGTCCCTTTGAAACAAAAGTTATTTGGAAATTTAAACCAACTGTTCTCAAAAAATAGTCATGAAATATTTGTCAGAATTTCTACTTCCTCCCCCTTTTCAAAGACGTGACTTTTATCTTGTTTATTTTTTATAAACATTGCTCAGCTATTTATTTTCATGTATTACACTCCAAACCATAATTTTACGAAAATGCACAACAACAACAAAAAAAATTACACGCAACATATAAAGAAAATGAAAAAAAAAAACAAAAAAACCCTTCAGAGACCACTGCCATCAGTGTAGCTTCCACAGGAAAGCACAAAACACAGCACTGAATTTGGCTTATATGACATCTTCTGGCAACAAAAGCACACCATATTTGAAAAAGAGAAATAAGTATTCTGAAGAAACATAAACAACATCATTATCCCTAAATGAACAAATTTAACAGTGAAGAACATAGTTTTTCAAACTACCAATAGGGATCTGGCTTATTTTTCGTGCCAGAATGAATGACAGGCATTAATCAAATGCAAGGTAACAGGTTCTGCATGATGATGAAATAGTGATGATATCAGACTAAAATGTAGAATAAGTTACTTAGAAATGTATTGATATTACCTCAAATTGTAGTTAAAGTACACAAATCTGATGGCCTTCTACGATAGAGCCATGGCATCGGTGGACAAAGGAAATGAAACTGGTATCATCTACCTGGACTTGTGCAAGACCTTTGATACGGTCCACCACCACATTCTTATCTCTAAATTGCAGGGATATGGATTTGAATGGTGGATTGTTCATTGGATAAATCACTGGTTGAATGGCCACAGCCAGAGAATTGTGGTCAATGGCTCCGTGTCCTGGCATAGGCCCTTCATGAATGGTGTCCCTCAGGGGTTCATCTTGGGACCAGTACTCTTCAGCAACTTTAACAATGGCATAGACATTGATTGAGAGTACCTTCAAAAAATATGCTGATTACACCAAGCTGAGTAGTGCAGTTGACACAAAAGAAGGGAGGGATGCTGTCTGGAGAAACCTGCGCACATTCAAAAAATGAGCATGTGAGAATCTAATGAGGTTAAACAAGACCAAGTGCAAGGTGTTGTACTTAGGTTGGGGCAATTCCAGATATGAGAACGGACTGGGAGAAGAGCTCATTGAGAGCAGCCCTGCAGCGAAGGACTTGGGGGTCCTGATGGATTAAAAACTGAACGCAAGCCAGCAGTGTGCACTGCACCCTGAAAGGTCAACAGTATCCTTGGCTGCATCAGAAGAGGGGTGACAGCAGAGAAAGAGAGGGGATTGTCCCTCTCTGTTCTGCCCTCATGAGATCCCATCTGGAATACTGCACCCAGGCCTGGGTCCTCCAGCAGGAGAAAGATGTAGACCAGTTGAGCAGGTCCTGAGGAGGGCCATAAAATGATCAGAGAGCTGGAGAACCTCTACTATGAAGAAAGGCTGAGGGAGCTGGGCTTGTTTGGCCTGGAGTAGAGAAGGGTCAGGGGAGACCTCACTGCAGCAGTACTTGAGGGGGCTTATAAACAGAGGGGAGACTGACTTTTTACACAGACATAGTGATAGAACAAGGGGGAATGTCTTAAAGTGAGATTTAGGTTAGATGTAAGGAAGAAATTATTTATTCAGAGTGGTGAAGCACTGGCACAATTGCCCAGAGAATTTGTGGGTGCCCCATCCCTGGAGGGATGGATGGATGACCTGGACAGCTTGAGATGGTGAGGGGCAGCCCTGCTGGCTGGTTGGACTAAATGATCTTTAAGGTCCCCTCCAACCTAAGCCATTCTATGATTCTGGATCATGTTCTGCAGAAATGATTGTGAAGAGGCATGTATACTCACGATAATATATGTTGGAAATACACTGTGTTATAATTGCTAATAAAAGGCCTGTAAATTTAGTGGAAATAATTTTCTCACTGTGGTGAGAAAACGAGCAATATAATTGGCTAAATGTTACAATTGTTAATGATAAAAAATACACTTATCAGTTGTGAAGAAAGATCAGGAATGAAATAGTTCTAATATGTTAAGCAGATCAGACTAAATTTAAATACAATTAATTATCACTCAGCATATAGAAGCCAAAGAGCTTTGTTGTAGTCCAGAAATAAAGAAACTATGACTGGCATGGTTAAATATCTTACCTTTTTTCTCAGGAAAAAAAAAAAAAACAACAACCCAGATACATCTTTTGGGAATTGTTATTGTAAGAATTTTTGACAAAATAAATCTTCAGAGAAGAACGCCATTTTCATGTAAAGCTAAATAAGTGTACACTTGAATTAGACTTTTTTTTCTGAAAAGAACAAAATAAAGATTTTCAACAATGTCGAAAATTTCTCCTGCTGAAATAATTTTGTTGCTATTTGTATTAAAAATCAAAAGTTAAACATGGTGAACTCTTAACCAGAATTTTTATATAAATAATATATAGCATCTGACTTGAAACATTTTTGGAATTTGTATTTCACATGAGTTTTGAAGCCTTCTTCCTTTCAAATCAGCAGAATTTCTTCGCAAATGAGAGTCCACTTCCTTCCTACTGAATTATGAATTTGTAGTTTACCTGGGCTTAATGTTAGTGAAGAAAAAATAACTTTGATTTTTACCAGAATATTTGAGGTAAGGATGAAAAAATGCCTTGCTGTATTGCAAAAGTGTTAAGTTGTGCTTTTTTGCCAGGTTTGTGGCAGAGTTTTTCACATAGCTCTGATCCTGAGTGATTACTTTGATTCCGGGCACCTGAACACATGACTGTTCTGCATTGAATGTGTGTGCTGGCTGTTTGGGATAGAAAGGATGATTTTGATTTTCTACAAAGAAACTTATATTTCCCAGGTAACGCTTTCAAGCTCCCCACTGCCTGCAAGTACAGTTCTTCCCCATGTGCCCCCTCCCCAAACTTGACTAACGCTAAGTACTCTACTTTGAAGCAGTTAACCCATTTCATCTGTTCATATGTGGTATAACTTCTGCTCTGTCCCTTTGGGGCCCACCAATCAACAGAGCTGGAATCAGATGAAAAGAGCTCTTCCTGGAAAGGAAAAACTACTGCATCTGCAGTTCTGTACATGTAAGGAGAAATGAGATAGATAATGCCCATAGAGTTACCCACCATGAATCTGAGCTGCAAATAGTTTGGTAACTTGAGCTTTGATATTCTCCATGTGTTTTGTTTCCATGAATGCTGAATATTCACACAATGTTACCTAAACTGAGCCTAACACTGCCTCAGTGTTAGTCTGAGTTTGGTACTGAGATGCATCTTTGTTTGCTGTGATTCTTTTCAGGTAGAGAGAATGAAATATTCTCAAACCATTTTTTCAGTTCTGGTTATGGAGCTCCTCAATGAAGACAGGAGGGAGATTTTCAAAAGGTTTCATGAAATTTTACCTTCTGTAATAATTCCTTTATACAGTCAGTTTGTTAAATGAAAGTTGTAAAAAATGTCTTAAAAGTTGAATAATTGACTTATTATACCAAGTGCCATTCAATACCACTAAACTTCCTAGTATTAGGACAAAAGGAAGCAGGACTTTGTGGGCAAAATTTAAAAACTTGGTCTGGATATAGTCTAGGAGACAGTTGCCTTCCTCACTCACATCATGAAGTTTTCAGGGTGATGGGAGCAAGAAAGATAGGTTATTTATTCTCTCTATTCTTTCTACTCTTCATTTGTCCCCTTTCTTCTTGGATTCTCTTACGTAACAGACACTATTGATCCTCTTAAGCATTTGCAGATTTTGGGATAATCCATGTTTGTACATTTGAACCAATATTCATGAAAGTTACCATTTCTTCAAGTACTACATATTTCTTTTCTCCCAGGGATAAGGCATCACATTCATTGATAATTTCTAGTCTATTTTTATACAAGGTGCTCTCAAATGGCAGAAATAAGATATTGCTTGTTGACTAATCTGTGTTGAGTAACTTGATGAATACTGACATGAAAGTAGCATGAGACGTGGTATGTTTGATCATACCATAGCAGCAGATCAGATTTTATAGCATTCTGAAAGCTGGCTCTCAATTGTTCCACCAGGAGTTTCCAGGACTTGAGTTCCAGTGCTATCTCCTTTGCACACTTAGGTCAGCACCACAGATAAAGCTTCATTATAGTGTATGATATCACATAATACCCCAAGCATCAGAAGTGCTCAGATTTTCCAACTGAAGAACAAAGTAAATTATTACCTCCTAAAATGTAAAAGCATACCATTCACTTTAAATACATCATTATATTAAGCAAACAAATGAACAAAGTACTTTCCCTACATTTTTCCTTTAGGGAGATAATGGAATAAAAAAATGAAACGTGTGTGGTAGATATCACATTGTGAATATCACTTAACACTCCGTGAAATAGGAAAAGGCACTCATGAGCCACAGTTAATGGTCTCAGTGAAATAAAATAGGAGAAAACATTTGGGATTAGAGTTGGACAGATGTGTTCAAAATTTTTCAAAGAATGAGAGGAATATGTATAATTCCCAGCTCCCTGAATCTCAAGATGATGTAAATTAACAAAGGTGGAGGACTGAGTGTATGGAAACAGGGATAATGAAAAATAAAGTACTAAATGGGAGAGAGAAATGAATACTGGAGCAAGGCTGGCAACCAAAGTTGTTGGTTAAGAAAAGAGACAGATGGAAAGAGTCTTCTAAGAAAGCATGCTTTATGACATCTGTTCTCTTGTCCTTGATGGCTGTTTCAGAATAAAGAAACACAAAAGTGACTGAAAGTGAAAGAATAAGCATTCTAAATTTGAAAGCACATTTTGAGCATCTGAGAGTAAATTCTCATTTGAGATTCAGGCTTGTTCATCCTGCGTCTGAATCGGTTTGCCCACCTTTAATTTGCATCACATTTTACTGGTTGTGTCTAGTGCAAATTCTGAATTATATATTACATAACTTGATTGCTATAAACAAAGACTGGAAAAAAAGAAAGTAAAATCTCTAAAAAAAAATTGTTTTCATTTGAATGTTAACTATGCAGTATTCAAGAAATTACAATAAGCATGGCATTATTTGGGCTGATGTTTGATATATATTTCTTCCTGGAATGGAAGGCTTCTGTAGCACCAAATAAATCTGAGATCTTGAGCTTATATTTTGTATCTTTTTAATGAATTCACCACACAGAAAATTTCAAAGCTCACAATAAGATCAAAAACTTCAGAAGCATATTCTTTTGTTATTTTTTAAGCTCATACTCAGACACTAAACTATTTACGACATCTTTTTGGAACTGAAATGCTGCAATTCTCTATAAAAGTATTGATTTTTTTTTATTCTAATTCCAAAAGATAGAAGAGGACTGTCTGTGAGGAGATACAAACACACAAGCAAAGTTGTTCCAAAGATATTAAAAAAATTCTTTGAGTTAATGGTGTCAAGCAGCAGAGTACTGAGTATGCTCTTTTCTATTTATATAAAAATAAGTAAAAATTACACAGTATTCCATGATTTAGAAAGCTAATTAAAGTGAAATTTACTCAGTTTCACACTATGTTGTGAATTAATTATTTGCCATGTGGGTGTTTGTTGTGAAGATTTCTAGTGGAAACTCACAAAAAGCCCAAGACAAAGTCATGTTGTGAAGTCCTCCTAGACTTCTCACCTTTTCTCTACATTGGGATATAGAGTCATGCTGAACTTCTATTTCTAAGGACTATCAGAAATCTTTACTGGCGAATAAAATTTTTCATTCGGGAAAAACAAGATTGGTTCTTCTGGTTTTTTTTTCTCCTCTACACTACAATCGACAAAATTGTTTCAAGCTTCATGCAAACTTGAAAAATGCTTAAAGAACATAAAATAAAGTAGCAAGATGAAAGTTTTTAAATAGTTATTTCTTTTTTAATTAGAGAACCTTGTGGGGCTGTTCTAGGGATATCAGGGCAAATAAAGAGATTTTTTTTTTAAAAAAAGAAGGGAATATGAGCATCTGCAGAAGACTTTCACAGAAGAGGAATGTATCTTACGGAGAAGATTTTCATTCAGGATTAGATAGTTACAAAAGAACTGGATCTCTGCCAAAGCAGCTTGCATATGTTTCCCAGACCTTACAAAAGGCACACTCTCACCCTACATCAGTTTCTCAGTAAAAAAAGCATTCAAGGTCAACTTCTACAGATTATCAGTGCTCTCTGACTGAGGTGTTGAACATAAATGTGTTCGAGGCAACTGGAAACGCCTCAAAAAACTTTACATGGTTCAACACAAACCCTGAACCCAGATAGCTGGTGTAAACCAAGGTAGCTCTACTGCTTTATGGATATCAGTGAGGTACCGTTGATTTACACCAGATGAGCATTTGACCTCTTGTTCTCTGCCAAGCAGACTAGTTAGATATAATCTCTGACAAAAACTGGCAGTGGTATTTAGGAAAATGGTGGAATAAACCCACTAAACAAGTTAGATATCTCATTGTATTGAACCTAATCATTCTGATGGTAAGTCAAATATCACACCACTTTCTTCTACAGCCTCAGCAAAATGTGGGAGAGTGAGTCAAAGCAAAATCAGATCCACCACCAGATCCGCTCCAGCACAGACTTTTCTTACAGGATCTCATGAATAACATGACAAAGCATATTCTGCCACTGGTCACATCATAATGTGTTAAAGTGTTTTCTTTAAATGGATTGAGAAATTAATCATTTAATGTATCTGTCTTATTAATTTATTAACTTATAAAATGGAGCTTCCTGACCTGTCCATTGAAAAATACCTATCTCTCACACATCATCATTCTGTGAACAAAGCGAACTCCAGTTTCTGAGCAACTTGGATAAATGTCTCAAACATTTTGTGGATTGGAATCTTGGCTTTTTATCCACATTGTGAACAGGCACTGCTAGAAGCCACAGTAGCAGCAAAATGTTAATCTTATTTGCCCTCACAGAGAGCTTTCAGCCTCTGTATACAGCTGAGGGCACGTGTATGCAGTAATGAGGAGCAAGGCATAGAGGCTTGCAAGCTTGCATTATGAAGAAACAAGAGTCACAAGCCCTGGAAGCATGGTGTTCAAATACTGCTGTCCTGATCCGAGGTTTTGTCTCCAGTTAGCCACACACTGCATAACATTTTGACTAACATAGCTCACAACTTTTTGGTGTAGTGTGGACAAGCAACATTCTTGGGTCCATGAGTGATTTCCACAACTCTAGATTAATGAGACAGTAAGGAACATGCCTCAGCTTCTTATTCCAGTGAAAAATCAGAACCGTTTTTTACCCACCTCTCCAAAACCATCTGAGGAGCAGTTCAGCAAAAGTCTGGATCCACCTATTGCAGGCTAGAATGAAATAGGGGTGCATGAATATCAAGCAGGGTTGTATCTTGGTAAAGAAAAGCAGAAAGTGAAGTGGAAATGTAAATGCATGAACTGCAAGGTCCTCAACCTCTTGCTCAGCTTTTGCCCTGTGTGACCAGGGCTATAACAATGCTTCAGGAAACAAGGAATTGTAGTGATTTTTTATTTATCTAAAGGAAATAGCATGGGACATTTTAGAGATATACAACCTTTCTTAGCTGCTCACAGAGGAAATGGCTCCTAAGGATCCCTTATCTTAAATAGGTGATGATGGGAGAGAAACAGAACAGCTGTTTTGAAGCTGGCTTGAAAGAAAACAGAAAGGACTGTGTTCTTCGATGCAGTCCTGCTGCTTTAAAAAACTTTTATAGGCAATTAAAAGTGAAGTAATGATAATAGTCAGACAAAATCCTTCCTTATCTTTGCTCCCTGACTTTACCTGTCATTGCAGGAAGACCAGTTCACAGCTTGACTGTATCTTTGTTTGCAGAATATGAATCACTATTCTCCAAAGGGGTATTATTTACTTAAAAGTGATTAACAGGGATAAGAAGGGTCAGGGTGTTCCACGTTGTGCTTTTAGATGAACTAACTCAATGATAGGCATAATGCAATAGGTCTGGGAGAGCTGTACTATGTGCCAAAATGATCCCATGCATTATCAGATCTTACCTACCCTTGTTTAAAGTAAACAAAATTGTCAGCTACTCAGTTACATTTTCCATACGGTGCAGTATCTTCCTAGCAGCAACTTGAATCAATCTTTGTGAAGTATATTTTGGGTTATTTTCCTGCTATTCAATTTCTTTCATCACTGAATGCTGAGAGCAATAATAGAAACCTAAGGAGACTTTGTGCTTTAATTATTCTGCTCATGTAACTATTGTTATTATTAATGGAAAGCTAATGTGATATCCAGTGGAAAAAAACACCTTTGAAAGACCACTTCATTTTAAGAAAGCAAACAAATTACATCATTTAATTTGGAAAGGATAAAGTGGATAGATCTGATTCTCCAGCCACCTATTTCATTTTCTACCAGAGTAACATAGCTGATGTTAGTAGAACTTTCCCTAATTTACACTGGGATGAAGCACAGAACAGGGGAACAGACACAGGGTATGTACTTATGCAAGTCTTTCAACATCAGTTCTGAGCTGGGAGGGAGATCAGAGTTTGGAAGCCAACTCTGTAAGACTTTCTAAGGACATGCAGTGTGAGTGCATATGCTCAGCCCATCTAGGGTGGCTATTTGCTGGAAGAAAGACAGGAGAGAAAGTAATAGAAGAAGGGTGAAAAAAAGTTTAGATCTGGAAGGGATGGGATGTGAAACGTGTCACAGGATGACACAGTGGGATGATAGATTGGATGAACAATGAAGAAAGAAACATAGGAAATAACGAGTTGGGGCCCCACATTTTTGGTTGGCGGGAGCTTATCCTTTATTCTCTTCCTTCCAGCCTCCTTCCCAAACTCTGCAGGACAATATCCTGATTTCAGTACAACTCCCCCAAAAACCTGGAAGCATCACTGGAAAACCAGATCATTTTATCCCCTCACATGGGAACTGGCTGAAATAAAATGTACAGCAAGCCATTCTCCAATGACTTGTGATGTGAGAACAGGGAGTATGGGGAATGGGCAATAGTGATGGATTCATTCCTTGGCAGATCTTCTTGGCCATTTCCTTCCACACTTTACAGCCCCGGGGAATTTGACAGCTTAGCTACTCCAAGCCTCTGGAAGTTTTGTTGGAGCAGAAAAAGTTACGCCAATTTCTGTTCTTTGCTATACCAACAACTGTGTATATTTTCATCCATGGCTAATTTCTATCCGGAGGGTGTTCTTCTCTAAATTATCTCAAAATATTATAATATAAACTTATATATATATAATATATATAATATAAACTTATTCTACTCATGGATTTTACAGATACTGTGTACTAGTTCCACGGTGATTCCCATTCATGAAGTTTTTGTGTACATTTTTATCTTTATCCATACTCCCATGTCAGAAAATCCACCATTTGTACAGGAAGACCGCTGCTAAGTCACTGAGGAAATCCTGCTCATTAAGTTTTGTTGTCTGTAGTCTGAGAACACCACCTCAGAAGCACCTCTACAGCCTTTTTCCCCACCTCTCCAAGGTAAAAGGACTTCCTTTCCTGATCCTATTCAGTTAATCATGTTATCAATTAAGCCAGACTCTTTGAATGTTAATGCTCTTTGAATACATCATTTCCTTTAACTGGAAAGAATTCCTCTTGTGCAATTAACAGTACAGGAAACAGTTTTGCATTGATACGGTTATTTATTATTTCCTATTAGTGAGCAACATATCCTGTGATAACTTCCATAATTAGTAGGTCAAGTCTAACTGTCATCAGAATGCACGTCATAGCCTTTTAATTTTGGAGGGAAATACTAAACACAGAAATAGTTTGAAGTTGACTGTTCTTGCCTCAAAACCACCTTTTGCACTTTATTTGCCTATGCTTCATAAGTTTTCTTTAAGTACAAAATAACATCAGAGAGGCATTTATTTTGTGTTTCTAGTAGAATTCTCTTAGCTGGGATATACAGTGATGGAAATAGCCCTCTGTCACTTTTCATTGTCAAAGGGATAGACAGAAGGAAAGAGGCCAAGGTCACATAATCCTTCCAGAAATACAAGACTAATTACTACCTATATCCAATACCTGAAGGGGGCTTACAGGGAAAGTTAGGGAGGGACTTTTTATAACAGCACATATCTGTTATAAGATGAGGAAAAATGGCTTTAAACTAGAGGGGAGTAGACTTAGACTAGATATTAGGAAGAAATTCTTTGCTGTGAGGGTGGTGAGACACTGGCACAAGTTGTCCAGAGGCTGTGGATGCCCCTCCCCGGGGGCGTTCAAGGCCAGGCTGGATGGGGCTGTGAGCAACCTGGCCTAGAGGGAGGTGCTCCTGAATATAGCAGAGAGTTGGTCTTAAAGGTCCCTTCCAACCCAAGCCATTCTATGATTCAATGATAATGCTAATACTGGTTTATATTTAAAAAACGCCCACACTAATTAATCCCTTAGGTCAAGTGAAGCCAGGATTCGTGACAAAGTGTAGTTGAGCATTTTAGACTCCCTGCAGCACAGCACTACATACAGTAGAAAGAAATTGAGATGTGGGTTCTGTTTAAAAGTGATAAAAGAGAAAAGAATAGATTATTTTCCTGGAATTTTTAAGCACTTCTTTTTGTTTTGGAAAGTTGTAATTAAAGTTGCACACTTAGGATATTTGTGGTCAATGAATTCAGCACTCTATCTTCAGAGCAAATCTCTGGATTCCAGTTCTATACAAAGAGAATGGAACAGTTTCTTGGAAACACTTTAAAAAGTTGCTCTATTTTCTCAATATTCTCTGCTGAAAAGCCTTCCTTTTTCAACCAGCTCTATTCCTGCTAAGTTTTGTGGAGGGGACTCCTAACAGTGGATTCATTTGGCCTTGGGATTGGATATGTATTTGTTTTGCTGGGTCCAGTTCACATGAGACGAGACAGCCTGAGTTGTACAGGCATCACTTTGGACCATGGTATGGGGCTGGTTTGTGAACTGACTGCATCCTCCTGCATACACACAGCCATTTAACACTTTCTATAGAACTATTCCTCCAGCCTTTGTTAATTTGTGTTAATTTTCTCTGAAATCTTTGGACACAGTAATGTCAAGTACTGACCGTAGGATTCTAGGTATTATGCCATTGTTGGTACTTTGCCATTTAAAGAAAGAAAGTTTCCTTTTTTTTGGACTGTGACATGAATTGTCTGTAAATGCATCCCATATTTGCATGAGGCTTTTTGCCATTTTAGCAGATGGAAAGTTCATATCTAATTTAACATCCATTAGGTCTCTCTCAGTGCCATTGCTTTCCAAGTATCTCCCTCCTATGAAATTAGTACATGCTCTCCCCACAGCGCAGCAGCATCACATCCAATCAACCAGCCCTTCTCCCTCTTATAACCTACAGGGGACGTCTTTAAAGACACTTAAGCAAAACCTGGAATTCAGTATGAAACCCAAACGTGCTCTGCTGTCCCGATGCTGGCGCTGGATCTCTGATGGCTGGTGAGTGCAGGCTGTGCTGGAACTGGCTGCGGGTACATAGAGCTCTGCTGCAATTGCTGGCTCTGCACTGGTTGAGGAGCATGCCAAGATTGACACTAGCATTTCTCAGAGCAAAGAGCAGCGATCCCTATCCTTGCAAGCGCACACGGCACATGCAACAAGAAATATGTAATGCTGCTCCTGGCTTTCCTCCTCAGGCCAAGGCTGAAGTGGATTTTTTCCACTTCTTTGCATAGTGCAACTGCTCCGTTAAATCAATAATCCGACCCTTAATGCTGCAGATGACAGAGGAGGCCTTTGAAACTTGAGTGAACAAATGACTTCAGCACACGGTGAACTCTTTGCACACACATACTCCTCTCTCCATCATTTGTTACCCCGCTTACATGTGCTGCTCAGTCGGAGGCCAGTGCATGGGCAGCCAACAGGAGCCTGCTGGGGACTGGTTGGCTTTGTGCAGATGCACTTTTAATTCCATCCTGTCCCTGCCTTCATTAGGCTGCTGAGCTCTGGCTGAGGCTGGGAGCTTCCAGGGGCTGCCCAGGGCTGACGCACTTCACTGAACCCAGGAGAGCGGGGAATGTGCTCGCCACAGGAGGAGGTTTTTAACACAGAATAGGAGAGGAAATCAGCATTGTACAAGTAATAGCAGAAAAGGAAGGGAAAAAAATGTCACATTGACCATGCACCAATGGGCAAATGACCCTGTGGAATAAGGCTCCTTTTTCTTTTGCCCAACTGTGAGCCACAGTCAAATGAGAGATGTTTGCAGAAGATTTTGTGGAGAAGGAATAATGAAAAATGATTTATTTTTATGGTTTAGAAATAGATTTTGAGATCCAGGCAGGGCCGCATTACATACTGGTTTGTTGTTTAATTTGCCAGTTTCCAGGAAAATCCTACATTCTGCTAGTACAATACTATTTTATTTCTGTATTTTCTATAGAACCCAGTCGTGAAATAACTGAGCCAGCAACCCAAGCTACCCAAGAAGTGCCTAGTGGCAAACTCAAGTGATAAAAACCCTAAAAGCCCTGTCCCTGTGGCAGAAAGCCACAGTGCTGGTGCTGCACCCTGAACCCAAGGGTTCTCCCTACCTTGTTTTCTACAGTGCAGGTGAAAAACAAGCCTTAAAGATGTCTAATTGCATCACCGGGGCTGCAAGATGCACAGTTCAGAATTTCAGTCCTGGGTTTAAACACTGAATTGCTGTATGAAATAATCATCATTGAACTTAACTCCCTAATTTCTCACTTGGGAAGGTCTTGATTTACCATTGCTGGGACATACATGTTGTAAGATCTCACAGTTTAACAGGACAGGGAATCCGATGATGAGGGTTACTTGCACATTTCTAATCCAGTCTGGATGTAAACTTCCCCTGCAACCAGGGACTTACGGGGTCCAGGATTTTTCTCCCAGCCCATCTCTAATTTTTTTTTTTTTTTTTTTTTCAAAACGAGTGTTATTTTTTGAAATATAACACTCTGCAAGTAAAAGTGAAGCCATACTTGAATGTCAAGAAATGCATGGAGAACATCAGTAATGTAGAGAATACATACTCAGGGAATAAGCTTCAGCAGGAATGCTAATTTAGTTACAGTTTTTAAAGCTGACTGCAAACAGCTGGGTAGCATTAACCATATTAAAGAAACAAGAAAGGTGGAGCAAAATCTAGGGGACTAAGGTATGACAGTGCCAAATGTATGGAAAAGATTTGGAATACGTGAAATGTACTGCTGTTGGACCCACACTATATAATAATGGCTGTGGTGTGCAGATATCTCTGGGACTTCCCAGCACACTAAAAGATTTGTAGAGCAATGTCTGTGGCTTAAGGCAGGCCGCTCACTTGATAACACAACAGTAAAACAGTTAGAATAGGATGTGTTGTGCACTTTTATAAAGGCTCTGGTCCTACCAGAGGGATCCTGACATCCTAGCATTCCCCTTTCACAGGCATGCTGCTCTGCTCTGCAGCTCCTCATAATGCCTGCCAAGCCCAAGCAGGGAGATCAGCTTTAAGCTACATCTGCTCCAGCTGCACAACACTTACTTTGCACTTCACATTTTCCAAGATCTATGCAAATGTTCACTTATTAGGCTGAACTCAGAAACATCATTGTCAAAGCGGTAAGAGCTTTCGTTTTTGCTTTATGTGAGTAGATGGAGTCAAACAGAGCTCCAGGAGCAGACTGCAAAACCATATATAAGTAGACCCACATCCAAGCTGCTTCCATAGTTCACTGCGAGTTGCATGGATTGCGATGCAAAGCAGGAGCACTTTGTAAGGAGCTGGTTCCTAGTGTGAGATGTTCAAAACATGGCCCTTTGTGACTTGCCCAAGACCACACAGCGAGCTGGAAACAGAACTGGGATTTCACTTCCTCTGTCTCTGATTTTCTCACGGTTGTGGTTTCATTGCAAAACCTCTGTGTTGTTTTCATATTTTTTGTATTGCTTGATGTCTTTATACCTTACAGCAGATTTATTTTTCTCCTTCCTCTTAAAAATGGGCCAGAAGTGGAACAAAAGCTGCTGCTTCCCACCTATCTGGGAACACTGAGGGTGTGTGCAGAACTTCAGTAGTTGGCCACATATACACTGCTAGTAGTGGAGAATGGTTGGTGCAACACTCTGGAAGGGGTGACCAAAGCAACTTCGCTTCAGAGCTACACAATTAATATGATGGTATTTACTGAAGCTTATCTGCTGACACTGATGCATTATTGTTCCCATGTTTATACTCCTGTTTTTTAATCTTACTGTATTCCTTTACAAAATAAATGACATTTTAGGGAACAGCTTCTTAGGGAAAAAACAATTCTGCACAGAGAGGCACAACTTGTTAGATGGTTTTTCCAGTACTGTCCAGTATAATTTCTTATACAACTTCCTTATACAACTCGCCAAAAAATTCACATTTTTAAGCATGCAATCAGACAAAATAATGCAGATGAAGAGGTAATGGTCCCTTTCCCTAGCTAGAAGCTGCTATACCATTGGATTAAATAATTATTTAGGAATTTCTTTTGTCTATGGCCTGGTTCTGTACATATCAGGGTTTTTTTGTTTTGTTTTGTTTTTGTTTTTTTTTAAGAAAACAAAAAAGGCCAAAGTGTGATAAATTTCATTTTATCCTTTGAAGAATCTTATTTCACAGACCAGAGCTAGGGATCCCTGGCAGGACTGGCTCTGGGATGGCATTTGCTATGCCTGGGTCAACAGTAGCAATCCTAGGTGCTCAAACTGCATTGCTGAGTGTAAAATTCATATTCAAGTTTGGTTTGGATTTTACTTTTGGAGAACAGTTGAAAATTCAGACTCTAAAATTAGCTTTTAGCACTATTCCTGTTTATAAAGTTTATTCACTAGAGTGTTTATGGAAAGTGAGCCCAGAAGGGAAGGAATGCAGTAAAAGTACATTCATTTGAAAATTTAAATAAAAATATTTGCTTTGAATCAGAAGCCTTTTTTTTTTTTTTTTTTTTTCAATCCTTCTGTGCTCTTTGTTCAATTTGTTAGTACTTTTGTTGTCCAGCAAAACAGAGCCACTGTGCTGAACTTTCATACAGTACGTGCTAGTGAAGCCTCGTGCCTGCTGTGTGGGGGAGCTCTTGGTCTTGTAAGCATGGGAAAACACTGTGTTTAGAAAAAAATCCACAACATCAGCAACCCCCAACACCCTGAGAGCTACCCTCCATTTTGGGAAGACAAGAGGGAAGAACAGATGGGAGCTGTTCCTGGTACACTGACTGTATTGATAACATCAAATTCAAAAAAATTAATCAAGCCTTCACAAGGCTGGCTTAAAATAATGAGCTTTTAAGCTGACACATTTCATTTGTCTTCTAGATTTCGAGACAGACTCGGTGAGTAGAAATCAGTACAGTGGATTACCTTTTGTGTCTCCTTTAACGTTTCTGCTCATTGCTGTCAGTCACCTTTTCCCACATCCCACACCTCTGCCAGATTGCACGCACAAAATGGTCCCTGTCGACACAAGGGAGGAGGCAGAAGTGTGTGAAAATCAGTGGGAGGATGCAGACCACTCCGAGCTGTAAGAAAGCACCTGGGGAGGCAGATGGGCAGAACGGTGGAAGTGAAAATCACTGTTGCTTCTTTCCCAGTTCATTACATGTCCACTAAAGCTAATCAGGTATTGAATCTATGAGTTCTCCCTTTCAGATATTTATAGATGTGAGGCTTGATGGTAATATACGTGGATAACTGGAAGGGTGAAAGCCAACATTGCGATGTAGGATCATCCAGGAGGGCACGGATGTTAAAGTAGCCTCAAAATGCTTCTAGATGACTTCTGTTAGAGAAAGAATGAGGATACCTCAATTACGCTGCTCTAACATTCTGGATCAAAAAGAGCTTTAATCACATATTTAATCATATGTTGGGAGCTGCAAAACTGCAAATGCAAAGTCATTCCTCTAACTCGAGTGAATCAGCTCAGCATGAAGATAAGCTTCATGCCCTAAGAGTTAACCCTGTTATCTTACTTAATTATCTCTATTTGCTTACTTCCATTTAAATGCATCAAGCCTATCTTACTTCTTATCTCAACTAGTTATAGAGGGAGATGAGTGAAATCCCTTCACAAATGATATTGGAAACAAATGTTTTCCACCAGCTTTGAACATTTTATATTGGCAAGCTCTTCGTTTTCAGGCTTTCCAGCAAGAAAGATCACTGTGTAAAGAGATAGACATGAACCTGAGCTGCTAATCTGAATACATACTTTTTTTTTTTTTTTTTTTTGCAGGCATTAGGATCCAGAAATTAATATCTAAGGAAAAATAAATACACCAGGAGGCAAAGACTCTCTTTTATTTGAACCTGCCTCCGACTCTGCAGAGAATGAGATGTGTAGGTGAACACAGGTCACCTGGTTTCCCTTTGATTGTTTTTATGAAAATGAATTTAATGAATTTGCCTTACTTCTGCCAGAGAGGTGGACCTGCAAACTACCCAGGAGGCAATGTGGGAAATTTGGGCTGGCACAGGCTCTGCCACCAGAGATGTCTGAATCCATTGCCTTTCACAAACACTAAAACATGCAATTAAAAAATTTTAAAAGTCAGTCAATCCAATTCTTTCTTACATCCATGTATCTTTAGCTGTGTGTGGTAGGAAAAGGATCCAAAGACTTTTCTCTCATGTGTTTGCTTCCATGGCAATGAACTGCTCCCCAGAGCCTTCACTTTAGGGTTTCATGGTACTGAAAATTTAGTGGGCTTTATTTTGGCCTTGCCTTCTCTTGTGTTGTAAAATGTGCAAGCCACTCTTCAAAGGCATATTTAAAATTCTCCTCTTTTAATGTAGGAACTGGTTAAAAAAAAAAAAAAAAAAAAAATTCAAATGGAAATAGTTTTAAACTCCAAATTTTCATCAATCAACTCCTTGTTCATTTACTAGCTTGCATACACAAATGAAACTACTTCAGAAGATGTTGATTTACTTGTTAATTATTCATTGTTCACATCTGTTCACATTTTACTGTATTTAAAAAAAAATAAAAACAACAGCAAAGCCAACACCACAGCAACAACCTGTTCTCACATGATTATCAAGGACAAAAACATTTACTTATGAGTTCTTCTTCTATCTCTTACCCAACAAAAACCCCAAATCCAATGTCAAACTATTTACTTCAGCAACTTTGGATTTTACACCTATAGTTTTTTTTATTAATATTTTATATTCTCTTGTATACTATGCTTATTTTGCAAAATATCTCAGAAATTAAACTTTGCATCATGTGAGCTAGCTTGCAGACTGATAAACTGAGACCATATTTTTTTTTAAACAGGGAGTTCATTTTGAGGAGAATCGAGAGCTCTGAACTGCAAGCCTTGCGGTCTCTAACAGAACAAAATCAGCTCCTTGTTTATATGCCTTCTGTAATTGCTAAAAGCCCAGAGTCTTGCTCTTACAGGTTTGCAGCCACCAACAATTATTACTTTTAGAACACTATGAATGCTTGCTTAGCATCCCACAAGGACAGCAAAAAACTTCATTCCTCCAGCTCCTCCATTAGAACTGACATATAATTTTTCTCTCTGACAGTAGCAATGCAGACTTTTGGATTTTTAGACTCGTCTGTCTTGATTTTTATCCAGCAGATAAGCAGAAGGATTTATATCCTTCACTAATACAGTCTTAGCCTTTTCATGAATGAGACATTCAGTTACTTATGTGCCTTGGGTGAGAGCACTCTCCAAAAACATGTATGTAATCATATCACATAATTCACAGTTTAATGGTAAACATGCCTTGATTAGTTTACTTTAAAGAAGTTAAGAATGTCTGATTTTTCATCAGTGATATCAGAATGGTTTTCTTCTGTTGGATCATTTTTGGGTTCCATCCTTTGATTTCAGCTTCAAATTTCAACTCCAAGTGAACCCCAAATAACAAAAACCCCTGAGACCCACCTGGTTTCAATACAAAATCATGTCTTCTGTTCATTTCAAAATAGGCCCAGGTTAGTTCAAAAGATTCATGAACCTTGGCAAACTTTTCAGTGAGCATGATTTAAGTTTCTGTGTTTGTACTGTGTGGTTTTACTGTGAATGTTTCTCATGGTCTTACGAACATAATATGGATTCACTATAATATCAGATACATGATATCCTGCCTGCATTTGATGGTTGATGCTGATGCTTTGATACATATCTACAAATATTCTTATATGAACAGTGGAGGACTTGGTTAGCCTAAAAGACTACCTTTCCTGAAATCAATTAAGAATTTTGTTTCACTTGTAAAATAAACACATTCAGAATTACAGATGGTGAAAATAAGTCTCAGGGAAAGGAGCTTAAGAAGTTGGCAGATCCTCAGAGGAACTGTATTAAAGAAACAAGCATAAACTCTCTAAATATGGAAGGAAGGCTAGTAATTTCAGTAAAAGACAAATTTGGTTAGATTATGAGATTTTTGGAGCCTCAAAAAAAAAAAAAAAAAAGCAGGAAGTGCACTGAGACCTTTCATCCTTTTTTCTTATCGCTTTTAGGGATGAAAAGGCATGGTGAGGACATAAAGAGAGGTAAACAATATTTTTTGAATTTTTATATTGGCAAGATAGAGCCAAGCTTCTCAGTGCATGGTCCTGAATATCAGACTTGAACTGGACACAGTTTTGTTCATTCCACAGGAGAATGTGTTTCTACATGATCAATATTTCTGCATCACTGGAGTGACCTATGTCCTGCAATTTAGACTCTGATTCAAGTTTCCCACAAATTTGCAGAGTTTTTAGATTTTATTTCATAATTAACATTACCAGGAAGGGTACATTACTAGTGATCTACATTGCTGTATTCCTAAACTGAACTAGAGCTCAACACAAAAAACATAGGATTGCTTTTGCATTTTTATACTTTTGTTCTTTGATACTGCACTTTCTTCCAAGGTTCTGCCATGTAGTTACTGCTTCAGCAAGAAAGTACAAGAAATAAAACTGCAGTGAAATAAATCTCTCTTCATCTCATTTCTCACTGCCATTCACAGGTGCCAGCTCAGTACAATAGCTCTTTGAGATGGCAGAACTGTGTGGGGCAGCAACTCTGATGACCCAAACTCTACAATGTACAATCAGTAAAGACTCCATAGCAACTGTAGGGAAAAAAAAAAAAAAAAAAAAAAAAACACACACAAAAAAAACAGTAAAAGCTATAGGTCAGCACTAAGGTATACTTTCAGAAGGACCCTTTCACATACACAAGCCTGTGTGCACATTCCTCCAAATACCTTGAAAGCAGGAGATTGAGATTTCACTGAACAGCAGGTCAGTCATTGCTTAGCATGGAGATGCCTTTGCAACACTGCTTGTACCATGCAGTTTGAAGGACAGTGTGTTACAGGATTGTCTAGATAGGTTAGCTGAAATCACCTCCTGCTATTTCAAATGGAAATGGTGCTCCTCTCAGCTGCCTTTAGTTGTTCCTTATGGCTCTTTTTCAGTTTTATACTTTTAGTATCGGAAAAAAGAATTTTGTCAGTAATTCCATTTATCAGAAGGAAATCTGAGGTGGTGAAGGAGTTCTTCAAAAGAGGAACCTTTACCAATTGCTTTCCTCAATCAATTCATAAAAACCAAAACCCTAAGGTTTCTTTACTATGGGAAATTCTATGGGATTTTCTGAGTCTTACATGAAAAGGCTGTTAGAGTAAAAAGGCATTTCACATGATCACAGACCTTCAACGAAAAATGTAATCTAAACCTGTGCAATCTGCGACACTTCCATGGTAAGATGAAACCAGAGAGAAATCTCATTATTTTCAAATTAATTAGTCTAAACTCTACGGTAAAGAAAAAATTAAAAGCCAACAAAAAAAAAAAAAAACCCAAAAACTTATGTAAAATTTATTACTTACAAAAAAAAAAAAAAAAAGTTAAAATTTTAATGCCCAGTGCAGAATAGATCTGATTTTCACAAGGATGAACTCAGAGCACTTTGCAGTTTGAAAGGGAAAAATTTAGAGGCATGGTTTTCTGGATAATCTTTGTAAGTCCCAAGGGTCTTAAATATGTTCTGGTAAAAGCGATAGGCAAAGCTGTAGGTGCCACTCCCTTATCCAAAGTGTTCAGACACTTGAAAGGGAGTAGACCACCTTATTTCTTGGAAGCCCATTTACGTGCTTCAGAAAAAAAGTCTTTCTAGAGTGCCTACAAAAATATAGACCTATCCCTATTTTCTGTCATCTGCTAGTTGGTTTTGTTGGGAATTTACTTAGTTGAACTGGCAAAAAATGCAGGACATTTTTCTTCCAATAAGAAAATCCAGGGGAAAATGCAATAGGTTTACATATAAATGGAATTAACAGTGGAGATCTGTGTTTTCTCCAATGTAAATAAATGCAAAGTGTTGCCTGGTACTTTATTAGCTTTCCCTTTTATTTCAAGTTGCCTAATATTTCATAAGTAGTTTCAAACCACTAAAGATTCATTACAGCAATTAAGTGGCAGTTTGACAGTATTTAATAATTTAAATTATTGTTTATTATTAATTACACGTTGGTGAACCAAGAATTTAAAAGGCAAAATACAGTTGGCATCTTAAGGCTGCTTCTCAAAACAAAACAAAAAAAACCACACACTAAGGAGGCTCAGCTTGTAAAGAAAGTTAATTTTCAGTGAACATATGACACTCCTCCATTTTTCAGTACTGAGAAGAGAATGTGAAGACTAACTCCCAGCCGAAATTCTTTATTGCCTTCCTCTGTGATGTACATCTGCTCTCCTCAGGATAACCAGTGCCACACTTGTCAGCAGCACATAAAACAGAAAAAACATTTTTTTCCTTCTCTACGTGATTAGGCCCCATCAGTTCCTACGAGCTCAGAATCTAAGCCAGGGCTAGCAGCAGTTGTCACAGCTCTACTTTTCGTTTCTGCAATCATGAAATCTTAAAACCATTAAGATTGGAAAAGACCTCTCAGATCACCTAGCCCATCCCCTCCATGCCCACTAATCACACCCCTTAGTGACATATCTACACATTTCCTGAGTACCTCCAAGGATGGTGACTCCAACACCTCCCCAAGCAACATGTTTCAGTACCTCTCCAAGAAGTTTTTCCTAATATACAACCTGAACCTCCAGTGATGCCACATACAGCCATTCCCTCTCTTTCTATTGCTGTTATTTGGAAGAAGAGGCTGATCCCCACCTCACCGCAACCTCCTTTCAGGTTACTGCAGAAAGCAATAAGGTCTCCCTGAGCCTCACTGCACAGTCACAGTGCTCTCAAATCCAGTGATGTGCATCTTCTGCTTTTCATTCTACCATCCAGTCTTTTAGTACTCACAAGTACCCATTTGGCATCCTTTCCTGGCCTCTGCACTGATTTACCCTCTTTATTGGCTGTAAGATTGAACAGTGGAATTCTTCGTGTAATTGTGAGTTTACATCTTTCAGCACAGGTTACTTTTCTTTGTGTCTTTGCTCTCTCTCTCTCTCTCTCTGTATCTCCTTGCCAGAGTGGTTTCTGAGATAACACTTCAATATGTTCACAGTTTTGTATACCAGAGTCCTTCTAAAAGAAAAGATGTAGAGATAAAATACCAAAGGTGAACATTTAAATGACAGCAGAGAAACATAAGGAAATTGATGACATCTTTTAGCGACATTTTCAGAAGCCTTTAAAACTTTCCAGAACTTCTCAACAAATATTATATCTCAACAAATTCATTCTGTCTACATGTTTGTAAATTTTTTTTTAGAGCAGTATCAAAAGCCACAGGTGTTTCAGCGCATTAGCAAGCACATTTTCACAAGGGCAGATGTGAGGCAGGTTCTAAGCCTTTCCTTCAGGTTAGATATATGCTAGATGTAGATCTCTGTGCTGTGCTGAGCAGGTGGCATTCAGCTGCTGATCGGCACAGTGCACCACTTTTAGCAACACCTTTAGGATGCAGTCTGTTATTGGCTATGCCATTCGATAAAGCAGATTTAGCTGTGATGGTATAGGTCCTAAGGTGAAGGTACAGCCTCATTATTCCAGCAGTGTTGTGCAGCAGTGCTCTCAGATGCCAGACTCCATTAGACTCATAGGGGGTGTTTGCTAGCGCAGTGTGTTAAGCTGCAGGTGTTCTGCACTGTACAAAGCCTTCAAAGAAAAGTCTCAAATGTTTCTGTTACCATAAAAAGGATTAAAAGGATTCTAAAACCTTGTGGGTCAGCCTGGGCATTGGTGAAATTGCCAACATTTGGTAAGAAGGGAAAGTGGTTGAAGCAGTGGGAAAATGAGGGCTTGGGGGAAGCCATATACTACTTTTTGAGGGGAGGGGGCTATGATTCAAACTAGGATCTGCTGCACTTTCAACTGGAACTTATTAAGAATTCATGAGGCAGAAAATACAAGATGTTCTGGAAATGAGGACTTCAAAGGTGAAAAGTGAGCCATAAATAAATTAGATATTCAATTTTGGCTATTAAACATCTCAGAATATTTTCTCAGATCAGAAGATAAGGCTTACAAATAAAAACCTATTCCTAAAACAAAAAGAAAAAGAGGAATTTTACAGAGAGTAGACGGAAATCAGAAGAACATATTGCACATCTCAAAAACACGAGACTCTATTGATTAGAAACGCTGAACAGTACCATGCATCCTAGGTCCAACTGAGTAATGCACTGGAGCATGTATTAAAGCATATTTTGAAATTCCATTCACTTCAATCACCATGATCCCTGTTACTGAAATTGGACCCTTGGGAAAAAACAGCTTTCCTAAATATCGTGTGTATATACAAGAGAATCGGGAACACCCACACTTGAGAGAGCCAGCAGCTCAAGCAGAGCACACCAGTATGACTAAAAAGCCATCTCTTAATTTCATCTGTTAAGAGCAAAATAATTGAATAATCTGGATTAGAAAGGACCCATTACAATCATTGAGTTCACCTCCCATAGTAGTAGTGCTGACACTTCTTAACCCTTATTCTCCACGGCATTTTGTAGAGGCAAATAAACTCACAAGACAATATTTTATGTACTACTGCGTTTACCTGAGAGCCTCTTTGGAGAGAAGACTCCTTCATTTCTATTTTAAGACAGCAACAACAAACGAATCATAGAATCGCAGAATCATTTGAGTTGGAAGGGACCCTTAAAGGCCATCCAATCCAATCCAATCCCCCTGCGTTGAACACCTACTCTATATCAGGATGCTCAGAGCCCCATCCAGTGTGACCTTGGATGCCAGGGACAGGGCACCCACTTCCTCTCTGGGCAACCTGTGCCAGTTCATCACCACCCTGACTGTAAAAAAAACCTTCCTTCTTATATTCCAAGTCTCCCCTCCTCTAGTTTGAAACCATGTCCCCTTGTCCTATCATAACAGATCCTGATACAGATTCTGTTCTTTCTTTCAGCATCCCTTTAGACCCTGAAAGGCAGCTCTCAGGTCTCCCTGAATTCTTCTTTTCCCCAAACTGAGCAACCCCAACTCTCTCAGTCTGTCATCATAGGAGAAATGGACTATTTTTTTATATCCTCTTTATTTTTTTATGTCCTCTTCTGGACATGCTCCAACAGGAGCATGTCTCTCCTGTACTGAGGTCTCCACACTTGGACACAGTACTCCAGGTGAGGTCCCACCAGCACAGAGCAGATAGGCAGGATCACTCTCTCTCACTCTGCTGGTCATGGTTCTTTTGATGCAGCCTAGGATAAGGTTGTCTTTCTGGACTGTGAGGGCACATTGCTGGCTCATGTCCAGCTTCCCATCCACCAGTACCATCAGATCATTTTTTGTGTGGGCTCTGCTCCATCCTTGCATTACCCAGCTTGTACTGATACTGGCAGTAAACACCAAAACACTTCTCAAGCTTGGGTTAACTATGCCTGCATAAGTAAAACACTGCTTCGCATTAGCTTTACTGTGAAGCTTTGGATGAGATCCTCCAAGAACAAAAATGTAACTTGTAGTGTCAAAATTAGGCACTAAGAAACCAAAATAGGAAAAAAAGTCCCTCTTATGGGAATACCTGTTAAGAGTAAACAAGTTAAACAAGAAATTCCCAGAGAAACTGATTACTACCTATCATTTTCAGTGGTGGCTTTCCTACTTTAAAAGAACACTTATCGGCCTGAATGGGCTTTCTGAAAGCATCAGTCTGTGTTAAGCACAAGACAATTTTTCCCCTCATCTTAGCAGAAGCAATTTTTTTTTTTTTTTTTTTTTTTTTTTTTTTTAAAACCCCAACACATATCAGGTTTTATCTTGGAATATGTGAACTGATGCATTTCTGAGTTATAAGTAATACTCCAACTTTGTTTTATCTTGCTCTTTTAATAGAATTCCTCTTCTCAGACAAGCTATTTCCATTGGCTTACTATGACATCACAACATTCAGTCACCCTCACTTTATCTTCAGGAGGTTGTATTCGTCAGCTCACACCTGCCTATATCTTTTATTTCCCAATTGCATATTCTGCCCTGCATTCTTCCAGACAGACTAATCTCATTCTTAAAACCCTTTCTTTGTGCTTCCCCTTTCTTCTGGTAGCTCTTCATAGCTCCTACCTCTTCTCCCATATGCCTGCCTAACATAAGGCCTTATTTTGCCACATTTACTCGATACGGATATTGTGAGAAACCATAATGGGCTTCACAGAATAAAACTGATTTCTGGATGAAACCTGCTGGACAAATACTAAAGGAGCCGAAATCACTTTTAATAGAAAAATACCATCAAATATTTTCTCTCACTTCAAGAATATCCTCCCGCCTCCCCCCCCATTTTTAATGGGAAAAAAATTATTCTTTTCCCATTTTTTCCTTTTAGGCTAAGAAAATATAAAGCTGGAAAGAAAGAAGTTAAGATCAATGTTTCTACAGTTGGCTATTGGTTTCTTTTTTCACTGAAAAAAATTCAATTTTGAAGAGAAACACGGGGAAAAAAAAAACCCAAATGACAGGAATCCTCCATTTCTGATGTTAAGATGGATCCTCATTCACCCCAACTTCCTCTCCCAAATCTGTCCCAAAAGTTGTTCAGAAGCCATGGTATTTTAGATCTCTGATTATCCTTGAAAATCTACCTTGCATTGTCACATATTTTTAAAAGGACTCTGTACATCCATAAGTCACAATCTTGATATTCACTACAGCCCAACTGTGAGGATTAACCACAGTTGTGCTGAACACAGATTACCCTTTTATTTTCCATCTGCTAATTACATTCATGATAGCCAATGTCCCTTGAAACTGTGCTCAGTGGTAGAACGGGCTCATGCAGTTTTAATCCACAGGACCTAAGCATCTTTTGCTTTTACACTTGAATGTAATTTTGCCTCCTCATGTCCTGTCCTGTGCGTGAGGTGAGATTGCTCTGTGGTGGTAAATAATCACTACTTTGTCTTCTGCTGATTCAGACACTGGCAAATGATTCTTGCTAAAACTTTGCAGAGCACTTTGCTCCATGCAGATGGGAACAACAGAACTAATTCCACTGCAGCTGGCAAAGGCACAGGACACTCAGCACGCTCCCCCCAAGGCTGGCCGGCTGAGCAAACACAGTAGAGTTATGTTCTTCTGACAGGTGAGTCAGTATGGCCCTGCTGACAGCACCAAGGTGTGCATATGTCCTTCCTTCTGCTAGCCAGAGGTGATTTGGAAGCTTAATTGAGGTGATATGAAAGCCTAAATACAGGCTTGTGTTTCCCAAATAGACCAGAAAGCAAGCTGTGTGTGGTGTCATTCATTTGGCAACTGAAGTTACAGTGAGGTGTTGTACAACCAGCTGCCGTGCAAAGTGCTCTTTAGCACTCAGGGGAAAGAGAAATTTCTTACTGAAGTGTAGAGAACCAGTAGAAACAGATTTGCAACTACAGATGTCAAACAACAGCTTCAGGTGAGTCTGGTGTAACATTGCAGTACTTTTTGCTATTCTATAATAATAAAATCTATGGTAATGGATGACTCTTCACCTTTAGACACATCTTGACTATCTAGAGTATAAATGAAAAAACCAGGCTATTGTTATTTCACTTCCCAGACATAACAGGATTGAGTTGAGCATCTTCATAGAACCACCATGAAAACAGGTGAGAGAAGGAAGGGAAGACACAGGCAGATCTAACCTGACTGCCAGAATTCTGGCCTAAGAAAGTAGCAGTGGCCAATTAGAAACAGGAACAGAAAAGGGAAGAAATTATGGGATGCCACTAATTTTATTTTGGAATCTTAATTTTTCTGGTTGTTTTTGTCTTAGGTGTAAGACAACTCTTAAAATATTATAATTATACCTGAATTTTCTATTTTCTCTTTCACACAGTATTACAGCACTGGCCATGCTTATTCTGATGCAGCCCAGGATAAAGTTGGCTTTCCAGACTGCAAGGGCACATTGCAGGCTTATGTCCAGCTTGCCATCCATCACCACCCTCCACTGCAAATCAGCACTCCATCCTTACATCCCCCAACTTGTAACAGTGGTCCCCATAACCCAAGTGCAAGACCTTGTATTTCTATCTGTTGAACCTCATGAGGTTCACCTGGGTCCCCTTCTCCACGTGCTCTAACATGAGAGGTAAGTAAAGTATTGAGGAGTTGATAGCTTTAACTTCATGAAAAGATTATTAATACCTTGATGGTAATTGTATTCCATCAAATACAATTTGATGTGAGGTGGGCATGTACTTTCTGATCTGTTTCTTGTAAGCCTACTAGAAACACTAAGAATTTCTAAACAGAAAGATGGATGTATCTGGTATTTTCCTGGGAAATGTATAAAAGCAATTTGTGTATTTTGAGAGATCATACCAAGGAAAAAAGGAATGAGAAGGGAAATTCCAACACTCTGACTATGAAAAGGTAGAACACAAACAGGGTCCTCTGTTACAGATAACACCAAGAAAAACACTTGCATTGTTCTAATGGTACAGCAATGAAATCAAAAGCCATAGTTTTCCTAACCATTTTTCATTTGAAAATATCTTTGTGAAAACATCTGGACATTTCCCATTTAAAACAAACAAACAAACCACCAAGAGAAGAGTTAGGAAAGCACTAGGAGGATTCCCACTACCAAATTATTACCTGGTACTGTATCAGGTGATGTGTGAAATTATCTTCAATTAACTTTAGAGTGACCCATGAAAAGCATTAAACATAAGGCAGTAATAAGAAAATAATAGCTTACCCTGTTCTAGAGATGAGGGCTTACTGAAAAATTCCAAAGGAAAGCAATCTCTAAGTAGAGATGCTTCCTTCTTGGCTACCAGCTCTTAAAGGAGGTTAGGGAGGAGTGGACCCGGAATCCACCCCTTCCAGTCTCACAGTTGAATTGCTTGCACTTGTGCTCCCAGGGCTGGCTGTGCCTCTTCACCTGATCTCAATCACTGGTTCAGGTGTAGACCTAACCTAATTCCTGTGCAGCACCACCAGATTTTTCTCACGGTCTTCACAGTTTGCCCAATAGTACGTATATTCAAGAACACAGCAGACAGGCCAAAGGTCAGTTTTGGGGATGGACTCAGACGTTTCCCATGTCCTACCAGTTACTGCAACTTCTGGAAAACACAGTGCCACACTAAGGGCCTCATGGACCTCTTCCTCAAAGCCTGCTTGCAAATTCTGTCCTGAAAGCAATCAGTTCCCTTAGCAACTGCGTGTCTCAAAATGTATTTATTACAGCTCCAGAGAAAACAGTAGTTTGCTTTTATATATGAACACCATAGTGACATAACAGTAAACTGACAGCAGTTCTCTGTGTTACTTCCATTTATAGTGGTTGCCTCAGGAACTGCAAATAAAGTTGCATGTTTTATTTGAGTACTTGAAAAGGGTCATTGTCAAGTAACTTAGACCAAAAGTTTAGGCTTTGACAGGAAGGGAGAGAATGTCTACAAAAGACACCATTGGTAGGAGATTTGTGAAAACAAAGGCAAGTTAGAATACTTTTTCTACATTCCCCTGCACCATTTACAGCCCATCACCAAAGGTATTGTGTAAGCTACAGTGACAACAAAGGAAAGAGATGGGAAGAAGCAAAACTTATTATGCCTTTTGATTTTCTTGATTCCCCAAATTTTAGAAGTTCTGTCGTATGAAAGTAAGTGCCATTTGCGTACCACTTTATTTTTCCAAATTTGAAGGCCATTCACTGAAGGGAAAAAAGAAAACATCATGGAATTTGGGGTTTAGCCAAAACACAGTTTCCCCTTTTTTCACAAATATGTTGAATTTGCAACATTTTTTCCTTTTTGCCTAACATAAATGATTCAATTAAAAAAGACAGACCTGTGAAGTTCAGCGAAGAACACCGAACTTTTCCATAATATGACTACTGTCCGTTTGACTTCAGGGTACACTCCAGATCAAATTCCACATGATTTGCCATCCTAAATCTAC
Organism: Tetrao urogallus; assembly: GCF_951394365.1. Lineage (NCBI taxonomy): Eukaryota > Metazoa > Chordata > Aves > Galliformes > Phasianidae > Tetrao > Tetrao urogallus. Next base: position 18,709,108 of record NC_136814.1, read on the forward strand.
AGCAGGTCCCCTAAGTAGCAAGGGCAATCACTGCTTAGTTAGGCACTTGAAAGCAGACTTGGACATGCAGGCTTTAGAGAAGTTTTTAGCTGTGTTACACTCCTTGTTGGCAGTCTTGTCTTACTTTTATAGGCTTCTGAAAAGTCAACAGTTACATTATGTTCAGAGACAGAGGGAACAGGACATCAGTAGCTTCCACATGGCATGAGACTGAAAGGAAAATTGTGATGTTTTTAAGATGTTATTCTATATTTCAGACTGAATCAATTTTACAAAAAGAGGATATAAATTTGAAAAATATGAACTGAAGGATGATCCCACCTAGAGCACTCTGTCCAGTTCTGGGGCCCCCAACACAAGGAAGACATTAAACTGTTGGAGCAGGTCTAGAGAAGGACCACAAAGATTATCAGAGTGCTGGAGCACCCCTCCTATGAGGACAGGCTGAGAGAACTGGGGCTTTTCAGCCTGGAGAAGAGAATGCTTCAGGGGACCTGATAACAGCCTTACAGTGCCTGAAGGGGACCTACAGAAAAGCTAGGGAGGGACTTTTTATAGCAGCACATATCTGTTATAAGATGAGGAAAAATGGCTTTAAACTGGAGGCAAGTTGACTTAGACTAGATATTAGAAAGAAATTCTTTGCTGTGAGGGTGGTGAGACAATTGCACAAGTTGCCCAGAGGCTGTGGATGCCCCTCCCTGGAGGTGTTCAAGACCAAGCTGGATGGGGCTGTGAGCAACCTGGCCTAGAGGGAGGTGCTCCTGCCTATAGCAGGGGGTTGGAACTAGATGGTTTTAAGGGTCCCTTCCAACCCAAACCATTCCATGGTTCTATTATTCTATGAATTGTTTTGTAATCTTTCTGTGCAGAGATGTACAAAAACGCCCTGAAACACTGCACTACACTACACTGCTTGATTAAAAGTGGCAACTATCACAAAACAGATTTCACACATATTGAGGGAAACAAAATAATTCAAGCAAATAAGCTATTTTGTTTCTTTATGCATGCATAGATTTTTAGTGGATATTTTAATGTGATTCTAAGTAGAGGAAAATCCATCCACTGCCATGAGAGAAGCTGCTTTTGTATCCAGAACATATTATGAAATCAGTTGTGAAAAGCCAAATAACAGATTAACTGGCCACCCACTTCTTCATAACTCAAATTACTGATTAAAAGTTTTTAAGTATGTGAACCTAAGAACAGCAAGGATTAATGACCTTATCAGTGTAAACTGTACTGCAATTATCTGATCTCCTCACCACACATTAGTCTCTTCTGCAAGGAACTGATGCTTGAGTTTCTCTTCTGCTCTGAGAAGGAGAGATAGGAGTTTCAGACCACCCATTCAGCTGTCTGTCTGCCTGTGATGTTTAGGGCTGTTTCTGTATTTGATGATAAAACTGTAAGGTATGCATGTTCTACTATGAGGGCGATACACTAATTTAGAAAACCCTTGCATAACTTTGACCACAGAAATATACAGAGTTAAAAATAAGCGAGCATTCCAGATATTCCTTATTCCTTCATATTTACTCTCATGCAAAATTTAAAGAAATTCTGGCAAATAATTAATTTATTGATTTCTTTTGAATAGAGATGGAATTGGGATTTCTTGGGAACTAAGAGGCATTCAGACATGCAAATATTGCACCTCCTTATCCAACTGTAAATATTCTCACAGAGTAAACAGAATTCAGGGAGAGTCAACTATCAGATGATTCCCAAGAGATCAAGAGGAAAAAAAATAGCACAAAGATAACGCACAACACCAAAAGATGATCCAATGACTGCAGATGCTCAGACTGAGGTACTTGTTAGTATTCACTAAAACTTTTAGGAGATCTGGTGTGTTTACTTCAAGAATTTTATTATCTCCGTGGGAAAAAGACAGAGGATGTTGTAGAAAAGTCACAGGGCCTATGCTGTCCCTTTTACACCAGTATTATTTTTAATAATGAAATATGAGGGGAAGAGGATTTTTTAAAGAAAAATAAATATGTAAATTAGTTTTATTCCTTTTAAAATGAAACTGATTTTGAAGTTGTATTTCAGTCTTTACTATATACATATATATTAACTCTGCTTTTTGTGTTTTCCAGTGTTGTATTTTAGTGTGGAAATTGCACAACCTTTTTCTGGTCTTTTCTCTGCAACTTAGAAAATTAATTCTCTGTTTCCTAGAGGTGGACATCAGAAAAGTAACAGTAACTGCTCGTATATTCACTGCAAGAAATGCCATGTTGTGCCTGTTGGGAGTTGATTTTGTTTCTAGTCTGTTTATCTTGTTTATTGCTGAAGAGTGAGCATTATCCAGTTTCCACAAAGCACAGAGTCAGGAATCAAGCTTGAATACCCAAACAGGCTGGCCATGGGGAACTCTCTATGCCCTTGTCATATGTATGTTTGTAAGAAGAGGGATGATTACAAGAACCATCACAGTTCCAGAGGGATGCCACCTGAAACATTCGTATTCAAAGTGTTTGTTAGGATGTGATTCAGAAAACCTTTAAATTTTGACATGAGGGTAAATTAAGAGGAATATCAAATAGGAGACAAACAAACAAATAGAAATTGCATATGTCAAATGAGCAGGAATTATTTTGTAAACATGACATCCTTACCTCAAAGATGATAATGTACTGGGTTTCAGGGTATGAATGGAGTGAGAGGATGGTACTTGTGGTTGGACCAGCCTAAGAAACGAGGATAAAAGCAAGCGTTTTGGGCATGTAAGAAAGGAAGATGGGAGGAAACCACTGTGTGCAAGAATATCTAATAAAAGATAAAAAATGTAAGGATTTTACAAACAAAGATAAGTTTATTTTTGATATAGTAATGGGAAAAGAGTTAATACAAGAATGCAAAGGAAAGAGTGCAATCAGACTGCCAAGTCATTAATCCAATCCTACCAGTAGTCTTGAGCGGATTTAGAGGAAGATACATAAACGTGACAATTTTAAAACTCCTTCTCCTTCCTTCCTCCCCTCCACCCCATGAAAAAAAAAAAAAAATAGAGAAGTTGTAATACAAGTGGAAATGAAACAAATGACAACTTGAAGAAGCTTTCTGGGAGACAGAAAAACCTGAGTATCTACTACAGCAAGAATTCTCCAGATGAGGAGAAAACCTACTGTGGAAGCATCTGGTTTTCCGGTTCTAACACCTTCCTGGAAATGCTGACAGTAGCCTATTCAAATCCAAGGAATCCATTGCTCTCCTTCGGGATCTCCCATTGGATTCACTGGTAGGGAACAAAATATCAGTTTGTGGAATGAGCGAGGTAATACAGACTGTTACACTAAGCAATCCGATACAGTATCATTATTTCAGCATAAATACACACTTTTTTACAGGAAACAGAAAAGGCTGACGTCCATTTTAGCGTATAAATTCACTGAAATTTGGATGAATAATAACCCTGGTCAGTCTGTCTTTGGCTGCTCTTCAATTCGGCATAAAAAATAGTCTATCACAAAAATGTTTCATTGTGTAACACTTGACTGCTTTTATCTGTTTATACCACACACAGAGTGGTAATAAATGTTTAAAGGAAAATATGAGTTCCAGGAATACAGGTATATGAAGAAATATCAGCTGGATTTGCTTTAGAAGTGAATATGATCTTTCAAACATTTTCTTGGAACCATGTCACAACTGTAGCATTAGCATATATAATGAGTATAATGAGATATGACGAGCATATGTAATGAGTGTAAATGCGATAAAAAGCTTGGATTTTTACTAGTTACTTGAATCTGTTGAGAATATTGCTTAATGGAAATAAAATCCTTCCTTGGACCCCTTTTTATTAATCTTTAACCATGATTAACTGACTTGAAGATCTTCAACTGCATTCTTACCTGAAATATTTAGATTGCTTCAAAACTCCTTTCATTAAAAAGGAAGGGTATTATACAAAAAGAAATATCACCACAACAACCCCAAAATTAGCAGAGCGTATTTTCTTATAGATAGTCTCTGAAGAACGTTCGAAACCCGAGTGAAAGAACAAATTGTATATAGTATACAGCCTGCAGAATGAGACCATGCTCATTTGTGAGCGCAGCTCGTTCCACAGCCTACTGGCAAGGAAGCCGGTGAATTAGCAAGCTGTGGCCTGTTTTGCCCATCAAAAAACTGTGCCATCAGATAGCATGAGTACATTTTTAAAAGTTTTCCCTATGCCAGGTAGCTACAAGCAATGCCGCAAAACAAAGACCCCTAAATTCACAGAGAAATAAATGGCTGCTTGATAAATGCTTTGAAATTTCCTCTGCAGCCAGAGGCAACCAGACGTGGGGGTATAAACTAGAAAGAAAATGCAAAGTAAGGGAATATTCAAGAGACCCCCTGAAAAAGAATTACCTGGGCAGCAGCAGAACAAGAAATTTATATTGGATATATTCTATAGCTGTATTTTATTCACTGTATGTGTTTCTTTTATAAAACTTCATTTTAGTTAAAAACCAAAGGCTTTGTTTCAAAAGCATAGAGCTTTTTCTCATGCTTTCTCAGCTGAAAACAACAGACACTAGCACCTGATTTTCATGGAAAGATTAAATCCCAACAGATAAGTGCAAAAGACAAGTCTTTAGGAGCATATGCAAGCACTAAGCCAGCTCAGAAATTGGTATGTTTTATTCAAGCTCTGTGGGGACTGATTACATGGCAGGAAAGATTTTCCTGGGTAGTCATAGTTCAGTGCATCAGCGATAAGGATCTGACTTTTAGAAAATAACTCATGGAAGTTTGTGATAATCCATGACTTTTTTTTTTTTTTTTTTAAGATAAAACAGGAAAAAAAATATGAAAACCCTTACCAAAAAATGTGCAAATTTTAGTATAGGACAAGAGATACCTCAATCTAATGACATCACCTTCCAACACAGAAGTACACAGAAAGGGTACTCACAAGAGCAGTGATTTCAATGAGCCATTGATAAAAGGAGCCACCATGGTAAATGCAGATGGCAGGAGCTGGGCTTGCAATGCAACACAGGCAGATAGCACTCTTTACTGCACTTGTTCTGCACCAGAAAAGAAGAGAGAGTAGATTCAGCTGGAAAAGAGAATTGTAGTCCATTGTCTTAGAAGAAATAAATTGATGTCTGCTACTGTTATTAAGTGAGAAAGAGAAAAAAAACCTCATTAAAGAACAAGGAAGCATTAGAAGTCCCATATATTTACTTTTCAAGGATAAAAGGACTATCAGAATTTGCTTTAGTTAAATCTCCAGTAGTCTCCAATTGCAAGAAACAAGCAAACTTGCAAAAACAAGCAAGAAAGTTAACATAGGGAGCAACGTTCATGAGACAGAGGAATTGGAGAGGTTTCCCTTCCTCCTAAAAACATCCTTTTTGTTCCTCTCTCCTGAAATTTGGAAATACTTGAGCAACAAACATTGTCTAAATGCCACCCACTGAACAGAAATGAACCATTACTAAGATGAAATGGTGAAGAAATTATGTTAACTGATGACAGAACAGTTAAGAAAGCCTTCTTTTTTGTTTGATTTTTTTTCCTCCCATGTCTTCGGTTCACACTCAGAATAACAGTAACAAAAAAATCAGTTTTCAAGATTATTTTTTGTTTTGGGGTAAAATCTTCCAGCTGTCTGTGGTGACTGACCAGGGGGATTTAAAACAATTTTCCACATGATAATGACAGGCCAACTTTCCACTGTTCTAAGTGCAAGGAAATTGCATTTAATTTTGCACACAAGATGACTCCTGTTGTGGACCTCCAAGTCATGGCACTACTGATAGCTCAGATAATTTGTAAACTCCTTCAGAACTGACAGAAAAGACAGTGGTTAAGAAATAAGGTTGTATTCTACCCCATATAGAAAAAAATCTCATGGTTGTGAAGCAATAATAACATTCTTTCCAAGTGTTTCCATGACTGTAGTAGGGATAATTTGGAGAGAAGACCAAGGGTATCATCAGAAGGACCAAGGTGCAAGAGGAAATCAGTGCATTTGGTTCAACTGTACACACAACAGTTTAAAGCAAAGACTGGGAACAGATCAGAAAAAATAAAAGGTATTTTATTAAAGGTAAAATTCTCCTTCAGGAATGAGTGTGTCATTTTCTGAGGTGGCATTTCCAGGAACAAGTACAATGCTATTACAAGGCTGATGGCAAATACTGGTTTTCAGAGCAGGAATCTTTTCATGAAAAGTGTTATGATCCTTTCATGAGAGGGCTAGAAAAAGTTGCCCCACAGCATGCTGCAACCCAGCAAAGCTCCTATAGAGATTCTGAGTAGTTCTGGCCAAAACCCTTGGCACAGTGTTTGGGCTCAGAGAGATGACACGGGAAAAATTTATTCTACCTCTTCTCTGAAATGAGTTTCTTGCCCAGATAGGTTCATCTTGCAGACTATAGCATCTCTTGAATCATATCATTTTTCAGCAGAATAAAAGTTCTTTCCAGAAGCTGCTTCATATATGTCACTAAATTTTCATATATTTTAGTCTGGGCCATATCCAATATCTCTGTCACCTTCAGACAGCTCTTTCTTTTAATTCACATTTCCATTGACATTTCTGGCGGGCCTACAGTGAAATATTCCATAGCTTTTACGAATGTAAGGAATGCAGTGGTAAACCACAGGATTCCCCCACCTACAGCTCCCCCTTTCAGCTGCCAGCTGCTTGTCCAATTTTAATTAATGAGAAAGTTGCTAGCAGTTATTCATGCTGGTTCTCTCTGTTCCTCTCGGGAGAATTCCTAAATAGTGTTCAGAGCCTTCATTTTCTCTTTCTGTAACGTGCTTCTTCATACCAGCCAGTGAAAAATGTTATTAATGATGAGTTTCTGCACCCAGAGTTTAGTTAATAGGAAGCGATGCTTACCAGTTGTGGAAGTGGCATGTAGGACATCCCTTCCTTTCACTTTCTGCTCCTTTTACCTATGTAAAATGAATGCTTAAGTCTTACTGGAAGTTTTAGTGGTAGGTATATTTTTAAACATTTTCATAATATGGAATAATCAGGTGGAAACACTGAAAGGCTGCCTGCACTGGGAATGTCAATATAGGCACAGGTGAGGGAAATTATCTCTGGAGTAGAAGTGCTCCTGAAGGCATTCTCTCAAGGAAGGACACAGCAGCTCAACTTTGTTTCTTTCTCTTCCCTACAAGCATAATCCTAGAAAATAAGCTACCAGCCTTTGAAAATTATTGGAGTGCAGCAATACGCAATAGTGGTTCTAAATGATCAAGCAGAGATTCTGAGAGTAATTATGCACTCAGTCTTAAAAGGCAATAGCAAACGGTAAACAGCTAGTTACAACAAATAGCATTTTAATAGCCATAGCTTTTCATATCTTTTTTTGCCATAGGTAAACCTGCCATGCTGTAGGACACCAAATAATTGTCCCCTGCTTTGAGTGTGAGAGCTTCTGCTTTAATCCTTGTTTTGATGCCCTCAATCAACCCTTCGTTCTATGTTTCTGCAAAGAGCTCCTTCTTGTATAGCATTTCTGCTATGTGAACTGCAGCCAGAGAAAAGGCGGAGAGAGCGGAGGGAAGAGAAAGAGGCTTGAAGTTATTCTCATAGGTTAAATGAAGTTAAATGAAGGGGCTTTGTGAGTGATGTTATTTCTTTTTTGGTGCAATTTCTATATTTTATAAGCCAGTTTTTCTCAGTGTTTCTGACTTTGCACTTCAATTTATTTTTTTTTTCCTGATAGTATTTTAGTAAGAACTAGAGTAGGAAACACAGCACTGATTGATCATTTGCAAATGATGACATGGCCTCCACTACTCAGAGAGCTACACAGTGCTGGTATTGTATGCATACCTTCTCATGTGAGATTTATGCATCCCCTCCCATCCAGATCAAGAGAGTATCCATGTTGGGTGGAACTCTTTCTATATTAAATGAAACTGAAGCCCATAAGCAATCCCTCAGTTCCTGGGCACAGTTGTAGGCCTCCTCTAACTATTATACTGCAGGAAAAAAATCTTCCCTCATTAATAAAATACACTGTACTTACTCTGAAAGATCCATTGCAGATTCATTCTACAAAGCTCATAATGGTCGATATGATGGAATTTATTTAGTCTATGAGATCCACCCACATTTTTGTAAAGTCTACAGATGTTCAGTTGCAGTCACCTCCTCCAGTCAAACCATTTACTATTACAGGCTTCTCCATCTTTAATTTTCTGCCTGTGCCTGAGATGATACTACAGCAGAACTTTAAATGAGAGTATGTTCAGTCCAGTCTCTTACACACTTGGTAGTAAAAAAATGGCTTGAGTGATGGGATTTTGTGAAAACTGGATGAAAACAGTCATTGTTCATATTCAGGGAATAATGACATTCTTCCCAAGCATTATTTTGAAACACTATCCTCTTTTCTCTTGTCTTCTACAAAATTCTTACTGACAACAATTTAGCAGAACACTTATAAGCTTGAGGCTACTGAAAAATTAAACGTATAAAAATATGATGCATAGTAGCAGGGCCAGGCTCTAGATAACATATACTACTCTATGTAGATAAGAAATAGTCTCCAGTTTTGTGGGCTCAGAGTTGCAAGCACACAGACTTGCACAGTTCCCCACTCATGCATATAATGTCTTGAGATTTACAGAGGTATGTAAAGGGTTTAGGCACACAGATGCCACAGTTAAGTAGAGGAATTGTTTAGGCGATTTTCACTGGAAATCAGATTTCAACTCTGTTTCATTCAGTCTCCTGATTAGGTCTGAATTTCTCAACCTTTTTAACTGTGTGACTACATTTGTTTGAAGGACAGCAAGTAAGCATACTTAAGCCTATGCCTAACAAAATTCATACACGTGGGAGGATTTCAAATATTCCAAATAAATTACTATTGGCCTGACTTTACTTTGAGACTACAAGCTCCTATTCATCAGCAGACTTTTTTCATTTTTCTTTCTTCCAATGGAATGTTTCTGTAAATCAACTTATAAACGTTTCACTTTAAATGAAAGGATGTTAGTTTTTGTCATTGGTGGTCTTTTATTTTTATTATTATTATTATTATTACTAATATTAAATGTATGGAAAAGGCAGCTACAAAGTCTGTCCTTTCACCAGGGTTCCTCATCAGAGTTAGAATCCTTAAAGAGATCAAATCAAGAGATTATAGAAGTCTCCTACAAGGCTGTGGGGAAACCAACTGATCTCTTTATCAGCCTTTGGCTCCTATAAATCCCAAAGATGATTCAGAAATGTTCTGAGACTGTCCTGTGCAGGAGGTGGTGGCTACAGGCTACAAAGACTCTTCTGTCCACTTCACAGCTGCCTGGAAATTGGCTTTTATTTCATCAGGTTCTTCAGTTCTGAAGATGGGCTTCTCCTTTATTGCTACATTGCCTTTATCCAGTTGATCTGACTCATACTATTCTAGCAATCCTTTTGAGCACTAATTAAGGGCTTCAGTTAAAAAATAAAAAAAAAATAAATAACACTAAGCATTCAAGATTCCTCATACACTACTCAATTTAATGTATGTTTTAATGATTTAAGTAAAATCCCAGCCATATGCAGGTAAGTAGGAGCAGAGGATTTGCCTTATCAGGTCAGACCACTGGTCCATGAAGTCTTGCATTACGCATCCAACATCAGATTTGCGAGTGGAAAGTAAAAACAAGTGAAGCATAATCCCTCTGGGCTAATTCTGCAGTGCTGCCCTCCAGGAAAAAATTCCTTCCTTGCCCCTGTGGTGATCAGATCACAATAGTCTAATTAAAAAGGGTTTCTCAGATCAAACTGCATAAGGAAAGAATGTATGAAGATGTGAAAGAAAAAAAGCAAAAAAGAGGATGATGCCAAGAAGCTTGGAGGGAATTTCCATTTCCCAAATTTGTTTACAGACAGTTGCAGGTTAAAGGCAAGAGGGAAAAGTATAAGAGCTACAGGTAGTACATTGGCTAATGTTCACATTAACTGCTAACTCAGCATCAGCAGAGAAGCTCAGAATAGCACAAATGTAAGAGTTCCTGTGATTCTGACAGCTCCTTATCACACAGTTTCACTGAAAACATTAACATGGTCTCCAAAGGTCTGACTCTGACACAGATGTGGGCATTCTGCTCCCATTTTAATGACAGTAGATTAATATTTACTAGCAGATAGCAAATTAATCTACAACTTAGCGGCCTCTTTATGGTGTTGTCCTACAGGGACATTGCATAGCTGTAAGGTCACTGTAAGGACATGTTTTAGCAGGGAAGAAAAAGCATACCAAAAATACAGTTTTAATGGGGCACACGATCATTTATGATGTTCAAAAATCCATACATCTTATTTTTCCTTCATTCATAATGAAATTTACAGTTAATGTGCAAAAAACATAAGCTTTTAGTGGGGTGTCCTGAGCTGAGTCTTCCAACATATATATTAATTACTCGAATCAGAGAATGCCATTTGGTAAAATAATAAATGAAGTCATCTTTTACTTATGAGAACTACCAACAGGATTTGCTCTTCCATGCCCTTATTTGTGAAACTTTTGGAACACTGTGCTCTGTACATAATTGTGTGGTCTCTCTTATCGTTGTTTTTTTGCATCCCTTAAATTCAGAGACTAGCAGGGTGTGGCTTTTTTTTCCATTAAAGGCTGCTTTGGGTAACATTAATCTAAAATCTATTTTGTTATGCTAACAGCTAAAGGCTTTATAATAATAATTTCTATTTGGCAGCATCACGGTCAGCTTCACTGATGTGAAGTTGTTTCAATTCTCTTTCAGGGCTGAGAAAATCTGCAGCAATTCTGAGGTGACTTCTTCATGTTTTTTATCTTTTATCACAAAGGTATTGCTGGGGAACTATCTAAGAAAGAAATGCAGATAAGCAATATCATCATCAGCAAAAAGGGAGGGAAATGGTATTCGCTTTCTTGTCAGACTTGAACAAAATCAAAGGCAGCTGTAAGCTTTCAGAGAGGAACAACAATTTAAGTATGTCAAATTTCTAGAACTTGAATGGATGTGGAAATACTGATGTGCTGAAGACTGGTTACAAATTTATAAAGTTTTTAATAGCTTGTGATAATACTGACAGGAAAACAAGGTGTCTGGCAATAGCAAACAAACAGAGTGCAGGAACACATGCAATAACAGTGGTTATAATAGTGGCAACATGACCTTCCTTATGCTCTTCAACACTTTTTCCTCACTTATATCAGAAGGCAGAGCTGAAGTTGCTGGGACACCTGGGAAAACAACACCAAAGCCCATGTGCAAAACTGGAAGGTCAGACCCCTGAAGCAGCTGTCAGCTTTGCCTTGCACCTCCCAGTGTCCTCCCATCCGCACAGACAGTTTCCAGGCTGCTTACCGCTAGGCTCACCAGCAGAGCTGCAAACCTGAGTGCTTGCAGGCGCGTGGGAGAGCCTGTGCCGGATGCATTTGAACCTCTTCATGATGTGAAGAAAGTGGGAGAGGCAAGGCATCACGAAGCTTCCCAGGATGCTCTTATGAAAAATATAACCTATGCAGCCCGGGTTCATAAATCCTTTACTCTCGGGATTTGTACTCCTAAGTCTTCAAGGTACTTCTGACAATATTTCTTTTAATATGAATTTATTCTTTTTGGAGTACTTACTGAAACTTTAATAAATCCTAGAGTCAGTAGTCTTACACCAATCCGACCTTCTCTCTTAAGGTTAGGAAGGAGTGCCCTTGGCATAGGCTGAATTGAAGGGGATTTCCTTTTGTTTTGCAATGTGCACGCAGACAAGCAGGCACCAGGCTACAAGTGAGTAACTTTCCCACTAATCCTCCAAGGCGTGTGACAATATGACCCTGAGCTTTTACAACTAAGAACAGTATGGTATGTAAATATTATGAACATATATGGTAAGTGCTCTACTGGCTGAATAACATGGAAAATGATTCCCGAGAATGCCTAGCTGACCCCAAATCTACACAGATTATTCTTCTTTTTTCTCTGCAGCATTCATCTCTGTTAAAAACAATGATGATATATTAGATGCAAGTTCACTGGAGCAGGAATTATGTCTTGTTTTCTTTCTCAATTAAGCATCCATTTTGGATATAAATAATCAAGATGAGAAATAATTTTAAAAAAAGTACTGCTTTGTATTTGCCACTACATTCTTTCCAGAGAGAAAAAAATCATACGTTGAAATGAGGACATTTTAACTGCTAGCTGGAAGTCAGGATGTCACTGTGACACATTAAATGATTCTGAAGTACATGACTTGCTCTCTAAAGATAAGCACTTAAAAATTTAAGAAAATCTGTCACTATTTCTTTGAGAATGTAATGGCACCTGTTAAAGATATTAATCTATTGGGGAGGGGGGGAAGGAATAAAGAATATAGTTTTAAGCCTGTGAATAGAAATTTAACAACACAATAGAAAGTTGCCTTTTTATAATGAATGGATACTATGCTGAAATCTTATCAGTGGCACCAAAACAATGCAATACTGAGGTTTATTTAAACACAAGCAAATGGGATAAAGCAGAAGAGGAGAAGAATGCAGTTGAGATTTACTGATTTTGCAATGAAAATAAAAAGTTATGAATACCCTTTCAGTAGCACTCCCTAACATTGCAAGGGTCCTATATTGTCTACCCATTTAATAACCAACATACTTTTATGTCTTGCAGCTACTGATATGCTCTGCCTTTGGAAGTTTCCATCTCTTAACAGGTATAAGTAACAGCAGATTCTTCCTGTTCTCACTGTGTATTTTCCTGATTTGCAATTCAGCTTTCATTATTGATAGAGACTTGGAACCTGCAACCCACAGAGAATTCCCAAGAGTGAGGATTTACCCATGGAACTATACCAAGAATAAATTAGAATGTGGACTTCAGAGGCACCACTCACAGGGGTATGAACTACTGGCTCCTGTCCACTGTTTCTGTACTTTGGTTATTTGCATTTAGTTTAACTTGATTAGATTCCAGCACTCGGTAAACTTTATCAATTTTTTTTTTTTTTTTTTTTTTTTTTTTTTTTTGAAGATATGCTTGCGTATCAACTACATTTTTCACATCCTTGCCCAACCTCTAGAAAAAGCTCTTAATAGAAAAGGAACTTTTCAGTTTCACCTATAAAAAAGCAACAACAAAATTTCCACTATGATTTGGGATCAAGTATCAAGTGCTGGAAGAATGTCACAATTATTCATGTGAATTGTTAACTGAAGTGTAAGGATACTAACTGAGGCAAGATTGTTTTCTGCAGTGTCACTGTGAACACACATTCTCCCAGCATGACACAGTGTTTAGGATTGATAGTGGCTGTTCAGTCCGGATTGGGAGCAACCTGTTCTCAAATCCTTCCTCTACCTAATGGTCCTTGCTTAACATTGTTAATTTCTGGTAACCCTGCTATTCTTCCAAGGGCGTCCAAAAAAAAAAAAAACAAAAAAACAAAAAAACAAAAAACAAACAAACAAAAAAAAAAAAAACAAAAAAAACCTTCATTCTTATGAAAACATCTGAACAAATATTAAGAAAAGATGAAGAAAGAAGGAAAAGAAGGGAAAAGAAAAAGAAAGGAAAAAAGTAGGATTGAGATTGAAAAAAAGATCGTGTAGTAGCAAGGAACATCTCCTGCATCCACTTACTGAAGAATGCAGAGTTCAATTTTCAAAACAGGAAATCAACTTGTTTTCTTCAATAGAAAATGCTAGTCTGTATGAAATACAAGTAATAAACAGAAATGTTCTCTCATGGTCTCAGACTGCTGACTGTGTTTTAGAGCAATTGAGAATCTGTTAGGAGTTTGCCCTTGCAAACACCTATGTCCTTAGGGGAAAAGGACTATGGAAAGGTTTTCCTTTTAAGGTCTGATCAAATCCCATTGAAGCCAATGGAAAAAAAAAAAAACTCCAGTTGACTCTGAGTTCAGGCCCATATAGAAATCAGTCTGATGACAACTAATTATTTAACTTCTGACTGAAAATTAGAAATGATGAACTGATAAAAATAACATGCAAGTAATCCCGCAAAATTATTTCAGGGTATATTTCACTACTGCTGTTGCTAGGCTCTTGCCACCTCTTGTTCACAGATATTCAGGCTAAGTTACAGCTTAGACATGACAATGTTTGAAAATATTTGAAGTTCAAAAGTTTTTGGACAAGTGATCAATCATCTGGAAATTCATCACAGAAATCCATTATACAGTAGCTGTCACTGTTTCCGTCTTTTGTTTAATCAGCCACTCAAGTGGAAGCCTCAACTAGGTCCCAGATTTGTTTAAAGCTAAGGTTATAAATTACCTTATACACAGAAGAAATATTTCTGCACACTAAATAATCAATTATATAGCTTTCAAAAACCCCAGAGGATAAAATTTGAGTGCCAGTACTACTTTTTTTTCCCCACTAAAGCTTTAGCATAAACAGTCATATATAAAATTATACAAATCATACAGAAAGTTGAGCACTATATTAACAAGATGAGAAGAGCTAAAAGAATTGTTACCCTCAGAGTAGCAAAATTTATCAGAAAGTAGCCGATTTTAGCCAAGATATTTTCACACCACAAATATATAATGTTGTTACAGACCTTGTAATAGTGCAATGCCATAAAGCCATGCAGAATTTTCTGTGTAATTTGTGTGAATGCAAAACTTTGGGCTATTACATGCTGCCATTGAAGTAGCTTAAAGACTCAGACACCTCTATAAATTATCAAGTGGAAATTCAAAAGAAAGAAAGAAGGAAGAATCACAGGCATGAAGTTGCCTACCTAGGATCCATGCAGAAATAGTACCACACTCATCTACACTGTTGTAGGATACCGAAACTACATCAGGAATAACAGAATGGGCAGTGCAATGTGTTCGTTTCCTTGCTGCCAACCAAGAGAATAAAGCGAATGGTCTGAATTTTGCTAATATACTGACCAGCAACTGTAACTAGCAGATAAACACTACTTGTCCTGCTCTTCTAAGATGGATTTGGCAACTACCAGTTCATAAGTACACAGGATGACAATGAGCAGTAATATCTTTAGGGGTCACATCTAAATCCAGCAAGGCTCATCAATCGGAGTTTGAACACTGGTTTTGTGAGATACATACAGTTTTAAATATAAAATTAATGCCAAATAAAATCAGCTTTACACTGAGTAACTGTTGGAGTAAGAAACACTGGGGTGTAAATAGTACCTTAGTTAAGCACAAAATTCGAAGTAGATTGTTTCATATCACAATACTTTCTGAGACAGAAGAAATGAAGATAGATTTCATTCTTCACTTGGAGATCAGGAAGGAGTTTCACCTTCAGCTCTCTCCTTAAGAGCTGCACATGGGTGGGTTTGTTGTTGTGGTTTCTCACATTATCCAGATGCAGCTCTCATTGAAGATGACTAGCAGAAGAATACTCATCTTAACCCAATGCTGTCCTAACCCAGAAGGGTAGATTTCGTATTCCAGCTTCCCACATGCTGCAGTCCTGTAGATTCTTATCTGTTGCACAATAATCATAGTAGTCATTTACTAGATCTCTCCCCCTCCCTATTAATTAGTTAATATTCTGTATTCATCTCTGAGTAATCCAAGGCTGTGATTTTCACCCTATCTGTAAGTCAGACACCTTGTGATTGACCATATTCTTCTGCCTTTGTGCCTTATGGGGCATGGAGGGAATCAGAGAAGGGGCGAACAGTAGAAGGGTGCACACGAATAACAGAATTCCTTGTTCTTTCTTCAGCTCCGTGCAATAGGTGTACACATGCACAAAGATAATTCCTGGTGAAAATGAATATTTGTCTGTGGGAGTCAGAACTGAATCAGGATTGACACTGATTTCAATTGCAGATGCTGGCACAGAGTAAAATTATTTTTCAAACACAGAAGCATTCCCTGGTAAAGTATTTAAGGTTGCATTTTCAGGCTAGAAGGAAAAAGTGATGAAAAGTTCTTAAAACTGAAGAAACGAAATCCTTGATACTGATCCAAAACCCTGCAAAACAAGATCCCATATGGTAATGCCAAATCTTAGGAGAACAGAGGGGGATAAAATGGGTACATTTTCCTTCATTTTCTCTCTTTTACTCCTTTGTTTTTTAAAATTGCATATAATATGTCATAGGAGGGTCCCTGCCAAAGATGTGTTTTCACCATCATTCACAAACAACACACATTCCCTACTTCATTCATTGTGGCTCTGTAGGGAAAGGGGCATATGGTAGGTAGCAGAAGGCCCCATATAGTACCAAGCAGAGCAGCACAAAGGTGTTAGTAAAACTTCTGAAAGCATCATACCCATATTTTCAGATGAGATCAGCAGTTCTTTTACTGTTGCAAAGGTTCTCTGTGCTTGAGATAGTCCTTCTATCACTGTTGTTTAACACTGCATGACACTGAGCAATAAATAGTAAGCAAAACGTAAGTATTTCTATCCAGTTCCAAAATATCTTTCTGTTGTCTTAGTGCATGGGAGCAACCTTGTTGTCCTTGACCAGATTCATAATGTGTATAAAGCACGTATGATCTAAAGTGACTCTCCTCTGTCCTAGTGAAATGTAGCCAAGGAACAATCATTGTTTGTACTGTTAAGGATCTAAAGGCAGTAAGTGAGAAAGAGTCCCTGTTTCCCTATGCAGGTTCTGTAGACTAAATGAGGCTTCTCAAGAAGCCTGTTGTCCGAATAAACCCTCAGAAATACTCCGTGTTTCCAATCTACTGCCACAGACCACCCTTCCACAGGTTTTACAAGCAAGAGTTGCTTTGGCAATGAGTTCAGTCCTTTCTCTTCCATAACCAAGTAGCTTTATGTCTGTAGGTAGAGACATTTGTTACTCATCTGTGGAAGAGTTTTTACAGTGGGGCTTGAAATACCTGTTAACATTCATCCTGGAAATTCAGGTCCTAAAATAAAAAGGGACCATAAAACACACTGTCAGCATATGTTATGCATAAAGGAAGCATTTCAAAGATGCACTGCAAATTCAAGTAATATATGCAAAAATTGCAGACAATTGTCATGTACTTTTTACCCTATGTTAGCTGGCAATCTGTTTATGGTCATGTTCCAGTTGACATAATATAAGGTGATATATTTCAGTCCTAATGTAAATCAGTCATAATGTAGCTCAGTCATAATTCAGTCCTTAGTACTAGGTGATATAATTCATTTTATTGCTACACATTTCTCTAAGAAACGTATGTATTTAGACCACTGGACGAGAAAACTTCAAAGTATCTTTTTATGAATCCTCAAATAATAACATCATACCCATTACCAGCTACAAGGTGCAAATATTTCACACAGTTTTGGAAGAAATTTACATTCCATTTGTAGCATTCAGTAATAGCTGGAAAAATAGTTATCAGTAGTTAAATCACTACTCATTACTACTCAATTGTTAATTACTACTTCAGCCTTCTGATTACTTCAGATCCAGATGAAGAGTAAAGGACATTGTGTACAGACAAAGGCAGCAACTACCAAGTTAGTCTAGACCATGAAGAATCAAGCTCACTTACAGTACTATTGTGCTCTTTATATCTGTTGTACATTCCATGGAAACAACGAGGATGCATTACTTTCAGAATGACCTACATACACCTTCCAGACTTTTCTCTGCCATCTGTTTTGGTCCTGCTTTTTACCTCTGTGAACAAGAAAACACCACTACTTCTTTAAAAGCTCTGCAGTTCCTAGTGAATAACTCAAATCAGTTCATCCCACACACATCACCACAGATGTCATGTTTGAGTGCCTTGACTCAAACAAAGAAGGTATTCTCTTAAAGTGATAAATTACACGAGGGAGCCATATTTAGCTGACAAAGGAGAGTCTTTCCATGGTAGGCAGTAGTTGCATGGTTGTGGACTTTTTTTCTATTATCTGTTTTATTTTGTCTAGTAAGTCAAGGGCTAGCTAACTATGGAAATGTGTTCAATAGATAGAGAGGTTTTCCTATGACCACCTAAAGCATTAACTATCGGAAGCAAATTCCTATATAACTTCCTATTGCAATGTGTTTGGTGTTTTTTTTTTTTTTTTTTTTTTTTTTTTTGCTACACATTGTGCATTATACAGTAAACCATGGGACTGAAATATTATTTGACTAAAAAAAAAATTAAAAATGAATTAACACTTCACCTTTTAGCTTTGTTTTGCTAGTAAATCAATTGAATTATAAATGAAATAAAACTCTAAACTTGCACACTTATTTAAATATATTCCCAGATTATAAAACCATTTAGGATCAGACTCCTCTCTGACACTGAATGGGGTTATAGTTTATATAAAATTATAGTGAGCCATTAAAAATAACAGCTAATTTGTAACATATATACAAATACAGGTAAAACACATTAATTTAAGAGCATTAGTTTTACCATGTATCTTGAAGTAGAGCGCGTGTATATTCATTTAACATAATGTGAGTTTTTGGAAAATGGGAGCCAAATTTCACTTGATGTACGTCTGAAGCAAAATAGAGAAGAGGAGCTTTGTTGGAAGCATTCTGATCACTATCAGTACTACACATAACAGGAGCTATGGAGACTTCATAAACATTTCTTCATGGCAATGATAAAAGTTAGTGGCTCTCTGGCCTCTGTAAATGCAACCACCTGATATTTATGCTGACCAACACTATAGTTCAGTTTTAACCATGGTATTATAAACACAGGGAGAGGTACCAGCTTGTTTGTTTATTTTTCCCCTTCTTGCCCTCTACATCACAGCACCATGCAACCTCTAGTCACACTTTATTACTTGAGGTAACGTTGTATACCACTCCACATTATTCTTCTTTCTTGGAAAAATGCCCTTAAAGATGACATAAAGACCCAAGCATCTGCTACAGACACATAAAGCGTCTTTTTACTCAGAAAATGAAGGAGAGGGACTCAGATTTGTGCAGATTCCAATTATTGTGTTTGTTGAGGTGCTGAACGATTTCATCTCCCAATTCAGTTATGTGATTTCAACAATTCTGGAAGACTGCTAATTAGATTTTGAAGATCAGAGAAAATCAAAGACAGGGTTCTCCAAAGTAATAGCCTCAAAAGCAAGCAGTCAGAACTAACTCTGTCAAAATTAAAAGGAATTAAAAGGAATAGGAAATTGTGAGATACTGGTTTACAGGAGGCATGAGAAAGTCTGGTATTCTTGAAATTAAATAATAATAAAAAAAATGAGCTGTCTGTGGAAGAAAATAAAAAAGCAATTTTCTTTCCCATCAGACAGCATAGAAACAGCATTGACTTCAGTGCCATAACATGATTATAACTGCAAGAAGGGAACACCAGGTCACAGATCATGCCATTCAAATCTAAGAGTAACTGTTTGCTGATGTCAGCAATTTTCACAAGATGACTAAAATAGCCCATTACTTAAGTGTTCAGCTGCTTGGATGATTTGGGATGGCTTTGTTTCCTTTTGGATGGAAGTCAGTTAGGGAGAATTGTGTTGGCTATTGTAAGCATAGCCTGTACTCCGTCTCAATGTTTGACCCTACATTCTTTCTTTTATATGAGATGGAATTCATTTTCCTTGGGCTATGATAAAATGAGAACACCATGGAAGTTTGTATCATTGGCAGAGGTTAAGGGTGGGCTGGAGTGGATGACCTAATTGGGCTTCTCCATCTCTATGTTCTCGCATGCTGCAAAGTTCTGTGATGAGCTGTTGCTTTAATTTTACAGGACCTTAGTGGCCAGCTCGTAAAATCTGGCTAGCAGAAACATAATATAACTTATTACATTGCTATGTCTGAGTTTGTTATTTGTTTGCTTAGAAAATAACATTCTCAGCATATAAGTCAGAAGAAATAAAGGTAGTCTTCTTTAACACCTTGAAAATGAACCTATACAGATGAACCTCTGTGACTTCACAGGGGCTTTTCCATGCATTTACCCATGCTGATAGGCTGATGATTAAGGGTGTGACAGAGTGGAGACAGAAAGTCCTTGTAAGCTTAGGAAAAAAGTGCAATCTGTTTTTGGGTGGGATTTTTAAAATATGAAATAATTATTTTAAAATAACTTTCTTTTAATATCATAAAATTAGATTTCACAAAAGATTTGCACTAGGGAAGCTTAGCTCTATAATTTTCACATAACAAAAAGAAGCTGATTTGGAAGAAAAAACTTAGGAAAAACCCTCATCAGTAGCTTCAATTTCACTTGGGCCTTATCAAGTCCCCAAAATAACTAATGGTTCTTTCAGGCACTGGAGAATTTCTTTGAAAGGAGTAGAGCAGCTAAGGAAAAGGCACATTCTCTTTACTTGCTGCAAATTACTCAGTTTTGAATTAGGACTGTTACCATAAGGAAATTCTTGCACTTCTGCTGCTACAAAAAAATAAAGAAGCATTCTAGAAAATTGAGGAAATCATAGGGGGGAAATACACATAAATAATAAAATTCTCTCCTACTCACCTCTCAAATTGAACCTGTCATACAATGACCTTGTTTGTATCCCAATACACAGACTGTGATAAATTGCTCAGAAGATCAAACTAATTAAGTAGCTGTTATTGTTAAGAATGTCTTCTAAAAATGAAAAATTAAGTTGTGTTTAGCACTCAGCACCTACACACCAAAGTACATAGTTCAGATGAGCTAATCTTTAAGAGTGGAGTAGAAATGAGCTAATGTTTTTAGGGAATTGTTAGCATGATATGGCAAGAGATCAATAACAACTTAAATAGAAAACCCTCACCCTAAACTACTCAGCTGTGAGCAATAAAGAAGCACCAAATTGCAGAATGTGTTAACTGTTTCTTTTTTTTTTTTTTTTAAACTTATGCATATCATCCATTTTGTGCAGTTTCATATGACAGGCTTCTATCCTGAAGCAGTGAAAGGGTGCTCAGTATGATAATATGTACCTTGACAACTTGTAGCAGCTATAAAAAAAAAAAAAATAAACAAAGGCGTTACCTCTACATGATGATAAAAATACATTTGTTAAATTGAATAGGCTGAAAGCAAACATACAACCCACATGCTTGCTGTGTATGTTCAGGTACATGTACAGTACATGCACATACATGAATGCCAGTAACAGAATTTTGGTTTTAAAAGACATGCAGTTGGCCTCAGGAGCTAAGAAACTAAATTTGTGAGCTGTTAAATGTCAGAACCGACCTCTGGGAGTTTGAGGAGGGATGATGTGGTGAAGGGCAGGCTTCAGGTCATGTTTTATACAAGAAGTTTAATTGTTCTGGCTAGGAAGCAAAAGTGACTCATTTACTTGAAGTGGGTCTCTATCTCCCAATGCAGATTTCGCATGGGGGAGGATACTGCTAGCAATAATATCTTTAAAAGAATTGGACTGGCTTACTCCAGTATTTTAACTACTTCCATTCAGATTCATTTGTTTTGGACACATAATTTGATAGTGTTCCAATGATAGCAAAAAAAGCACTGCTTTTATCACCCTTCTTGAACCCATGCAAGTCTTTTTGTTGTGTTTAAATCAGGTTGTTTTCTTTTTTGCCAAAGAAAATTGTAAGCTAGTGGGCCCTTTCTAAGCCTTCTATTGAGAAATGTAATAAACTATTTAACTGTATAGGTTGTAAAGTCATCATGACACTGGATTTGTAGTGTTGCTCTTTTCAGTTTCACTCCTGTCTCAGAAAATTCCTGCTGCAGATTAAGTATGTGCATTTTGAGCTATGACAAAAATACAGATAATGGGTATATATCATTTCCTTAGCAGCATCCCATTTATTAATGAAGGGCTTTCATTCATTTCAGTTTAGCCTGTCTGTACCCCATTTTGCCCACTTTCATTTATCAAGCTCTTATTTCTTGGTTGCCAGTCTATTTTCAGCTTTTAAATACGTTCCGTTTCAATTTTGTAAACTCCTGGTTTTGGTGACATTTGGTGTCAAATGCAAAACCCAATAAAGACTCTTACTCTACAAAATACATTTCTTATTTACTTTTTTAATCTACTTATGATTAAAATAATATAAATAACCTATTTAAGAATCCTTGCTGATTCACATTGCTTTTGTATTTACAAATACACCATTACTGAAGTTGGTCAACTCACTGTCTCTGAGAATCTGATCATAAGCCACTGCAATTAAAGTGATTTGGTTACAAAGAACAGAAAAGGCCTAAAGAGCATAATGCTGTGCAAAGTGCTCTCTTCGTGCTAAGGAAGCAATACAGACTACATTTTCAAACCATAGCTAAGGCTTCATTTCAAACTACATAGAAAATCTTTTTGCTTCTACAGCAAACGTGACTTCTCTGAGAAATGATTGAAGCCAAAGCTAAAAATACTTCAACTATAAACTGTGAATTTTAAATCATAGAAATGCAGTGTGGAAGGGAATTTCAAATGTCATCTGGTTATACCTCCTGCCTGAAGCAAAGTTACCAGCCTTCCACTGAGCAGAACCATTCCTCCTGCAGAGGTTGTAATACCACTCATATGGCTTCTTTGTTAATCTAAAGATATAAGCCTCAGAGTCAGTTGCTGGCATTCTTTTAATGAAGATGATTTGCAGGCTGCCTCCAGGCGTAAGTCCCATGACTTCTGCTGGCACAAGGTAAAATTCCTACTTCAGCAATGATACTGTGCCTGGCAAATATAATGTTGACTTAGTTAAAAACTGAGAGAATTCTCTGAAAATGAGATTTACTGATGAGTAAGATAAATAATAATATATAAATAGATGATATATGAATGTACACTAAGAATTGGGCCAAGCTGCCCTGAAGTTTGGAAGGCTGACTTCCATAAAACAAATGCAACTGTTGGGCCTATGTGAACCTAATGAGATTCAGGAAAGAAAATCATAAGGTTGATGTAATCCCAGATACATATACAGACTGGGAGAATAACTCCTTGAGAGCAGCACTGCTAAGAAGGACTTGCATGTCCTCATTAATGAAAGACTTAACATGAGCCAGCAGCATGCACTACAGTTCGAAAAGCCAATGGCATCCTGTGCTGCATCAGAAGGGCAGCCAGCAGGGTGAAGGACATAATTGTCCCCCTCTACTCTGTCCTTGTGAAGCCACACATAGAGTACTCCAAGTCTTATGCCCCCAACACAAGCACATCATCAGTATTTTGGAGAGAGTTCAGAAAAGGACTAAGAGAGTGAGACAGTTAGAGCACCTCTCCTGCAAAGAAACACTGAAGGAGCTGGGATTGTTCAGTTTGGAGAAGAAAAAGCTCTAGGGAAACCTCATTACAGCCTTACAATGTTTAAAGAGAGATTACCATCAGGAAGAAAATTAACTTTTTACACAGGTAGGTAGTGATGGGACAAGGGGGAATGGTTTTAAACTAAAGGAAGGAAGATATAGATTAGATGTTGCAATACGATAGAAAGCACAGCAATGACAGGAGAGCAGCAAGGGCCCAGGCTGCAGCAAGTGAAAACTTGCTCAAATACAACAGCTGGAGGCACAAAAACAAAGGAAAAAAGTTCCTTACCTTCAGAAAGCCTCAGGTATGCAGGGACCTCCAGCAAGATATCCTTACCTTCACTGTCCTCTTAAATGAGATCTAGAAAGGAATGGATCCTGGCTCCACCCCTTCATGTCACTCAGCTGCATTGCATGCACCTGAGCTCCCCTGTATTGGCCCTACCTTCCCACCAGCTCCTCAATAACTGGTTCAGACTGTGACAGCATTTCTGCTACAGATGTAGGGAAAGTTTTTCATGGAGAGGATGGTAAGCTGCTAGAACAGACTGCCTGGAGAGGTTGTGGATACCCCATTCTTGGAGCCTTGGAACCTTGAAGTTTCTTCCAACTGAAGCCATTCTATGATTCAGTGCTCTTATCAGCTTATTAAGGATATAATTGGAGGCAAATCACAAATATTTTATCTGCTTCCTCTGAAATTCAGCTATTGAAAAACATCTGAATATTGTTTTTTCTCTGAGTCCATGTATAGTATCAGCATTCTTTCATGTACCTGGAACCTAGACCAAGGGAAATTAAATATGCTATCAGTTAGAATAACATCTGCTCAGAAATTGTATGGAGATAAATATATGTCTTATATTAGTTCTTTTCTTATGACCCTACCTGCTGTGTTCTGTTTGTGCCTAAGAGCCCAAAGCATTTCACTTTGCTACAGATTTTTCTTAAAAATATTTTCTTTGGTTTCAGTAAAGGCCATGCTAGCCAAAAATCTGTACTGAAGATCTGGATCAAGGTTAACAGCTCAGTGAACTAAACCCAAGTACTATATCTGAAGACAGGAACATGAAAACTTATGAGAACTGTAGGTCAGTGAATGCAGCTCTATACTATTGCAAACAACCACGGTACACGATCTGCTTCAGAAACAAATCAAGTTCTTTCTGTTCCTGTGAATCTGACTGGAAGGCTGCATCAGCACCACACTATCAGATGCCTAATAACCTCTTCTCGTTTTCAGTTTATTTTTCAGTTTATTCATTCCCACTTTAAATCTATTAGCTTCTTGGTCATTGCTGTCCTATAGAACCATTTGCTTTACTCCCCCTAAAATGTTCATAGATCACAAACAAATCCGCTTCCTGCTTTTGTTCTCCTAAGCTAAATTAACAATTTATTCTCATTTCCTCTCATTCCTTTAATGAGTGCAAAAGCTTTTCTTCCTGAAGTTGCTCCAGTTTAAGTTAAATCCATTTTAAACATATTTGACAAAAGAATACCAAATGACCTTCCGTCTGAGTCAGTGGTGATGCTTCTTCTGTCTGTATATTTACTCTCTGCATATATTTCTTTTATCTTTCTTTTTTTTTTGGTGAGGTAGTTGCTACATCCTTTTCACAGATTATATGTTGCTCAGATGTAATGTAGGGAATTAAGAGAAAGCAGAATATAGCATTGGTTTTGAGGTTCCAGCTTATAGGACTGGTTTATTTTCAGCAATCATCAGTTTCAATTCATTACAGTTTGTAACCTATGTGGTTTGTTACAAAGAAGACCCAAAATCCAGATCTCAAAGTAAAACTTAGGAAAGACCACACACTCAGCTACCTTACTTCATATCAAACCATAAGAAATCATAAATATTCTCTCTTTAATTAAACAGATTTATAAAATGAAGACAAACACTTGAATTAAATAGTCCAAGAGTTTAATTTTTAATGAAAAATAAAAAGAGGTGAATTTCCTATTACTGTCAATTAACTGTACATTTCTTTTGCATAAAATAATCAGAGAGGGGCACCTTCTCTTTGCCTCCATATTGAACTCTTCTGGTATGCAGAGTGTTTAAAAACATAATCCAACCACAAACTTTGTAAATAGCACTTATTGTCATCATGCACTGGGAATAAACAGATGACTCAGTATCAAGCCCAGTAGAGTTATTTTTCTTCCTTTATGCAACCATTTTTTTTTTAATTGTTTCTGTTAAGGACTTTTTCACAAACTGTTTTAAACTTTTCTGTGGCAACGTATCATTATTTCTCAAGTACAACTGAATTCCTCATAGTTCTTTCCTGACAACTCTTATGAACATTTCCTGATGTATGCAAAGCACATGCAGTAATAGACCTGATTAGATAAACAAATATAAATGTGCCCTTAAAATGAGAGGAGCAGGCCACATTATTTTTATTGCATTTCTTCCAAGATGCAATGTGTCTTCCTGATCACCTGATGCCAATCAGAATCAACATGTGAAAAGCAGTCCAAGCAAAGGAGAGAAGTATCTTCATCAAAGGAGTACACTTAGTGCACAGAAAAAGGGGGTAATGTTTTCACATAGCATATAATTATATTTTGGAACTTGTTACAACCAGAAACTGTGAAGGCCAAAAGTTTAAAGGAATTCTTTTGGTGATTACACCAGCTCATTAGGGACAGGTCCAGTGGTGAATAAATAAAGCAGTCCAACTCAGTCTCCCTGAAACTGAAGAGCTCTGTAATTCATAAGAGAAAAGGTCGCTGTTAAGTGCACTATCACTACTGCCAAGGATGGGCTACTGAGTTAAAGAAATCTTTGACTTAATGAAGGATTTCTTTTCTCACACTCTTAGATGGATTCCAGTGAACAAATGCAACAACATACTGAGGTGTAGTAAGTTAAACTTTATCAAATTTCTAGCGTGCTTACAAAAAAGCTAACTGCAAATATGGCTTTTGAGGTCTTGAATGGAATGAGAAATGCAAGTATATATTTTTGGGTCTAATTCATACACACTTCATATGGTACTTTTGTTTCTGTGGATGTCTGCCAGCATTCTGAGAAAAGGATAACACACATATGTATCTCCCTGGTGCATGAATTTGTCTGACCAAAAATTGTTAAAAATTCTAGTAAAGATACACCCTGTAAATGTTGCTCCACTAGAGAAAACAGTGGGCAGTGATGACAGACAGACTCGCACTAGATGGTAATAAATTCAAGAAAGTACAACAGAGCTCTTTAGTAGCAGAGGGAAATCAAAGCCTGTTGAGTGCTTTGGCCAGATGAATACTTTGAAATTTCAGTGTGTACTTAGACCTCTTGCTTCTACAATATGGAGGTTGAAATTTTCAGTGAACAACCTCTCCAGTGAGACTTACCAGACAGTCTGTTTCTGGTTAGGCCAGAAATAGAAGATGAACACTTTTTTATATGGTATTTGAGCACTGTTGTCTGCTAGCCTGAACAAAAGTTTGCAAATGGCTAAAGAAATAAAAAATAACAGTTCTCATTAATTTTTAGTTTACTTGGGATTCTACTGTCAGTAACAGAACTGTAGGACCCTGACTGAAGGGCAGACGAAGAGGTGAAGGTAGTGATGCAAAAAGCAACAACTTCAACATTTACTGGAAAATCTCTTGGCAGCCAGCATGGTAAAAGCAGTGTATGGGTTGGTGGCCAGAGAGTATCCAGGAGTGACTGGATGAGACACTGTTTCAGCAAATCGTTCCTTTACTCTTCGTTAAAATTATTTCTACGTAGCTGCAAATAGAAACTAGAGCTGTCTTGGTGTCAGTCCTTAAGGATGAACAGGACTAGGAGCATAAAAGGGCATTACACTCTATTGCTTTTGGGCCACAGTGGAAATGTGGTTTGAGTTTTGGAAGAGCTCACATTAGTCTCTGTTTGGTACAAATAGTTTCAAGAAGCTTTAGATTTCATATAGATCAGACTGTTACATTGGTAGCCCTTCTACAGGGCTGCCACATCAAATCTGATTTTAGTCCATTGGTAGATATGCAGTAACCGGGTACCAAACTTGAGTTTGTACAAACTACTTGTCAGAATTTAATGCACTAGTGAGTGGAACACGGCTTCACAGGAATTCAGTGTTACAGGTATAAAAGCAACTTACTTTTGTCAGCTTATTATTTGCTTTGTGTTGCTGGAATGTGGGTGCTGAGGGTTTGTTTTGAATGACTGTTCCCCAGCATTGCTTCACAATGTTGCTTTTCATAAGAATGTGGTGAGTTATCTGAAGCCTGCTTTATATGAAGTGTTTGGAAATGCATTTGCAATAATGAATGGGTAGTGGAAATTCATCAAGTAATACAGAGGCTGATGCTGTGAGGCAATGAATTAACAATAATAAGAGCAATTGATGCTGTGGGTTGTTTTCATTCAAAAATAAACTAACTCATATACAACATATTCTGGTTGCATTTTTCAACTCTTTCCATTTTAAGCACAGACAAACAGAAAAGGTGAATGCTGTTAGGAGGTAATATTCTTAGGAAGAAGTTTGACAAATGCAATTACAGCAAGATGTTGTAGCTTGTATTGCACGTGGGTAAACACGTGCTTTCACACCAAGGAAAAAGTTTAGCTTGGCAGCTGGGACTGAGAAGCATGACTCCAATCTCACTTAAAGCCAAAACTGCAGAAACTCAAGTCATTTCCAAAAATAACATAAAAATTAGAGCCTTGAACCTCCTCAGACTGGTCATGCTGAGAATGATGATCCTGGGGACCAACAAAGCTACTGAGACCCCTACGGAAATGTTTGTGTGTGCTGATTTTGTGCTTCAGCCATTGAGAAAGAAATTTATTTCTGCAATTAAATACAAATCACATTAATTCTGTTTTAGGATTATTTTGTTTTTTTAAAATGGCCATAGAATTTTCAGTGCTTATTTATTATAATGCTAAGATAATACACAATATCAAATCCTCTTAATTGACATTAATCAAAATGAAAAGTAGATTAGAGGAGATGTACAAATAAATTTCTTGCAAGCATAGAATATACTTCTGAGATACAAAGCCTCAGCTGATGTAACATTTCAATGCCCCTCTCCATCTCAGTCATTTTCCTTTCCAAATTCCCTCAAGTGTTAGGAAAGCAGGCTGTCATTGTTATTTCTATTTTCAAGTTGCAAAGCCTACAGCCTGCTAGCAAATCTTTATTGAGCAAGGGTGAGAAATCTAAATTTTAAAAGGATCCTAGTCTCTGGTCCCTTCTCAGGAGACTAAATACACAAGCAACGTTGGGATCTGGACTTCACATTCACTTCAGTCAGGTTTAATGCAAGAGCTGGCGGGAAAAATGGTGGAACATGTGAATTCAAGTGAATCCTGATACTTCGGTGTCATGATACCTGCTTGGTGAATTCCAGAAATTCTTAGCAGAGAGAGAGGCACTGAAATGTCCACTTAGGCAGAGAAAAAATTTCATGTGCTTAAGGAAAATAACTTATGTAAATATACATATCTTGCTGATAATGCTCTAAACTTCCACCTGCACTAAATTTCAGTCCTTTGAATGAGATATACCAGCCTACATAGGACCTTTGTGATGGAGAACTGCATACCTGAGTTCAAAAGAAAGCATTATTTATGGCTGTTTTTCCTATAGACATGGTTGCTCTGTCTCAAAAACCAGAGATGATATGGAGGTACACAAAATTGCTGCCAGGATCACAATGGCAGAAATAAAACTGACCATTTAATACTTGCCTAGATAAGTACCACTTATGTGGCAGTGGATCCAAGGGAAAGAGGACAGGAGGAGGAGATGTCCCAAGTAAAAGAGTTTCCTCTACAAAACAAGGCAGCCTATACACTGAGGTTTGTCCTTATAGTCCTTTTTCCTGTACAGGAAGGATCTCCAAGTGCTTGTAACACACAAAGTAGTTTTTACTTTTCTGGAGCTATGAAATGAAGCAGGGAAGGTATCTGCTCATTGCAGTGCCTTGTAAGAGTTCACTATCTCAGCAACTCTAACATGTGTAGAAGCATTTGCTTCTAACGTAAAGGGACAGTGAAGGACTCTGAGGGATGTGAATCTGGATCAGTTCTAGCTTACCATTTGTTTTACAGTAGGATGTAAAGATGCAATGTCATATTAAAGAGGCATTTCAAATTAACCCCCACCCAAGTGTAATTGGGGAGTCCCAGTGAGGGCACACCATTCCTAGTGTGGGCTGTGTGTGAATAGCACTAGCTAGCACATTATTTAACTTTCAGTGCATTTATTTGGCGGTAGAATAAGTTTTGATTTTCCCATTTATAGAGAATCTGCTGGGAGAACCAACATATTTCACACTAGCTCTCGCAGTTCCTCAGCAGTGTAATAAAGGAGAGTAATGGATAATACACCCCCTCGCTCCCTGTGCTTTATTGTGCATTTTTACATAAAATATTTTCAGTATTTTGCCAAGGAAGTCCTGAAAATCTGCACCGGTGCTTATGAAACTCCAGACCTTACCCTAGAGTCTCCTGCTACATAAGTTCTTCCTCACATAAGGAACAGTTTCCTAAGTTCTCTTGCCTCTTCAGAGCCATGCTTTACAACTCTTTTTTAGATGTTTTCCATCTGAATAGAGTCTGGTTGGGTTATACACTTTTAGGTAGCACTTAGCTATTTCACCAGAAAAATCACAAAAACTTCCCCAGAAACTTGGGATGTCTGAAGAGCTCACACAAGAAAGGTTAATCCAAAAACAAGGAAAGAGTTGGTATCCTTTTCAAAGCCTGTCCAGTGTTTTGTAATTATCAGTATTTCTGTTTGTACTGGGAAGTGTTCTGTTGTCCAGTGCATTCTCTTTTAATTTTCCAAACCTTGAGAACACAGCATGAGGAATACCAGTTGTTTATTCATCATCAACAAAAATTGTTTACAATAGTTCATAGCTACACAGCATTGCTAAATGCACTATTGGATTTAATAAGGCCACTCATACACTTAAAGTTATTCACATGCTTACATACTTTGCTGAATCAGGGCTTAAGTGAACTGCCTAAAATCACTCTAGATGACTGAGAAGCCAGAACTCCTAACTACTAGTTCTGTGCATTAACCGCAAGATTATCTTTCCCCTCCTGGGAGATTCAAGCTCAGTGTGTTTCAAAATGACCACTACTGAATGGCGGGTGAATGAAATGGTAACATAAAAATAACTGAGATCAAAAGTTTTCCCTCAAACTAAACATTAGCACAGACCCATCTGATGTTTCCATTTGAACATTTCCATTGCCTTAAAATTTATTTTCCATGTTCATGTACATCTCGATTCTGGCCCAAGCCAGAAGGTGAAATGCCAAAATACTGTACGAAAGGATATCTTTGTGGTCCAAGTTCAAGCATTCAATGTTGAAAATCTTGCAACAAAGCTTGTTCTCACAAGCTCAGCAGCCAAGTCTTGAAGTTTTCAAGTGCTTAGATAATATAGAGCCAGATCCTCAATTTCAATGGAAATATACCTCTTCAAGCCAGCTGACACTCTTGTCCTAACACATATTCAGTGACTTTCTAATCCTCTGTTACTCTACTACCTGTGTAGTTTTTTTTTCCACTCTATTACTGCTGTAGTGTTTATACTGTGTAGAAAATGTGTTGAATTATGTTGAATCCTGTGTACCTCCATGGAAGGCTGACTCTGAAAAGATATAAATAAGGAAATCTTTAAGCACAGAATAGCATCCTGTGCTATTCTGTGCTTATAGAGCAAATTCATCATATTAAAAACTTTCATTTTTTAAAATGTATTAATTGTGTGGCTTATTAATCACTAGAGTAAACTGTGGGCTACATTTTGCAGTGTTGATGGTAAACATTCTGACTGACCAAGTATCCAGCTCCTGCATCAATGGACACTGCATCCCATGAGCAATCTGCTTTAAATTTTTCCCACTCAATATACACAGAAAAAAAGAGACTCCAACTTGGAAGAACTGCCAGTTTCTCCTGTAAACTGGTATGAAATATCAGTGAAGTATATGTGGTTACATCAACAAGTTTGGACTGCTTGGTGGTGGCCAGGTATGGAGAAGAAAGTTGGAAGCATACAAGAAGGCAATATGCAGAATGCCTGTGCTTGTGGTATCTGCAATTGCTTCTTTTTACCTGTACCCTATCCAAATCCATGACTTTTCATAATAGTAACACACACACTATTTCTTGCATAGTTGTGAATAATATTTACTGTTGGACTATAACAGGCTTGTGGAGAGGGGGGAGAAAATATTTCAAAGAAAAAAAGGCTTCTTGCACAGAGAAATACATACATGTTGAGCATCCCATAGTTAATACAGAATTAAAGACCTGTGCATTTGCATCATGAGCATATCTTTGTAAATGAATCCAGGGCCATTTATCTTTTCCCCCTTTTTAAATGAAGTGAAAATGTACATGAATACACAGAACCTTCTGCTTCAAACATCATTTTTACCTCCTAATACTGCTAAGCAGAAGAAGTGAAAGACAGACTGGGTTACTAAAGTCACCAAAGTGGATTCTGGCTACACCCTTACATTTACAGAAGCAGCTTGGCACCCATCAAACAGAAATCACAGGCATGCAGAAGGGAGCTGGTCTTAATGCTGCAAATGTGTTTATACTGGAACTCAAAATAAATAGAGAATAATGTGTCCTGTGTGTGCTAAGCAAGTCTATGACACCAACAAATTGAGCTGTTTTGGAAAATGCTGCCTGGGGAAACTTCAGCACTAAGCTTTGAAAGGAATGGGGCCAGAAATTGGGGGGGGGGGAGGGGGGGGGGGAGGGGAAGGGAGGGAGAAGGGGTAGGGGACGAGGCAAGGGGGAGGGAGGGAAGAAAGGAAAAAAGAAATAAAAACAGCCATCACCAACAAATAACCCAGAACACATTTCAAATCTGTGCATATGCTATAAGAAAACTCAGAGTTAAAAAACTTGGTTTTGGGCATCACACAGATCTTTACCACTTTGTACTCATTAAAATGTTCAGAGTTCTCAAGAAACATAAGAAATCATCAAGTACTTAATAAACACACATCTTATTCAACAAGTCAAAAAGTTTTGTACATTTTTACAGAGGTTGAGATTGAGCTGTTTAAAGAGATATAGAAACTTGGAAATTATATCGGTAATCAGATTGTCCAAAACAAACACCCTCAACTCACTGCCTCATTAATTTCTAGTCTTGACAGACTAGATAGAGGAGAGAGAAAGTTGCTTGCAGTTTTTGTAACCAAATGAATTTTGATGGCAAAAACTAGCAAAGTTAAACAGGGCAAAATAAAGTTAGATTCTGCACAAGGGTCCTTTGTCCCTTTCAATCAGTGCCTCTGTGCTGCAATTCTATAGCCCCAGAAAGACAGTGAGCACAATAGTAATCAAACCCAAATATGCTCTTATTTATTTATTTATTTTGCCAAAAATGTGTAGTAGTTGTAACAAAGAAACTCCTAAAAACAATTTGTTCAAGGGTTCTGAGAAAGCTTTGTTTGTTTGACACCATGCATTACAAACACACACACACACACACAAAAAAAAAAACCAAAGAGTTAGAAAAAGAGTTCTGATAAGATAAAGGAATATTCAGATGCTTTGTTGAATTTCCACAGCTCCTAAACCTACAAAGGAGATGTAGAGTGCTTGTCAGCTTTTTCACAAAATTTCTACAAATTCTTCCCTTCAGACTGCAGTGTGAAGAATATTTTGCTCTGTTTCCTTAAACAGCAGTCTTTTGGAGCAAGCCTCTTGGGATCAACATCTGTTGGTTTTGCTAGTCTCCTGATGCATCTTGTACAGTCATTCAAAATCATAACCGTCAAATCTAAGAAGAAAAGGCATCTGGTAAATCCTAGTGGTCAGTATCATTAGTATCATAAGGAAATGCGTTTCCTACATGCTCCTTTAACTGAGCTAAGAAAACCCACCATGCAACATGAGCCCACTGTATAGTGTCAAGGTACAGAGTTAAAAACTGAATATTCCTTCTCTACTCCCACAAATTCTAAATGAGATTGTACAGACAGGTAGACCTTCACATGGTTAGCCTGAATGCCTAAATTTGTTCTAATTCTACAGGTCATGCCTGGGATCAAGTAGCTAGTGATTAAAACTGCTAATACGTGGTGGCATGAGGTGCTGGCACAGGCTGCCCGGAGAGGTTGTGGTTGCCCCGTCCCTGGAGGTGTTCAAGGCCAGGTTGGATGGGGCTCTGGGCAGGCAAGTCTAGTATTAGACATGGATGTTGGTGGCCCTTCCTGCAACAGGGGGTTTGGAGCTTGATGATCTTAGAGGTTCCCACCAATCCAAGCCATTCTATGAAATGCATTTCTACTTACATCCCAAATTAATGTCTGTCACACCTCAGACAGCTGAAGTTTGGTTTGCGATTGTTGTCAATAAAATTACAATCATTAATTATCACATTTCATATTTACTAGGATATATCAAAAGAGAATATAAATTGACATAGATTCTATTTTCTGTTCATATTGTGGTTTTATATCCTTAGGTTTATTACATGGCTATTATAGTCAAAATACCACTGATATCTCACTGAGTAAGATTTTATTCCCTATCACAGTTCTGTGGATAAAAAAGTGACTGAAGTTCCCATTCCTGTGACTGGGCAAATTCATGCCTATGAAGTTTTAAAATGTACATGCAGATGTTCACACATGCTAGCAAAGACAATATATCACCTCATGAACAGGTTTTATACAGCTGTTATGTTATTTACAGATCAGTTTGATTTTAACTACATCCCATCTTCTATAATTATAGCTATCTTCTAGGTACTTGAAAAATTTGTAGATAACTTTTAACACAAACATTTTTTTAATTCAAGGTATTTATTTTAAATTAATTATTGCACACGTATTAATATCACATTGTTCTGCATTGTTTTGGCTTCTTTCCATTGTTTAGTTCAGTTTTATTTTCTGTTTTCAACAGTCCAGATCTTTAAACAGATATATATATTTTTCATCCTATATCTACTTTACCTCTTTTTGGGTTTTGCTTCTACAGTGATGTTCAGTTTGGTCTGGATCCCACCCAGGATCCAGTAGTCTTTAGTAGAGATTATTTAACTTACAGGATTCTTCCTTATGCACACTTTTTACACTAAATGATACAGGTTCAGAGGAACTATCTTACCACAGTTTTCTTTTAAACTCAGGTACTGCTGAATATCTAACAACAGTTTCTAATTGCAATTTCAGATTTAAGGAACCAAGCATCTTTTCTATTAAAGATGAAAGACAAGTAGTTCTGCAGTAGAGATAACAGAAGAACACTGGTAACAGTTATTGATTATTTTACCTAGTCTTCTGGGTGACTGAAGCTTCCACATCTGATACTGAAAATTAGAGACCCTTTCTGTGTCCTTGCTACATAGCAATTGAACACTTCAGACTGTGGAACTTCCACCTATTATGGGCTTTTAGGCCCACAACATAGCCTTCAACTTTTGTCCTTACTTAACAGAGCAGGAAGCCTGCATTAATATAGAAGCAAACAATCATGTGTGGATATGGAGAGCTTTTTTGTCAGACATTGCCTCCAGAATTTCTGAAAATGCCATATCTCTTTGAACAACTCTTGTTTATTTTGCATTCTAATACAGTTTTATCCTCTGAAAACTCTGAGCTACTGAAAAAAAAAAAAAAAACAACCAAAAAGCATTGATACTGCCTGCAGATTTCCCCTGATGTTCTACTACTCTTTTTGGTTTTCCGCCAAGTTCTACCCTGCCCCCTATATAGTTGCCTAATTATTTTTGTTGTTGTTTTGAATTTCCATTGACGGGGTGGGTAAAAAAATATTGTTTATTTGTTAGTGTCTACGTAGGGCTCCTGGCAGCATGCTTGTTTCTCATTAAGTTAGACCTTTCACAATCCCCAACAAAACATAATTTTCTGGAAGAACTTAGTTTAACAAGGAACTACTGTAACAAAACCACTAGGCCTGCCATTTACTCTTAGCCTATATTTTACCTTTTGCCAGTTTTCTTTCTTTCTCTGAACATCATTAGTACACAATGTTTTTCCTAGAAAATACTATTTTCCCCCTTTCTTAGTGGAACATACATTCACACAACAAAGCTGTTGGTCACTTCAAGACTTTTTCTTGTAATAAGAGTACCAAGGCTCTTCACATTCTCTCTAAGAAACAATAGCTTTCATAAATCTCTGTCAGTTTCCCATTTTTTTAATTAAAAAGGTATTGAAAATTAAAAAAAGAGAAAGTAGGTAACATAAGGATAAGTCAAGCAAGAATAAGTCACAAAACATAGACTGAAAGGCAGCCTTCCCATTCCTCTCTGCCTAGCCAGGACCAGGGTCCAATTTTCTTCCTAACTGCCCAGTGGTGCCCTCTCACAAACCCTTGATTACACCCTTGGCTTCCACATCTTTCTTACCTTGTTATTCCAGTTTGTTTCATCTGCTTTGACCACAAAGCACCGTTGAATTAGGTGTTAACCTCTAGACTTCCCTTTTCTGAGCTCTGCATATTGTTGTGTGAAAAGTACAATCCAGAGATATTGTGTAGACTACATGTCGAAAACTGGACTTTCAGAAAACAGTTGTATCGTGTGCCATGTACAGTTCTTAGCTAAACGTCTGAAAAAGCTATTTTTTAGGTTAATAAAAGCTGAAAATGAAAATAATTTGCTAATTCATTTTCAGCAGATTTGAATATCATCAAGCTGATAACTATCATTGGGTATATAATTCCTCTTTTATTATCCAAAGCACAATCACTACATAGACAGGCTTCCCCTGCTTGTTTCACGAAGGCCTCGCCTCTTGGTAGGAAGATAATCTATGCTGATAAAAAACTGCAGTTTCTGCTATGTTTAAAGAAATGTATTAGAAGAGTCCTAAAGGGAAAAAAAACACCACCAGAAATTTCAAAGGATACCCATGGAAAGTATGACTCCACCATTTCAGTTCAAACATAATAAACTTCAAGAAGATGAAGAGAATGACTGAAAAGCATAAAACAAACCTCATACTCTTCAAACTTCCATGGACATTATATCTTACCTTCACACTGAAACTCTTAGGTCACGCATAAAATATTATAGCTAGGATCTATTGTGTAAGATTCACTCTCTACTCCCATGCTGAGAAAGCAAGCATATTTTGAGTACTTTCTGAAGTTTTATCTCTGTGGAAGTCTGAGACACTAGGTGACATGAAACAGGCATAGTGAGCAAGCTCACATACACAGCAAACAAGGAGTGGAAGAGTTTTAAAGCGTGCCATGGAAACCAAAACTTAAGAATGTAACTAGGGCCAGCTGCCAATCAGAGCCAGCTACTGCAGAGCAGAGGAATAGAAAGCTCATTTCACCTCATACCGAAGTCAGCCTTCTAAGTAGCAGATTCTGCAGTTTGTATCCTAGCTTCTGCAGCCACTTGTCCTCCACTTGTAGGCAAGACAAACAGATGTCTTCATTGCCACTTGATTGCATTTATAAAACATGATGTTAGCTGTTGACCTCTGCAGGTGTAGCTCAGTCTGGAAGTCTTTGCTGCTGCAGGCTTTTATGACCAGAAAAATGTCAGTTAGACCCTCAGTTCTCAAGCTGAATGGGCAAAATTTCTCATTCAGAGGAACAGAAAAAGATACAGATTTCACTAATCAACTATGTATAATGATGTGAAAATCGTGGATGGAGAATAAATATGCCATTTCCTTTCTTACTATTAAAGAAATTTTGCACAGTATAACAATCTTCAAGTACGGGCTGCAGAGTCACGTCTTGATCAAATCATAAAAACCACCTGGTGCCTGAAATGGTTAATACATCAATGAACCATGAGAAACAGATGCTTCTTTGAAAAGGGCTGCAGAAAATGTAGAGATTTACAATGTTTAAGTCAACAGGTGAAGTAAAAATCTGCTTAAACTTGAGTGCAGTCTGCTAAAACTGTAAACTTTCCAGTTAATGCATCTGCCTTCTCCCTTTAATACCTTGTTCATAAGCCAACATTAAATTCCAAGTTGATCTTGGTAATGGGGTGGCTTCCCAGGCAATGCTGTAGGCACACATTATACTTCATGATGCCTGCCCAGGGCTTAACTCAGTGTTTGACCTGATGCAAGTGTTGCTTCCTATTTTATTAATGACAATGAGGAGTCAGTGATTTCCCCTGTACAAAAAACAAACAAACCAAACCAAACCAACAACAACAACAACAAAAAAAAACCATGCAAGCTTGATACTGACATTGAGGTTTACAAATTCATTTTTCCATTTTTGAATGTAAGCAGCTTGAACTTTTCAATATCAGTAAAGATACTGGAATCTTTTAGTACTTAACAGGGTAGAAAAGCTTTAAAAGGAAATCAGTTTGGAAAAAGATTTGGTAGTGATATTTAGTCAACTAAAGCACATTGCTTCACATGCACCCCCCCAGAAACCTGGTTACAATATGTACTCTCACATCTGGCATTCTAAAAGGCATCTTTCAGAGTATTATTCCTAAAATTAGTTGCTTCAAAACAACAGATTGATTGATACTCAAAAAACAGATTGAAGACACTCAAAATCAAGAGTGGATATTTCAGTTCTTTTTACAAAAAACATTCTAATTTTGCAGCTTATTTTGTAACAAGTTTAAAGTAGGAAAACATTGTTAGCTGTATTCAATGACCACGAAAGTAGTATAGCACACTGATGAGTAAAAGTGCCTCTTGTCAGTCTTTATGCCAAAAGTTTTTAATTACTGTCAGATTACATGCATCTTCACTATGGAACAATAACATGTTCATTAATCAATAACCAGCTCCCAAAGCAGTCTAGTGTATTGAATGAGTTGCCAAGCAAATATTAAATTAAAAAATTATTTATTTCAGAGAGTGAGAAAGAGAAAGAAAGAAGGAAACAGAGAGAGAAAGAGGAAAGGTAGAAGAAAAGGAAAGGAACAATGAAAAAGTAAGGGAAGGAAGGAAGTGAGAGAGGGAGGGAGGTTGGAAGGGAGGGAGGGAGGAAAGTTCAACAGACCGAACACAGAGGCCCTATTGCTTACTCTTCTTGTGACACAAAGTATATAATTTAAGCCTTAATTTGTGTAAGGTTCACTACTGCCTGGTTGCATAGATGTTTACTTGATCTAAATGCTCTCAAGACTGGGTCAGTCTCTCGATTACAATAGGATACCACCACTTTTCTCCATTGTGAAAAAAAATCAGTAATATAGTACCCACTCCTAAGGAAGGATGATATGAAAGACAAGACATCCCACAAACTGGAGATAGAGAATTAGGTCTTTGAGAGAGTTAATAACATAAAAATTAATTAGCGTGATTCTAGGGCTTGTAACATCCCACTCCTGATAAAATCAGTTAAATTTGCAGCAGCACTGAATGTGAGATATTCAAACAAGTAAGATAGAGACACTCAGGAGGGAAAGAGGAATCTTTGACGTCTTCATTTATTCATTAAGACTCTAACCAGAAACTCAGTGAAACTTATGCTTTTAAACCCAAACCATTCTATGATTCTATATTTCTATGAAATCTTAAAGCACTTTGGAAAACTTACACTAGCCATTAAATGTAGGTATTTGGGAATAGAGAAAACTTAGAAACATGCTGAAACTGAAAGGAATAGTTCAGTCTCTGGAGTTCACAACCAGATGAAACACAGGAAATTGCAGAGATGTAAACAAGTCTTTCAGTCAGGTTTGCCCTTACTTTTTGTTTTTCCTTTCTATGTTTCAGTTTAATCCCTTAAAAAATGAGGTTTTTTTCTTCGATTTTTTTGGTAATCATTTTACTTACAAACACTGCATTCAATTACCATCAGTTTTATCATTTAGAGTAAAAGGCAGAAATGGGAACTGAAAGACTATGGTGTTCTGGATTTGGTGTAACAATGAGAATCCCTATCACAAACGGTTATATCTTGGCAGTTGTTTTATCACCATCTTGATGGATTTGTTTTCCCCTGACTAGGGTACAAAATGAATTTCATCATGTGTTAGCCAGTGATATAGTAATAGAACAGGGATTTTTTTACCACTATTATTACTGTTATTATTTTTGCCTTAAGGCTTTGTTATCTGCTTCTTTGTGTATTCTAAAGAGCCAGAGTTCTTAAAAACAGCACTGCAAGCGTTCAACTAGAAAATGCCCTTCTGTAGCCTTTTCAGATTATAGCCCTTCCATACAATGTATTCAGTCAACTTTCTTCCTGTTTCCCTATCAGTTAAATTTAGGACTATTGTCTTGGTCTATTAATGTGATGGAATATCTAGGAAAGTCAATGACTAGTTACAAAACTGGCACCTACCATATCTGAAACTCTCAGCCAAACTGTTGCGCCCATCTGAAAACAGGTAAGTTCCTTGTTTTATTTTGGAGTCTACAGCCTCATAGTCCTTCCCTGTTTCCTTCACAGTGTAGGATACAAATAACAAAATGACTATATGAAAAATTAGCAGGGTGTGCCCAGAGTAAAAGGTGAAAAGGATACATTTACTGATTTGCT
This sequence comes from Tetrao urogallus, assembly GCF_951394365.1. NCBI lineage: Eukaryota > Metazoa > Chordata > Aves > Galliformes > Phasianidae > Tetrao > Tetrao urogallus. Next base: position 18,748,702 of record NC_136814.1, read on the forward strand.
TGAAAAGGTCACTTTGATAAATTTCTGCTATTTCTTTTATTTTCCACTGTGATTGGCTTCTTGAGCTGTCTATTTTACAGCTAGTGAAATATGAAAGGTTATGTTCCAACAGCCAAAAAATGATCAAAAGCATCTTCTTACTCTTCACTGCCTTTGTAATTCAGAAGACCTATTTTGTTATAGCATATAGTCCTCAGCAAAGTTGCAGATGTTGAAACACACAGTTCACAAGAAATGCTTGTGACCTTGAAAATTAGCTATCTAAATTGATAAGACAAAGAGTAGAAGCAGGGAATGTTCCATTGAATAAAATGAGACTGCCATGTATAGAGTGAGGTATGTCACACATGTTATCTGCTTTCTTCTCCCAGCCCCCAACAAAAATGTATAGACTCCACCCTAACCCAGAGTGGCTCTACTTGAAAATGATTTTCTTCAGTTATGTTCTCTTACTGATTTTCAGGTTGGAGCACCTCTTGCCTTTTTCTGCTCAACTCTATTTAATGCACGTTTGCCTGAGCCTTCAGCAAGTTTTGACCCCAGATACACAAACACAGATGCAGACATTTCACTTGACCAAGGATCAGCTCCTAATAAGCAAGTAACTTTATAACATCTTAGAGATTTATTTTGGTTCTCTCAATCAGCTGTCTCCCCCATCTGAGACACTTATATTTTCACTTCCATGTTTTATTTCAGAAAGCTATCTCAGTAAGATTTTAAGATGGGATGTTCAGATTCTGATCCCTATCTTGTTGTCTGTACAAGCATTCAATGTATTGCAAGCCTTCAATTAGATTCCTCTATTTTTCCCTCCTATCGCCCTCACCATGGTAAACCTGTTCTCCAGACGCAGTTGCCTAGTGATTACTTCTCAAATCAATAGGTCATATTAAATATAAAAAAAAAAATGGAAGATTATAGAGTCAAGAGAAACCCATTCACTTGGTACATTTTCACAAAAGGCCAGCAAAAATTGAGAAACACCATAATAGCATTAGTTGAAGTATTATTATTATTATTATTTCTTCTTGTTCCACCTCTGAAAAGGTAGGCAACAAGCAGCACAGAATTCTACTTCTTTTGGTTATTGAACAGCGAGTTACCACATCAAAACAAGAAGCAGATGCTGAAAACCTGAAATTCATTGAAACCAACAGCACACACAGGAAAACGTCTTCAGAATGAAACATTTAAAATGAGACACATTCAATAAATACTTAAAAATGTGCTGTGGACTGAAGAATCTGCTCAGAAGTGTAATATCCCTGCTTCTGAAGATGGTCAAAACATAAAGATTGGAAGGAGACACTTAGAGACTAATATAAAACAACTTTTTTTGTTTGTTTGCGTTTGTTTTTGCTTTTTTTTTTTTGGTAAAAGGTTTTTCTATTTTTTTTTGTACGATAGATGTAACTCGTAATGCAAGATTAGTAAAATCTCTGGCTAGCTTATTGCAGTTTTATTTTCCATCAATCTCAGTAGCTGTAAAATGCAAAAAACAAGCCCCTTTTGTTTTCTTAAACAATGAAAGAGCTAACTGGCCTGCTAATTTTGTTTTCTTCCAGTGTTTTACACTTTTAATTTTACTTTCTACACCAAAAGAATTTTTCTGACAAAAGTCTCCGTAGAAAACTAATGTCCAAATCACAAACACAAATATTTGACAAAACATATATTTAACTGTGTACATAAAGGCTCCAGCAAATAACGCCTGTACTTGTTCATGTTGGGAGAGAAAAATTCTTTGGAGATTTAATCTGTCTGGAAAAAGCTACCCAATCCAGCTCATATTTCTAATATTTGTCACTTGTCCAGAAGTTAAAAATATTAAAAATATTTAAAATAATTTACAGTACTGAAAAATTGAAAGGCAACTCCAAACTGTTCTGTGAGAAAATAAGGTTGCATGAACAAAAATGACTTTCATGTAACAGCGATTTTAAAAATAGATTACGCGATGTTTCATTTCACTCATAATTTTAAGTAAAAATGATTAATGATCAGAGATTAATGCATAGAGATTAAGACAGCAGTAAAAGGGACACAAGAAGTCTCAGGGAACTGGTAATGTAGTACTACGCTTTTTTTTGTTTCAATTTCAGCTTTTCAGTTGCTATTACTAGTGAATCCCTCGTGCCTTAAAGCTGGCTTTTATGTTTTAAATCAAAGTTCTCTTGCCAAGTGGCAGATTGCCTGAAACATCAATAAAAGTTGGAGTCTGGTTCAGCACAGCATTGATCCAGTATCATAGGTAGTGTATCACAGTTGACTTGAAATGGTGTACTGGAGCACCAGAAAACAAGAGTGTCATACTCAGCAGCAAATACACCTCCTTGGAATATTAGTTTTAACTATACGTTGGGATGCAGCCTTGCCAGGCCCAGAGATTTTATCACGAATCTCACAACATTTGAAGCTTTACTTACAGTTCTGTTCCATCTCTCCGAACCTTAGGATTGAAAGAGAATCTCAGTTTTCATTAAAAACATAAATTTTTAGAAAGTTCTCGTATAATGCAGGAAAAATTGTGACTCCATGTATATTTTGAGACTGAAAAAAAGGGGAAAGGGAATGAATAAAACACCTCAGTGAGCACTGTGTTTTGTTTTTGTGTTTGTTTTCAACATGACTTTTTAAACCTACTCACCTCTGGGGCTCAGTCCCCTTCTATTCATGGTTGGCAGTGGTCAGAACCACTAATACACAGGCTTTCTGGTCATCCCTATGACCATCTCTGTTCAGCACAACTCATTATGCAATGGGGTGTGATGTTGCTTCCGTAGAAAAGTGATGATGATCAGACAAGCATGCGACCTTGTAGGGTTTCCCCCTCCAACTATGCCTAGAAAAATGAGGTGCGTATGGGGGAGAAATGGTCTACATTTTCATTGTAAATCATAACATGTTTCCTATTAACACTAATGGGCATTCACATGCATTCATAAGACTGAAAGTAGGTTTCTCTACTACGTATCCATTATATTTTAAAAAATAAAAATCAAATCAAGAACTGTACATCAGACAGCACTGTTAGGAGCTGCAATATGGTACACGAGCTTCTGTTCCCCAACTAGTTACTCCTTTCATAAGATTTGTACGGTATTCCTAGGCCAAGTACCATCCTTGCCTTAATTGGAAAAGACAGTTGAAAAAACTGATATGGAAAATCTGCATTTGACCTTGTGCCCTTGCTTCTTGTCAACAATTTCAACCACATCTGCTCTTATGATGTGAAAATGTTGGCGTATTTCACTGAGCTCTGCTCCGACAGCTGCAGGCACTCTCTTTGTATAGTATAATTCCACTCCCAGAAATGCAGGAAGCATTGAGTACAGATCGTTCATTGCTCACTTCTTTAATGTGGAGGCTCTGTAGAAAGAATTCAAAAGAACTTTTCACTGAAAATCTATCTAGTTCTGGGTGCTTAAAGAAGTTACTCTTTTTTGTTGCTACCATGTGACGGTGAAATCACACCTGTTTGATAATCCATATGGCAAGCTTATCGTAGCATGTCCAACAAAAAGGCAATCCAACTATCAAATACAACCTTTCTATTAAATTTAACACTTATTATACCACACTGATCATACAAGGTTAACATATGTTTTTTGCCTGATTTATTGGTTGAAGCATATGTAAACCTGGACTTAAACTATGAGAAAAAGGACTGTGATTAATTTCTCCATGCTATATAAGCTGTGTAGTTCTTTGCAGTCTTGAAGAGATGTTGACGGCAGTCTGTGAAATGCAATGTAACGAAGTTTAGTTGCATTTCCCATAAGTGAGAATTTACTAAAAATAAATTAGCTGAAAATTAACTTAAACATTAACATGTAACGCCTGGTGATTATTCCTTGATGAGGTGTTAATTAAAACCATGTTTCTTGTAGGATACCATTTGTTTCTCTGACTATACGTATAAAGCTATCTGTTACTTCTGTTCCATCTTTAAGTTATATCTGACGGCAGATGTTAAGATAGACCTATAATTGTTAATATTTTAAATACAGAAGTTTGAATAGTGTACTTTAGTGTATTGTATTCCACAAGCTTATTAAAATCTCACAGATAATTCTTTCTTGCAAAACTCCTTCTTGATTATAAATCTTTAATATTTTCACATGGGTCAGAAATATTAATGGGCTTCGGCTGGTTGGTAATCAGAATAAATTCTACTTTACTATTGTTTATACTTGATAAATAAATCTTTCAATTTTCAATTTAAATAAATTTTAGAGCAGACTTTGGATCCAGGGTGGAAGTGAGGGTACACAACATATAGGGTAAAATTTGCTTTTTTGCTTCTTACACTCTCTAAAGGCAGTCACACAAACAAATAAATTTCAGAGAAAGTCTAAAACAGACAAAGAATGATATGAAAGGGCTTTTAAAACTGGAGTGAAACATATTAAACACAGGCTTGAAACTGAAAGACCTGTGAGCTAGCCGTCCGATTGCTCTCCTGTATTTTCTCACTGAGAGGAAGTTTCCAGCATCCTCTTGAGTTTGGAACAGTTTCTCTATATATTTTTGAAGGTTTACATTCCTAGCCCTACTTTTTTTTTTTTTAAATCATTGTATAGTAAGTAGATTGATGTACCTGGGTATCATAAAGCAGGAAAATTTAATATGCAAAATATTGAGAACTTCTAATATTCATATAAGTGTGTAGAAGATAAGTGTGCTTCCGGTTTATGATGTGTCCAGATGCATTCGTTGATCTAAGAAGTTCCGAGAGTTTTGTAACTATAATATAAATACAGATTCATGCAGTTCTCTTATCAGAATTTAACATCACACAAAATATTTGTGGCAGAGAGTGTTTAATTTTCCATTCTGATAGCAGTTCTCTGAAGCACACTGGAAACATGTTACATTAAAATTGAGCATATATGGTTGGCTATTTATTCAATATTTATTTTTCCCATTAGAAAACTATGTATTATCACAGATTACTCCAATTTAATCATTTGTCACAGCACTACTACTTGTTTACCAGCAGTGTCCTGTGACCATTATGTGGCTAAATTTTAAGTCCAAATTACACCTTTTTTGTGAGAACTGTACATTCATTACTTCCTCCAAACTTGAGGCAATAGTTTCTTTGGCAATAGCTTCTTTCTCACTTGAATATTTAGAACAGCTAATCAACCTACAAACTCTAAGGGTATTTATAGGTTATGGCAACATTTACATAGTAAAATAAATAATGCTTGTAATACATTTTGCTTCTGTAGTGATTACACTTATGAATATTGACAGGCCTTAGAAATGGTAATTACTTTAGTATCACAATTCGTCTGCTAAATGGGTGATTATTATCATCCCTTTACAAAAGGGGAACACAAGGGGTTGAGAGATTAAGTGATTTATCTCATATCCACAGGAAACCTGTGATAAAGCCTAGATCAGAGCCCAGTCTCCTCGACAGGTGGACTTATCTGCCAAATTATCCCCTACTGCTTTTCTGATGGCTCCACTAAAGCTTTAGGAACAACGGTCAGAAATTTTTGCATCAAAATGGAGGAAGAGATAGAGATAGCGGCCAAACTTTGACACATTTAGCCAGACTGAAACTTTCTGTACAGACAGATGCAATAATAATTAAGGAATTCATCAGCCTTCTGCTTAAATATAATAAATTTGTGATAATGACCTCATTGTACAATCAGTGAATATACAGATGATATAGCATACCCAGGAGTTTGGCTGATGTAGTTACTATACTAGAGTAAGAAAGAAGAACACTCACCCTATCCTAGGCTCATGTGATAAACTCCAGTGAAGTGGATCTCCAGAAAAGATCTTTCTGCATTGACAGTCAGCTCTTAAATGGGTCTAGGAGAGGTGGAGCCAGGCTCAGGTGAATTGCCTTCACCTGTGCTCCCATGGCTGACTCATTGCTCACCTCAGGTGATCAATCAGAGGTTCAGGCCATGATTCAGAAGTCCCATACAACTCATTAAATTGTCAATAATTCCTAGGAGGCAAGCAAGTCTGAAATCCTATTATGTTGTGATTTGCTGGTTGAAACAACTGAAGGGTGGTGATAAGGCTTAGACTTGTCCTCAGACAGCTGCTCCTGAAGGAGGGCCAGTTTACAGACAGCTTCCCTTTGACCACCCAGATGTCACATCCATATGTTCTTAGCCCTCTTTTTCTGCTTATTTAGCCATGTCTCATACGAAATAGAAGCAAAATCCTATTTCACACTTTACATTCTGGCAACTCTTAACAAAGATGGATACAGAATAACAGGGCATTATGTAGTGACTTTACACAGCACAGTTAATTTGCACTAAAACTTTGGCTCAGTGTTCTTCCTGTTCCTTTCAAGGAGCTGCTGCCTTTGCCTCCTTTGCAGGTCTAAAATGAAACCTCAAGAAATCTCTTGTTCAAGTGCTGGGAAAGCTTGAATGAGAACACAGCTGCAGTGAGAGTGAGAGTGGTTCCCATTCTACATCAGCTCACAAGTACATCGGTGATTGGTGGATGGTTGGACTGGATGACCTTGTAGATCTTTTCCAACCTTGCTGATTCTGTGATTCTGCGACAAGGGAATGAGGTTCCTATTCATACGCAGACATGTATGATAGCACAGCAGAACTGTGACATTCACCAGCCGTAATTATAAATACATGTTTTTAGGTCTGCTAACACATGCAGGAAATTGGTACAGGCACATGCAAACAAGGTCTCGCAGCTCAACCTGAAATGTTGCTCTGGTATACACATCCAATGGAAACTCAGAGATCACGATGATCTTTCAGGTCCCTTCTCACTAAAGCCATTCTATAATTCTCTGATTCTATAAGAAGCTAAGATATAAGAAGCTTCTTCTTACGTGTTACAAACGATTCCTAGAATAGCAGTACTAATTTCATCCCAATTTAAAGCAGAAAGAGCAAGAATTTCAATGAGTAGGAACAGGAGAGTAATTCTTCAGGGAAAAACAAAACAAAACAAAACAAAACAAAAAAAAAAAAAAACTTTCACAGATTTGCCTTGATTGTGCATGTGAGCTTGTTTTGATGATAATACTCACCATCACTGATCTTAATCATATTTCTTTAGAACACCTTCTGTCTCCATCTTCCTCACCCAAAACCAGAATTTCCTATATGTCAGCCTGTGGTCATGCACTTCTTTTTACCCTAGCAGCTCTATCAGTTGTTCTTGTCATTTCACCAGCTGCCTTAGAAGTGTTGTTTTTTAGTTTGCATAGATGGAAGCATGCCTGTACTTCCACTGGTTAGGGAATTTCCTTCTCCTTCTGTCTATCATATTACTTGTCCTTGACAGCTGCTGTCTTCCATTTGTTCTGTTCTTGAGTAAAGTAGTAATGGACTAGTTCTCCTGTTTTCAACTCCTCAACCAGTATGATTGAACTTTGTTGCTGGCATCACCTTGAGATAGAGATCATAGTATCAAAAGGAAGGGACAGAAGGCACAGCATATGCTACGAAATGTAAACCAAGATTATCTAGCATCAAACCGAAGGCAGAAGTTGCAAACTGGCTGTTTATTTCCGTATATATGTAATTCATCTTTTCCAGAGTGAATGTATTTGTCACAATTATTTTTGACAAGCAGAAATTTTATTTCATGGGAGTAAAAAGGTTTTTTTAAATTTGTTTAGATTCATGAAATTTGTATCCAGAACATGGACTAGGTCTTCTGTATCTCTCTGCATAATAACCCATTTGGTTATTTTTTGAGTTTGAGGCATAAACAAGGTCTGACAAGATGTAGTGACTGGAGACAGAGTTTTGCTTTGAATATCTGCAAAAACAACCCAGAAGACTTTAAATCGCTAGAGAAAAAGTAGCATTCATTAGTGCTTTTATATATATATATAAATTTATCTTCTCGTATTTTGTTGTCAAAGTTTCTATCATTTGTCTCCAAGAGCTGTGCAAGTGTACTATCTCTGTGTAAGACCTTGCCTTCCTTTCTCCTGGGACTAACTAGCATCAGAAAGAAGATGATGACTGGTCTTCAAGCAAGACTTCTAGCTTGGACAGCACAGCAAAAGGGGCTGCTTAATATGGAGTTGTGAGAAAGGCCTCATTCTATTTCTGTTTGTTAAGTTTAGAGTAGGAGGTATCTCTTCCCATGTGCACTGTTGCTGATCTCATTGTGGGTCCTTATGAATGAAACCAATACAAATATTAATAAATACTTATGCATGCCCTATAATCACAGGTGACTGATTCCCAGGAGTGACTCCTCAATACCAGCAGCAGTAACTGCCAGTTTTCTGCCATTGCAAAAGCACTATGTCCAGAATACAGTGCTCTTGGAAAGGGCTTTTTTGCAGTTAAGAACTCTGGCAAGCTTTGTGTAGATCTTTTAGCTGCAACTGTTTAAGATTATTTAGTGGCTTTTAAACACTGCTTGTGCCCATTCCAAACAAGCCCACAGAACATCTGTGCAGTGTCTGTTAGCTGTGCTCAGAGAGTGTCTACCAACAATTCTATATTGTTCTCTGCAAATATACATGAGTCCAGTTTCTGGTTTTTGGTGGGGTTTTTTGTTGTTGGTTTTTTTTTTCCCATGGCTTAGTAATCTCTTCACAGTGAAGAAACTGTGACCTTTCATTGATTCAGGCAGGGAAACTATAATCACAATATTGAGTAGTTATATTTGCTTTGGAAAAGTAATCCTATTGTTCTCTTCTTTTAAAGCTTAAACTAACAGTCAGCATGAATGTCATCTGTATAAAATGATAGGAAACCTACAATGTCTGGTATTAATAAATGCCTCTTGCGCTCAGTGTCTGAGTGGGGTTCGGACTGAAAGGAGAGAATGAAGTCCTTATGACAGAACTCAGGGGTAGTCTCTCTTGCGAGTATTTTTATGGGATGCAACTGCTACAGAAGTGTATTTTGTGCATCCCAAGGTAATCAGTTTGCTCTTCAAGGGAGCACAGAAATAATTCATTCCTGGTGAGAGAGGAGAAGCCATAACGGTGGTCTGAGCTACATTGCTGTACACTGATTCACTTCAAGCATACTCTAAATCTTGAACCTTATGAGTAGTAAAAGAGCAATCTTGGTGATATTAGATGGGGAGAGATACCACCCCACTGAACTGGATTCAATACATGGTTCCTCTTCAGCCTTTCTGCGTGGCTTCAAGAATGTGACTTAAACTCTCTCAGCTTCTTTCTCAGCTTCCATGTCTGCAAAAGGACAATGTTTTTGTCTATCTAAGTTGTAAGCTCTTTAGAACCAAAGTGTAAATGGATTATGTATTTACACTGCACAAAATACAGCAGTGGCCAACTGGCTGTCATTAATAACAATGGTATTAATTAGAAGTAAAGATCGCAGTACACACTGATAAGGCTACACAGGTCTTTAGATAACAATGGCTGCTTATACTGAATTCATGTAATTTTCAGTGCTCAGAGTAGGGAATTATTTTGGCTGGAAAACAGCTCAAACAAGTAATGCCAGCAGCTGCAAGGTCAGAAATAACCGTCAGGTTTTGATTTTTAGTTCTTGGTCATTTTACAGTTCATTCAGTGAAAGAAGGAGGTGAGAAATATACATAAAGTTTTCTAGTGTCCAGCCCAACTTTTCTGAAGTTGATCTTTGTTGGTCAGCAGGCATAGAGCTCAGACTTACTGTTTTTATACTCAGGTATAAAAGGATTAAAATGGACTGAATTATGATAGATAGTTGCTGAATTTAGAAGTAATTCAGCTATTATGCTTCAAATAATGAAAGTTTTCTTTTATGACTCACTCTCAGAGCTAATTCTCAAATCCTACCTGTTGTATGCAGACATAAAACTCACAACTTACAAAAGCAAAGACCTAAAGTGATTTCCTTATGGATGAAGATTTTTTTTATTTTTTTTTTTCTGGATCATATTGCATACAAGTAGTTTACAGCAGACTAAAGATCTGTGTATGTCATTTATAGAGATAATCAGACTGCATCTTTCAGCTCTGAAGACACATTATGGAAAGGTTCTGCTACTGAAGTGGCAGGGAGGAGGAGACAGATGAAGAGTCATGCTCCCTTCAAAATATGCTTTGCAGAAGAGAAGAGTTTTACAAGAACCTCTTGTAAAAGAGGTTGTACATGGCTTTGACCCAGCTCTTGAGGAGTGTAACGAGACTTCTTGACTCCTTCTGGGAGGCATTTATGGAGAATCACAGATTTTTTTTGTACTTTTTAGTAGTACACAGGAAAGAATCTGCAGCTTGAGGGAGAAAATGAAAAACAGAGATTCCTTAGGAATAAACACAGGTAAATAAATGAGTAAATGAGAGTTTAGGGACTGAGATGGAAAAAAGTGAGGCCAGCAGGGAAAAGAATCTTTTGCTTGACCCAATGGATAAGTATTTGAATCTTCTTTGAGTCTAAAGCAGAAGCAGACATAAGACAGATTCAAAACAATTACTGTAAGTGCACTGGTTTTCACTCATAAGTCTCTTGAGCTTGGAGGTTTTATAGTTTAAGTAAGAATAAGGGTCATTCTAAAGTTATTTTCCTTTTCTGTGCAATGGGAAGGGTGCATGGCTTTGAAATTTTTAGTAGATTCTGCTTCTGTATAATCCGCTCATGACCCATCTTTGCTTTTGTGCCTTTTGGATTCTGAGCACATTCCTTTTCCCACAGCTTTTGTTAGTGCATTGACTTTGAACATATTTCATATAAATTTTCCAAATCAGACTACTGCTAGCCATGGCAACAAGGGCCTGTCTTCTTCAGGAGCAAACAAAAGTTAAGCTTGTGGGACTAATTCTGGTCACACTGAAACTGTCCAGATGTCAGCATAAGAAATGAAAGCAATGGAAACCAGTAACCCCCTCATATACATTTACCACAATGATATAAGTATCGTCCGTTTTACAATATGGGGAAAAAAGCCTTTCATAGCATGGAAAAGTGTTGCATAACTACTGTGCTCTACTGTTTGGAAAATGCTGGGACAAGCCAACACCAACACTTCCTCTCATTCTCATATTTGGTTAATCAAATTACTTTTTTACCAGACATTAGCCAGAACACTAGATAATTGTTTTCTATTTTAAATAATAACTTGCTGGATTCAAAGGGCCTTGTTTGAGTCTGCAAAACCTGGCATTAAGCTGGAGTAAAACAGTATCCAATTATGCCCATTACCCCCAGGCAAGTACTTTTCTTAGAAAAATCACCTGTCAACAGCACAGTATTCTGCCAGAGCCATTTTTATTCCCTTTTTGCTCCAAAGTCATTTTGTTTGCTGATTTACCAGTTGAAAGGCCTCTAACAAAGAGAAGGAAATAGTGATAATGTTTTAGTGAAGCAATGCACTTGTACAGGGCTGAATGGGTTTTATCAATCCAACACAATGCTTTCTTCTCCTTATTTTGACTCAGAGATACAGCCTGTGAAGCACACAGCAGTGGTCTAATCACAGCAGTGATTAGGCAATAGAAACAGGGAAGATCTAGGAAGACAGTGGGAGATAAGCACGTTCTTTATGTTTTGAAGACTTGCTTTTACATTTCTCAGTTAGCTTTTCATCCTGCTATGGGTAAGATGCCAAAAAAAATCTAGAAAAAGTAGCCAATGAAAGGTTTTTCTTCACAATCAAGGACAGTATTTACAGGATCTCACAAGAAAACAGATAGCAGCACTCAGCTGGTGTTGCAATGAAACAAAAATTTTGAAGGCTGAGTACCCTTGTGAAGATCTTTATGCCTTCCTCTCCATGTATTCAAATTGCTCCAAAATATCCACCTTATTTCCATTTTCATTTAGGGGGTATCCACAAAGAAGTCATTCTGTGATTTTTATGAGTACCGTAAATGATTTACAGCAGAGAACAGAGGTTGCTTTGAGGGTTCCTTTTTAAAATCTAACACTGATTTGGTATTTATATGCTTGCAGGCTAAAACCAGAGGACAGTAACATTTTTGCAGAGAGAGACATGTCAAGATGAAATAAATAAGACTGAAAATACATTTAGGAGAAACGATGAAATTGATTAATTCTGTCACCTCTGTTGAAAAAAACAAAAATGAAAGAAATTCCAGAGGTCGGGGCAATAAATTGTTTTAATCCAATACAGTAGGATAAATTAAGGAGGAATTTGCAGCAGAAGGTTACTGTAATCAAATCCCTGGGAGAAATAGCAGCTGTTTCAAGGAGCAGATGATCAAGTTTATAGATGATTAATTTTTCTTGGTAGCCCATCATGTCTGATAACTAATATGGATTTGCAACAGATGAACAGTCCATTTCATGTCTACTGAGCAGACATCTCATTGAACAGCGAGCAAGCAGATCTAAGAAGTCAAAATATCAGCTACCAAATAGTCACAAACATTTATTTTTACACTTTATTTGCCCCTTCAATGATACAGAGGGATTAGAAATCTGGGAGGCCAGGAGAAATCTTGATGTCTAACATAGGTCTTTGTTACTGACTCCTTGTACAACAGCTATTAATACTTTCATTTTGCCATTTGACAATTAGGAATAGCAGAAGATAGTGTTGCATTAAAGTGCCAGTCCAGCAAGGGCTGCACTGAAGTTAAGGGGCTATTCATAGAAGTGTATCTCTGTCTGCATTTGTACATCTGATCAGTGCATTGAGCTTGTAAAATGATACCCAGCTGCTGAGTTGTGTCATCATGAGCAGAAAACCTGAGAGCTCTGAACACTGCCTGTTGCTCCAGCCTGGCACTGGTGCAGTGGATCAATCCAGGAGTACAGGTGGGCATTACCACTCCTCCCTCAGGGAAATCAAGAGCCCCAGCACAGGCACTTAAGCATGGGGTGAGTTTAGCCTAAATCCCACTTCAGATATAGGGTTGTTTTTTTTCTGTATTTTTTTTCCCCCAGAAGTTTCTCTTGAGAATTCAAAGTTCTTAAATGTCTTGCAAAAGTTATCCGGTTGAATTCTTTCAAAACTGATGGAACAAAGAGATTGTTCTTTCTTTCAAAGCATGCTCACAGTCTATCTCTACCATAGCTTACGTTTAGGAAAAGCACTAAGGATGTTTTAAACCCAATGAAATTTCAACCCACATTTTCCATTCTGTTGGAATATGCATTACCAGGGTTCTTCCAGCCAAGAACTTTCCCACCTTGCCCTGAAGCTTTGCCTGCTTTCCTTGGGGCAGGAGAGTGTGAACCGGGTCAAACAAAAGGTGGGAGAATGACATTCATGAGAAATATTAAAGAAGTAGATCCTCTAACCTTGTCGATTGGCCTTTGTGGCTCTGATGTCCCACCTTCACCAAATACTTTCCTCTAATGGTGAGGTAGCTTTCTGGCATGATAGAATCATAGATCTGCACTGGAAGGAACCTCAAATATCATCTAGCTCCAACTTCCCCCCCACAGGAAGGGTTACCAGCTGCTATATCACACACTGGATCAGATTGCCCAGAGCCCCATCCAGCCTGGCATCTTAATTATTAAGGGATGAGGGTTCAAATTGTCTCAGTCTGAGAAGGAAGTAGACCTATCCACCTTGCAGCCCAGTGGATGCTCTGACTTCAAGGAGCAGTATCAGTGAGGATCACCATCATCTCCATTTGTGGTTTTTTATGGTACTGAATCTGATGGTGGATGCTCTCACAGCCTGCAGGAAAGTGGGTGAAGGTTAACCCAGCTCAATGCAGGAGAGGTGCTTTGTATGAGCATTGATAGAAGAAAGAGACTTGATAGACTAACAAACTAAGCATAGGGAAATCTTGAACACTGAAATTGTAGTCACCTACAACAACTGTAAACATCCCACACTTCAGAGACAGCTGAAAAAGGGTACTGAGGATCAGATTTTTTTACTGGGGCTTAAAGTAGCAGGTGAACATTGAAGCTGGATCCAAGTCCCTTCATGGAGTCGGCCCCAGGTCCTATTAAGAAAGCTGCCACCTTAAGCACACCTTGATAATCTTTGACTGTTGTTTATCACTTTCCACTGCTTTAAACACACACACGAGTGAATATACGTGTGTATAAAAGGAATACCTGGAGAAATTTAAAACTTCTTAATTAAACTTAAGATGTGTGGTTCAGATAAGATTGGCATATGGCCATTGCATTCCAAGATTCTCAAATACCATAATCTAATTAATTTTGTTTAAGAACACAGAGGTCACAAACATACAGTAATTTGAAACACTTCAGTCCCTGCCAGCTGGCACAGTCTCCTTTCCACTTCTTTGCACTGTAATTTCACTTCCATTTGTTCAGAGCCTGAAATCTCCTCACTCTCGTAGTAGACTGTATTATGTTACACAGTGTTCAGCTGAGGTATTTTTTAATGAACTAATTACATGTTAGTTAATAATAGAACATTTCTTTAGTAGTCAACTGCTGAATATAATTCTAAGAGAACTACTGTAGGCTGGGATCTGGCAGGAATGTTTAGAAACAGGTTTCAGCTAAAGAGCATTATGCTTACTCTTTAATATGCTATAAATAATTTTGAAAAAATCTCTGCTGAAATCCTGATGTTTTATCTCTTCACTAGCAGGTTGCACACTGGGAACTGACATTTTCCCACTTTTGTTAAGCAGATTATATTTGAAGTATGCTAAAAGAATATTGGAAAGTACATAGAGAGACTTGCCATAAGAAAGGCTCATTAAGACTTCTCTCTGTCATCCGCTCATGTCCAGCCAGATTCTGTTGTAATGCCAGAGACATAGCCTATGCACTCATTTCCTATGCATCCTCTGAGTCTCTGGTAGCTTCTGTGAAGTTCAGACCCCCTTTACGGCTCTCTTGAATGAGGCAAAATGATGTCATGTAACATGATGTTGTATAAATCTTTCAAAATGTTTCTCACAGCTCTGCCCACTGGGGAGCCATCTGGTTGATGCATTTAGCCAAATATCCAAAGAGCTCAGCACATTTCTAGTTACTGAGATGCAGTGTAGATAAACCTCATGACTTTAGAGCTCAGCTTTGTCATTCAGAAATAAATCTTCAAGGACGCAAGCCCTTGAATGTTGACTTTTGACCACTGGGTTTAGTTTAGAGATAGCAGAAACTATAGATAAATTCTGATGAACTACAGATATCATTACTTCAGAAGTATATGCTTCTGATAATGCCATAGGTCAGATTCTCCTTAGCTGATGTAAGTGAGCATGGCATGATGAAGCATTATTTAAGCTACGTGGATTTATAGCAGTGAAGGATCTGGCCTTGCATACACAGACACACACGCGTCATACCGAGGCTTCACTATTCTCCTCACAGCAAATGCATAACTATCACTAATGTTAATGAAAGGCATGCATTGAAGGGTTATGTTCTTACATGTACATTAGTGTGTAAAGATCTCCATCAAAGATTTTCTCTGCTGGAAGACAGGGGTAGGGTTACAAAGCTATTCTATGTCTGATACTGCCAGCAGCGCTGTAAATCCCCCACACCCCGTATCTAATGTACTCAGATGAAGAGGAGGCGAACACCATGCCAGGCAGGGAGAGCAAGAGGAGTGCAAGCTGGCTGAAAGTCTGTTCCCAGAGACAAAAACCAGAGGGGAGCCTCTACAATCTGAGCACTGTGCTCCTGAGAACTACTCAGTCTTAACACTTTGCCAGCTAGAAACTGGAGGAGAATAAGTAACAATATGCACTGTTAGTGAAGATACAAAGCACATTTTGAGCATGAAACGCCATGAGATGTGGAAACATTGGGTTTTTTTCCTGTTTTTTTTTGTTTGTTTGTTTGTTTTGTTTTGTTTTCTTGAAGTGTTGTCTGTGACACGAACATACACATCTCATTTCAGACCTCAGACAACTGTCAGGGGGAATGATATAGAGGTGCCTAGCACTGAGCTGGGACAGACAGAGCAGGCGCAATGAAACAGCATGCTGGGAGCCTCATCCAGCTAGTTCTGAACTTCTCCAAGGAAGGAGAAGACGCCACGTCTGTGGGCAATCTAATCTGTTCCAGTGCTTGACCACAACTCAAACATTCTTCCTTATTTTAAGCTAGAATTTTTGTATTGCAGCTTGGGTCCATCATGTCATATCCTTAGGGGAAACAAGATTGGACAGCTTCATTAATTCCGCTGACTTTATTTGAATGATTCGTGGTTTAATGTAAATTATAGTGGAGATAGCACTGCAGAGTACAGATGACCAGTAATGCAATGTAAATCTTTACATGTGAGACTTAGCCAGATCTGATTTTTATTTTTATTTTTAATGTCACTGCCAGACAAATAGTTTGAATAAAATAATTGGTCATATGTGACCAATCCCTATGTGTTTCTGACAGTGCTTAGTGATCTCAATCCAGTCCTCACATAAAAGCCTACCATCACAGTTGGTGCTCACACATTTCTTGAGTGAGTTCCAGATTCTTAAGGGCACTGAGGAATTATTTTATGCAGTCTTGCAATGCTCAAATGTTTTAGACAAATAGGAACCATTATCAAAGCTGCCTAACTTAAAACTATGTTAAAGTCAAGATTCAAATGAAAAAAAATTGGAATTTTCCCCTCTTTTCTTGAAGTAGTCTTTTCACACAAAGCAGACAGGAAGGAAAGTAAGTAGGGTAGGTTGTACAAATTGACATTGCTTTTATATGTGCTTTGCACATTAGGTGAACTGCATCACTCAAATCTAAAAGCTGTGTTTCCTGAAATAAATTAATACAAGGAAATGTTGCTGGATAAAGGCCAGCTTACATCTTATATTTTACCGAATATCAGAAAAATCAACACAGATTCCGTTTTCTGAGAAAGAACGCAAAGAAGGAAGAGGTGACTGGGTTTTCTTTTTTTACCCCTCCTGAAAAAAATTGTCCCATGAATAGGATCTTAATGAAAGGTACTCTACACGAACATAACCCCAAAAAAACAAAGAGAAGATACGGTTCTTATACTTGTGCATATGAAATCAAACCACTGCCTTGCATCTGGTTGGCTTATTCTGACAGTTTCTTCTCAAGGCAGTCATCAACATAATGTCTGAGAGCTTAATCTCCCTCCCACCAAATCAGTACCAAGATTCCCGATGGTATCTGCTGTGTAGCTTTGGAGCTTGCATACTTGGTACCTACAATATAAACTGCTACTGAGGAGTAAAGCCAGGCAGAAAGTATTCAAAGTATTTCTGCTTGAAGAAGTGCCACTATTTCAGACTGAACTCCATCACAAAAGTGATTTTGGAGGCCTTATTTTCTTTTCAAAATATCTTTTCTAAGTCAACATAGCAATTGAAATAGGAATAGCTTATTTTGTTTTAGTTTTAAATAAAACCCAAAATTCAGTGTTATTCTCTGAGCGATCATAAAAACAATGTCTTGTTTACAAAAACCTTGTTTTGGATAACTAAAGAATAAATGTAATACTCACATTGCTTTTTGGGGAAAGGTCACAAATATCACCTGAAGTTTTTACTTAATCAGATAAGTTTCTCTTAAATCTTCAAAAATAAAAACATCACTGAGATTTTCCTGTTTATTTAGTGTTGTTTTTTGACCTGTTCTATCCTCTTGCAAACTAACTGTAAATTCAGTGTGGAGCATATTGAGATGTTCAGTGACAACATAGATTCACACTGGTTATGCTCACAGATAAAGAGTCCAAGGAACAAAGAGTTTCCCTACGACCCTTTAAAATCTAAGTTACTCTAGTTAAGTGGAGCTGAGTTCTGGGGGGCAACTAGGATCAGTAGCTTAATATTTCCTTTACTTTTCTCAGTGCAGATCTTCCAGAAAATGGGATTTTATTTTATACAGGATGTGGTGTTGACAGAGACTGAAGGAATTAGAATGTTACAGATTTCAATTTGTGAGGACTTTCCTTAGAACACATTTCTAATTCAGAAGTCAAGCACTGCAATTAATGATTTATTATTAATCTCAAAAAGCTAAACCACTTCCCTTCATTGTCTTGCTCATACTCATGAAAAGGCACTGCGGACAATAACCTTTCTCCCTGACTCAGAAGGAGGACTGTGGTTCAGGGACTGTGTTTCTTCTCCTGCTGAGCAACATTATACCACAAAGTGCTCAGCCACATGAAGCTTTTGTCTGTGTTCTTTTATTATTTTTTTTCCAGTTCTCCAGATTCCTATGCCCCGTTCTCTGGTTCCCAGAGGTAGGCATTTCTGTAATTTCAATTCACTTCCAAATATCTTTAGAAAATGCAAAGCACTCTTGGCTTGGATTTCATACACAACTCAGTGCCAAAAAACCTATCTGCATTTTTTTCCCTTGTATATCCTAATTCTAAACTTAGTTTTCCTTTTACATTCTGCAGTACTATGCAATCCTTGGGGAAAACATCTATTCAGGGTAGCATTAACCCTGTGTGAAATACAAAGTGTGAACATTTTAGCTGCCCATCATCACTCAGCTGAACAAAATGTCTTTGTGGCTGCCACTTCTTCCACCTTATTTCTCCCTGAAATTGCTTAAACAGTATTATTCTTATTCTTTCTAAAACCATAGACTCATATTGTCTAGCCTAACAGCCCCTAATCCAGTCAGAAACCCCAACTTGTTTGAAACAACCAAATATGCGTGTGGAATCTGCATTAGAAACATAATAGACCTCCTAACCATGGTTATTACAGACCATTCAATTGTTTGAACATGTCTCCCACCTGTTGCTGCTTATAATGTGCTCAAGTACCATCAAGTGCAAAAATTATGGTGCTATTTATATGGAACCTTCTTAGACATGCATGAGGTGCAAGATACATTTACAAGAGCCTTCTTTCATCTCCGCCACTAAGCACAACAGGGATCTCATCTCCTCCTGGGATGCACATGCTACTACAGATGTCATTACTGGAAATAAAACATTTCCACCCAGGAGAGAATGAAATCCATAGGGAGCAGTCCACGAATTCTTTTGAGCCTTTCATTTGAAGAAGGACAGAAAGAAAAGAAAAAATAACCCAGCCCTACAGCTTTACTGGTTTAATTGCTGCATTGTGGATGCACACGGGATGAAAATGAGGAAGGAACCACAAGCATTCATGTAGGAGCTGCTCCAAAATCCGACAGGAAATTTGTGTTGGCATTAAGGGCCTGAAGCTTTCTGAAGTTAATGGAAAGATTGAGACCGACTCAAGTGTGCTCTGGATCAAACCCTTAACACAGAAATGTGCCCTACGAGGGGAGGTGCGCCTTGTGCATGGTTATATGGAATTGTGCCAGGAACAAAGGAGTGAACTCCTGGATCTAATTATGCTAACAAACATCTTTAGCATTATCAGGGTATGAGTTTTACCCAAAGCTTGGGTACTTTTAAAAATTCGAGGTACTCAGTTCAGAATCTTCAGGTCAGGCCACGACAGTGGCCTAAAAAATGTCTATTGAAATATCTTCCTTAAATCCATTTACAAGTAAGTATGAAAGGAATCAAGTTTTAGAAATGGAAAAAGTGGGTTTTTAGTTGCTTTAAATGTCTGACGCCTTTTGGGAAGGAGAAAAAGTCTAGGAGAAAACAGCTCTCTTCATATA
Organism: Tetrao urogallus; assembly: GCF_951394365.1. NCBI lineage: Eukaryota > Metazoa > Chordata > Aves > Galliformes > Phasianidae > Tetrao > Tetrao urogallus. Next base: position 18,768,156 of record NC_136814.1, read on the forward strand.
TGTATGATTCATGCACATTTTTATGAAGTTTCACAGATTTTTTTAGATTAAGGTCCGTAGCAGTTGGACAGATCAATATGATGAGAAAGGCATTTGATGATGGAAAAATTGGCACAATAGAAAGATGCTATAAAGGAATGGAAGAAGAAAACTGTACACCTGTATCTGAAGGTTTGTAGGGAAAGCTTCACCAAGGAGGTGATCTCCAACCAGAGATCATTCCCCAGTGGCAGCCATCCACTAAGCGAGGTGCAGTCAAGCTCTACCCCTTCCTTTACCTGTGCTCCCAGGACTGACAGGGGTCCTTTCCCCAGGTGCACAATCAGTGGTTCAGGCTGTGACTCAACAATTACCATGCAAGGACTATAGGAAAAAATTTAAAAAATGTAATCTCAACTTTGTTTTAAATAATCCTGTAGAATTTGGGAGATTTCAGTCTTTACATCTATTTCACCTCTGGTTCATGAAGTCAGGAGCTTTTAGGAATATGTAGATAAAACTTCACAGGAATAACTAACTGTTTTTATTACATGCTAAGTAATACTGCATACTAAATAATTACTTCAGGTGTCTGTGAAATAACTGTTGTTGTCTAGACAGGCCTGCATAATGAATTTGCTTGGACACTGCAGTCTTACTACAGAAACATGCTCCACACAAATGAGTTTACCGTATTCTTATCAGACTTACCAAGCTAAGAGATTTTCAGTTCTTGAGATACACTTATGACATCCCATGATCTCTCACTCATTTACCTCACTGTGAATCACATCTTCTTCATGCTTATTAAAGTGGTGGTATTATCCCATCGTAAAATAAGATAATGCTGTGGGCTCTGAGTTTGCAGAACCTCTTAAGTTCACCTGCTGGTTTGATGCCACTATAAGTATCTCTGTGAGAGCATTATTCTAGGCACAGTTGGCTGAAATGCTGCTATAGAATCTGTTTTGGAAGAAAAACTACATTTTCAGCTAAACACTCCTTTCTTTCATGGATTGTCTGCTTTCCACGGTAAATTCCAGCTTCTGGCTGACAACCCAAAGCATTTTCAATGAAGCGCCCTGAGTGTTTCTGTGAGATGGTGCATGGTACAGGAAGGTATAAGGGAGCATTTTTTTGAAAAGCACTGCTGATATAAACTCTTCTTAAAGCTGATGTTTTCTCATGCAGCAAGTTGTTAGTGGAGCTGCTAGAAATTACAGACAGATGGAAGATGCAGGTTGTTGCATGATGCTTGTTCAGCATGCTGAACAACACCACAAATATGTTTTTATTTGCACTCTTCTTTGAAGTGTGATGGATGTAGCATGTGTGAGTTGCTGTCTCATTTTTCTATTGAATTATAAAAAAAAAAAAACAGCCCAGAGTTCTAGCTGGGTGGTAGCTCCATTTTTTCCCAGTAGCTTCTGACAGTAGTTACATTTCATTTAAAACATACGCTCACTTTTCCTGCATTCCCCAATGTAAACACATAAGAGATGCTGGAATTTACTGAAGAAAAAAAAAAAAAAAGACCATTGCAATCCTGTACTGCAGAAGGTGACACAGGAGGGCCAGAGAAAACACATTTGTGGGTGAAAGTCTCACACTCTAGATTTCACAGCCAAAAGACTATTGGTTTTGCCTCTGCTGCCCATGGAAGCACTGATCTCACCATCTGCTTGATCTGGAGGTGATGGGGCTGTGGTCAGTCCTAATACACAGCTTGAAGAAATGAGGAGGAGGACTCAGTTTCCCTAGCCCTGCCTTGCTCCCCTCCCCTGTTTATCCCATTATCCAGCATCAGCCTTAACTTTGCCTCTACCTTCTAATTGTAACACTTGAGCATACTTTTAGCTTTCAAGGCTATGCAAACAGACTGCTTCTGGGATTCTTGACTAAAAAATACATTCAGTTGCCAACACCTGGACATTTTAAGCACCTTCTGTTACCAGAGAAAAATCAAGATTTTTATTTATGCTTATTATAATTTTAATTGCAAGCTCTGTGTCTCTAGGTTAATTGGTTCTGGCTGTAGTTTGAAAGAATGCCATATGCAGAAACCACAAGAGGCTTAAAGAGTGGAGCAATTACTGCATTCACGTTCTTGGAAATGTCTGATAACAGAGGAGACCATTCCTCCAGCTCAGCAGAAGGCCTGTGTTTGCTGTGAGAGCATACAGCATGAAAATGACTCATGGGCAAGTGCAGTGTCCACAGTGCTTGAGCACTGACATCAAAGCCTAGGAACTCAAGGCCTCCCTTGAATGAGCTCAACTGCATTCAAGGAGATTCTGGTAATCAGTCTAAAAAAAGCACATTAGACATGTACAAGGAAGCAAAGCACACAATTCCTTTGTTATCTCTAACATCAGGGAGATGGTGCATGGAGAAGAGGTGTATTTTCCCAGGGTGTTGATCAGAGAAGATCTGAACCCTGCAGGGTTTTTCAGATGACCAGCAATGCAATTAATACATTTTGGAGAACAGTATAATCCACCACCCTTTTTAGAAGGAAAAATGCCTTATAAAATAGTTAAATGCTGAATTGAATTTGTACAAAGTGTCGATTTTATTTGATTCTGAAAGTCTATCATACAGATGATTTACTGCTTTTAGATACTGTCATCTGCACAGCTCCAGAAATACTCCTTATGGTCATCGTTTTTCCCCTAAACATTTGTTGATTGTCATCACCCTTTTCATCTACCTGTAACAAAACTTAAGTTTTTCCAGAAACAATAAGTATCACTTCGTTCTGGCAGCTCTGACTGCAGTGTGTTGAACTCCTTCATTTTGAATCCTGCACATCAGTATCCTGTCACCACTAGTACAGTAAATTTTCTTTTCCAGAGCTGGAGGAATTTCTTTTTACAGCTGCATTTAATTTCTTCATAATTAGACCTTAGATACTAGCAGTTCTAATTGAGTTGTATACAGAATCATTGTATGACAAAAGCTTTTTAACTAATACAGAGGCACTGAAAATCCTCTGCAGGTTTCCTAAAGGTCTCGGAGCCCAGAAAACTGGTTTCAATCTTGACTCTGTCCCAGACTGCCTTCATGATTGACAGTAAGCTACTCTTCTCAACGTCTAGACTAGGTCAGCTACCTTGTAGGTGGGCTAGCTCTCCCAGAGCTACTCTTTTCCATACATTCAAAGAATATAAGTGTTTCCAAGTTTCCATTATAGCAGTGATTTGGACTCAATTCTAATTTCTGACAACAGGTATTAACAGTGCATAACACAATGATCCCTTAAACCTGGCTGATGTCTCTTTGTAATAATCATGAAGGGCTCTGCAACAAACAACAGCAAAAAGGAGAAATACTGCAAGTTCAGTCTCTAAAATACCACGTATCTTACAGACAAAAGACCTTAGATCACCATCTGCAAACAAACCTCTGCCATGAATAGTAGCGTTCAGGTTATTCTTTGTTTAAATTGGCCAAGTTCTTTATGGAATTTTTTTTAAGACTGTGGGCTGACCAAAAGGAGAGGGACACGGTAACACAGAGGTAATACAGTGGAGTCGCCCTAAAAGGAAGGGAGGAATAGCGACATAGGAAAAAGGAAATGTGAATTCAAAGAGAGACAGGAACTTCATGTAAACTTTTCATAAAACATCAGAATGATAATTTTTTGAGTGATGAAATAGTTTTAATTCTAAATTTATGATGACCACCTGCTATGACATATGACAAGCACTGTTATAGTTTCGTGGCTCACAGCAGCATGAGTCTCCACACATAAGCTTACAGTCCTGTTTTATTATTCTCTTGTAATACTGGGGACATTCTCACATTGAAGTTTCAGTTAATCCCACATAAGTACTCACTTTATAAAAGAACAGTAGAGCCGATTTAGTCTAAGTAGAAGAAATTTCATTTTTGCCAAAAGGGGTAATTACCAAGACAACAGATGTTAGAAACACTGGCACATCTTTCAACAGCAGCTCTTTAGCACAAATACACATTTGTCTGACAATACCAAGCGTCCATTTGTAGCACTGAAAGTGTCCTACTTGTGTTCTACTCTTTCCTAGCTGGTGACCTGCTAGGAAAAATTGCACTTTCAAGGGAATGCTTCTTTGCCCAAGCTATGTGTTTTCAGAAATGGTCAAGATTCTCATTAAAGCGTAATTTTTAGTCGTCCTTCTATCGTAACAATTGTTTATTAACAGCTTGATTTTTGGGGGTGAGGCATTAATAATTTAGCGCTCTTTCTCAGCTGACTTCAGGCTATGGCAACCAGTATTAAAAAGGCATCTGAAATCTTCAGTATCTCAACAATGAAAATCTAGCGAAAGTTGTATAAGTGCCTTCTCTCACCCAGTTGGTCACTTATCCATCATCTGTCTTTAAGCACAAGCAGAATCCCTTTTTTGCTTTCACACCAAGCAAGGGAGGAAACAAGGAAGAAATAATTTCTTATTTTTTAGATATCATTTTCTTCATTGATATTTACCAGCTCTGGCAGAAAGGTCAGAAACTGAAGAATCAGTTATTCATTTTGTAATTATTTTCAGATCAGGCATGAATTTAACCCTGGTAAGACCTTTTGGCCTTCCAAGGAAGAGAAAATGCTGGAGGAGAAGCAGTCACGTGGAGAAAAAAGAGCTCCCTATGAAGCACAAAAAATAGGAAACAGAAAGGCTAGGAGGATAGGGAAGCAGAGGAAGGATATGGAGAAGAGCATTCACATTATTACTCTATAGCCCCAGGAAGGATGCAGGATGTGGTGGTGATAGCCTGAAAAGACAGGGAAGTGGAGATGGGACTCTGATGACTGGCAAGGCTTTATTCTAAAAGATTAGGTGGGTCTTTGTCTGGCTGTAAAAGGTGGTGTCCCAAATTGTACCAGGAAATAAGTTTGGAATAGTTAAAATGGTAGTGACAAACTAGTTTGTAATGTCCTCAGTAGAATAGAGACTTTCAGCATGAGAAAACAAACAAACAAACAAGGAGTTGGGGAAAAGAAGCTGTTTTCCATATTTTGCTTGGAGGCAACAGACGTTTATCATACCTCTTTTGGCAGGACTAACTTTTGGCTCAGTGCAAAGCAAAACTTTCCATGGAGAGTGAATGGTGCTACTGACCCAGACACAGAAGTGTGTGAATATATAAGCTAATCCAAGCTGTCTCCAGCAAGGATGCTTTAGTGAGAAAGCAGTTACTACTTCATAAGGTCTTTGAGGCAAGGATATCTTTTTATTTTACTTTAAGTTTCATTTTAGTACAGAGGGGTTTTCCTCCATGCCTATGCCCCTAAGGTATAGCCTTCACATGATTAATAAATGACAGTGGTGATCACTCCTAAAAGCACAGTTACAGTGTGGCCAGAGAGCTTCTGCCAGCCTCCTGAGCCTCTGAAGGCTAGAGGATAACATAAGCCTAATGACTCTTGAGGGATTTACAAAGCAGATTACTTGAAGAGGGAATTCACTTCTATGTCTTTTCTTAGGAAATATTAGGCACTGTTCAGAGTTGCTCTGAATTGAGCAAGTCCTCTGAAACTAAAAGCAAAACAAGATTTTTGCCATTCCTTAAGCTACTCCAACAAAGTCCTAAACAGATGACAGAAGAGTGAGAGAAACTCAGAATATTTACCTAGTGCAATAGCATTGTATGGACCAAAATTTAACGAGAACAGAATATTTTCTGTTTAATGTGCATTTATTTTACTACTCTTCTCACAGTATCAAAGTATCCGCATGGCTTTCAACAGCACATGTATAATGTGGTGAACACCAATCCTGTCATTGTTTTTTATTCTAATCTTCAATATATATTTAGAGGGAACATTTAAGAGTAGCATAGTTTTGGTAGAATTTTAGTTCGGGGACTGTAAAGGGGAGGAAAATATTTTTTTCCTTTCAAAATAAAGCAAATACACAGATGAATTCTGTCTGTAAAATAAAGTAGAGCAACATGTTATGTAATTAGGAGACCTTCTAGATACCTGAAATCCATATATATCAGCATCAGTAATAAAGGTTTTAAATGCCACGGAACTGTGACTTAATTCACAAATTAAAAAACACTTTAAAAAAAAAAGTGAGCCCATCACATACTATTTTGCTTTTTAAGTTCACAACAAATTTGAATATTCATCTTCAAAATTGATTGTGGATCTTAAAGACTGTTGCTAGAAGAATTATGTTCAAATAAGTGATCTTTATGTTGCTTCTGATTTTTTTTTTTTTTTTGCCCATGTGTCTTTTCTATGCCTGTTTAACAAACCTGAGTAAACTTTGCATAATCTCAGTTTTTAAGAAGCTCTACGCTCTTTTAAGACAATGAAACATGGTGATAGAAAACTTTACCAACTCTGAAACAGCTGTTTTACTGGTCCGTGAATTGTTACTTCAACCCCATTGTTGGGGGCTGGATCAGGACTAAACTCAAGAAGCAAGTATATAACCCAATTTTGATAGAAATACTTGGTATTTTAGGTCTTTTATTGCATTGTTTTATGGTTTTTTTTTTTTGTTTTTTTTGTTTTTTTTTTTTTTTTTTGTTCTGATTTGTGCTTTACATACCTATATGTACATTCTGTTGGAGAAATAAGCGCTGTCATCTTACTTTCATAAATAAAAATGAAATACACAGGAGTTACAGTTTAAATGCCCATCTATCTTCAGCTATATGAGCAAGCTACCAAAGACACAAGGGACACTCTTAAAGTTAAGATCATACTTATTTTCAAATACCTTCAGGGTGCAAGTGACTTCCTAGCTGTGTGAGGTGGTGGATCTGGTAATAAACCTTTTAACTTGCAGTTGTATTTTCCTCTCACACTGGTATACTAACTCCCCTACAGAGGCTGATATTTTGTGTTAAATATTTATGTTGTAGCGTCATACACTTAGGATGTAACTCTGATACCTAATATGCAAGCACTCCCTGAAAAATTCTATATCCTGTACAATATTAAACGTCTGTATTTTGTTTGGTTCAGGTTCTCACACAAGTGTGAAAAGGAATTTGAAGCTATAAATCACTGTCGGTCAGTCTTTACCTTAAGTACTAACCACATCCCTGAATCAACAATATGTTTTCCTTCCTTTCCACAGATGGGTTGACCCTGTGGGTTCACCATGCGTTATTACACCTCAAAATTCCAGCCACGTTCACCAATTGCATCACTACAAACTATTCATTACTGAACTAAGGAAGGTCTTCCCAGTTGACTTGCAATCACGCTGCTGAGAATTTTTACTCTCCTAGCAGAGTTTGCTTTCAGATGGAAAGCTCCAGCCCTGTTAATATAATCCTAATAGTTGAAGTAAAATATTAAAACACTTTCTAATTACCTCCTTCCCATTTCCTATGGCTTTTCTTTCAATAATATGGCTTTGTATTATTATTACTCAGTTTTAGACTCATTTATTTTGTCTAATAGGTCTGTTTTGTTTCCTTCAACTTTGAGCAGGAGGAACCCGCATACTTATCTTAGCTGTTGACTTGGGATGATATGACAATTAGATGACCTAGAAAAGCTTGAAAACATCCCTTATTCATACAGCCTTCCTACATGGGTGCCTAGGGTTCTCTGTTACAGAGCTATTATCTTCTAAATAGCTTTAAACTACAGTTCAGAGCATTCAGAGCAGTGAGTTAGCTCTTCATGGACTGAGAATGGAACGCTGCCACATCTGATGGCTTCACACAACACACAAGTACCTTTCAGTGGCATCTTAGTACTAACTCTTTGCAAGGAAGTCTCCTCAAGGTCAATAGACTTTAGAATTGCAAATTGAAAAGGGTTACGGCAAGACTTAAAGAAACAAGAATACCTAAGGGAAATTACCTTTCAAGCGAAGAATGCTGACTGGAAAGGAACTGGAAGGCCTCAGAAGGAATTCTTTTCCTGAACAGCCACTGGAGATTCTATCTGAGAGCAAATAGATATGCAGGCAGCAGCTTTCTACCCACTATGCTAATAGAGGTACATTTTTTTTTCCTCAAGAAGTCCTCTGACTAGTTAAAATAGAAGATAAGCTTCTTTCATGAGGAATTTATACTCTTCCTTTACAATTCATTGAATAGGCACCATCTTCAGCTGATGTAATTATCTCATTTTATTGATTACAGCAGTGTTAAGGATGTCATCATTGAAAGCTGAAGTTTATTTTCTATTATTGCTTTGCTTTATGATATTATTTAACTTGTATTGAGATTTTAAGGACATATGTGTCACTCTGGAGCCCCTTACAAGAAAGTATTTTAAATGCTTCTAGCTATTCATGTTAAATGTTTCTAACTAACCTAACTCCCTTTTGTGATGTGCTTTTGTTAGGCCACCTGGTAGTGCATTTCACTCAGACACACTCTCTAGCCCTACCTTTTTGTGCCTTCTGAGTTGCTTTCATAATTCTCCTGCTTCCTTAGCATTATTATGGCAGCTTAGGGAGGGCTGCCCAGGGAGGTGATGGAGTCACCGACCCTGGAGGTGATCAAAGAATGTTTGATGTTTTGTTGAGGGACATGGTTTAGTGAGAGCTATTGGTGATCAGTGGATGGTAGGACTAGGTGATCCTGTGGGTCTTTTCCAACCTTGGTGATTCTATGATTGTTTTCCTACAATAGAGGTACTGGTACTTTTTATGGCTTCTTGCATATGGTGAACATAGAAAACACACTGTCTGTCTTTTTTGCCCTCCTATCCTTTTGCTACTATAAACTGGCATTTTGTTTGCTTTTTTCATCTCTTTTTCTTGTCTTTTTAGCACAGCTGTGTAGCTGCCTGCTGGCTTTAATTGTTTTTCCACAATAACTACCAAGTCTTTTTCTAGAGAATGGTGCTAGATGCCTATTTAATTCAGTCCATACAACACTTCTTGCATCAGTTTCTTGCTGGCAGACAAATTACTTGCTAATATTGAACTACATTTACCACCTGCTGGCTCAGATCATCTCAAATGATCCAAAGACTTGAATTCAGTTGCACTTGTCCACTTCTAATGCTAGTGTTATATTCCACTCCAAACATTTATTTTCAGGAGATCTCTGCCATGTTTTTTGTCCCCGTAATATTTATGCAATTCCAGAAACATTTGACTCCAGGGACAAACAGAAGGCCTCTGTGAGTTAGTTCCAAAGGACATACTGTACAGTTAACACAAGGTAAAACTATGAATGTGGTTTATATATTCCTATTTCCACAGTTTCATCCCTTTAAAAAATTTAAAATGGAGAGGATAAAATTTTCATAAGAATTTTAATTCAGAGATTAGTGAAAGCAACTGCAAAGAACTGCCAAGAGCATTAATTTTGGTGGCTGGAATGGGAATACATGTTGCCCAACTTATTAGGACTGAATGATCCTGGAAGCATTGTTATGTAAATACCCTTGGTATACAGTTCAATTCTAAAATCCAAATGTATTTTGGAATATTATCAGTCCCTGTAGGCACTTCAAAAGCTATAGCATCACTTCAATGTTTTTGCATGCCAGTGGAATTTTTTTGATAGCGCTTACCACTTCCGTACCATCTTACAATAAAATCAGGTTTTATCTGATTGACTCTGTATACAGAATAACAGTGAATCAGAAAATAAGTCCTCTCAGATAAAAGAGTAGCAATTCCTCATTCCTAGGGTACCTTGAAGTGAGGTACTTGATTTCAGAACTATATTTACGTTTATTTCCAGTAGAATTTGGAGTCTGTTCAAAAGATAAAAGCCCTTGATTTGTTTTTACTTCAAAACAAACAAACAAAAAAACTGATTTAAAAAATCAGGTTACAGTACAGCATCAAACTACTAAAATATCTAAAGCAACAGAGAAGAAACTTGTAGAAGAAGAAAAGAATTCAGTCAGAATGAAAAGTTTTGGTTTTGTGTGGTGTATTTTTTATTTTTTTTTCCTCTCTAGAATTACCTATCTATCTGATAATAAAGCCACCATTTCATGACAGTATTTTAATGAAGAATTAATGAAGAATTTTCTGAAGAAATAGCAATCTATGACTTTAATATCCCAGTGCATGTTAGACCTTTTCTGGCAGTTCTGTGAAAACATTTCCTACATACTTTCAGTCTTATCATGGAAAGTCAGACAGTACTGGATCACATGGGTTGATAAGTTTTCAACCAAATAAGAGTCAGAAATGTAAAAGAAAAATACCCTGGGAAAATTTCCTTCAGCTTGTATGTATGAGAGAATATAGTACATTCCCCTGTCCAGCCTATAATTAAGATGAAAGGCATATTTCCATATAATTTGCCATTCAGTGGCATGGTTTGCATTCCATGTGGACTGCATCATCTTGATTCTTCTAATGCAATGAAACAAAACAAAACAAAAAGAAAGAAATCAGTCTCGATAGTTTAATAGGATGTTTTATTTCAGTTCAGACTATTTTTAACTCCCAAGAAACAAAGCTATTTTAACTACAGGGTTTCCTTAAGAACTGAAAAGCATAGGCTTTGCAAAAGAGTCTGATTCTTGTGTATAAAACCAAGAAGGTACTCTCTTTTGGAAAATTGTACAAACACAGAAACACATGCACACAGAGTCAACCTTTAGTACTGCACAGGTCTGACTCTCAAAGTCCAGTTTCATCAGAGTGAATTAGCAGATTTTCTGAGATCAGAAATATATTTCTGATAAATATTTGGTAGCTCTTACCCACTAGGAACAGTTTACAGATTGATTAAGTCTGCTGTGATTCCACAACTGAAATTCAATAAACTTGAATACTCAAGTGAGCTCTAAGTAATTTAGGAGATTCTGAGAAGTTCTTCCCTTGCAAGGTCTCTAGTACTTCCTATTTCTATCTGTACAAGAAATGGCATAACCGTGTTCTTTCTCATGGTAAATCAGTATTTCCTTGTTTTTTCTAGGCTGGGATGAAGAACAGCAGAGGAAGTACTACATATGTGAACAACTTAAAAGAGAAAACAACTTGAAAACTGTTTTTAACCCCAAAACAGTTGAAGTTTCATTCCAAGTCCTGTCCTGATTCTTCTTTTCTATAAACCTGCTTGCCCATCATAGAGTCTGAATCTCAAGGAGATACATGCTTAAAGTCAGATGTCTGGCCAGAGATCTATGGCAAATACAAATGTCAAGACACATCTGGAGAAAGCACAGAGCCCTTCAGAGCTGGATTCTTTTACATATATATAAGGTTTTACACTGGGAGCCCAGTGAAGCCACTGGAAAATTGCCAGTGTGCTGAGGACCAGGCTCCTGATCATGAGGCTCTACTCATCATCCTCAACTGGGATTAAAATGGAGCTGAGAGAGGAGGGAGACAGAGAACATCCCTCCAAGCTCCTCCTTGAACAGAGAGAGAGAGCAAGCACTCCACATGTCTTTCTTTGCTCATGCAGAGGCTGTTCTGGAGTTTTAACACTCCATTTTGACTTGGCAGCATCCCCAGCTGAGAAGATTCTCATAGTTTAGTTATTTATTTAATAGTTATGAAGAATTTCTTTATACATACCCAAATGATTCCCTCTGCTGATGCTTCAGTGACAGTGGTAGGCTATCATCACCAGGAGAAAATGTCCATACAGTATATGGAAAAACAAGAGTGTTTATGAAGAACTAAAGCATAACTTTCTGCTGAGTGTGTACTGTGTGGACATTTCCTCCTTGTGGTGATGGACCGCCATTTACACCAAAGTACTAGAAAAAGAAGTAATGGAGCTATATATCAGGCTCTTAAAAGTATGTACAACTAATATCACTGCTTGTTGAGTCCCAGTTAAAGGGCAATGTGCAGTTGCATAGCTTCAAGACCAGATCAAAGAGTGAACTGTTTTAGTGTCTTCCATTCCCTTGTCTTTCAGTAGTGAAAGACCAAGGTTTAGATGTCTATCTGAGCCACATCTGCGCTATGCAAAGTAACTCCTGGAATCTGCTCTGAGTGTCTGAAAATCTTGCAAGAGCAGGATTTCTCGTGACAAGTCCAACACTCCTGCTTCCTATCATGACAGCAAAAACAGTTGTCTTCATGGTATTGTAACAATTCTTCTTCTAAATGGAAACCAGAGGATGTGTGTGGGAGAAATACATGAGACATCTCAGAAGTTTGGAAATCTGCTTCTTGAGATTCATTTTAGAAAAATTTAGGGTTCACATTTTTTCACAAACCAGTTTTACAGAAGAGGGAGCACAGAAGAGGAACTGAAAGTGCTACTGGCATAAAGAGGTGTTTCAAGTTGTTTCCCTTTTTGTATTTGGTGAATATTTGATGGAATTGAAAGATAATATAATTAAAATGAATAAAAGTAAACATTTTTTTTCTCATAGCTTATATTTTACTTCTGTAGCTCATGGCCACAGGATATCACTGAGGCCAAAAGCTTAACAGGATTTAAGAAGTGATGGGTCATTTATATGGATCATAAAAATACTCACTGTCACTTTGGATACAGTTATATTAAAATATTTGCAAGGGATATAAACTCATCTGCCTCATGGTATAAGCCAGATCCAAAGTGAATGTCACCAAGGAAAAACTGTACTAATACATGGCTTTTAATAATTGCTCTTTCATTGCATATTAATGTGACATGTCTGGTGTTAGAGAAGAGAGGATATTGAACTAAAAGAAACAACTGTATGGTTTTCTGTTGCTCTCCACAGCACATTGCAATAGAGGACCAGAGTGTGGAAATCATGTATGTTGATACTGGGGTCATTTCCTCTAGCACACATGAAGTAAAACCTAAGCACTTTTGTACAGATCAGTGTAATAATTATTACAGAAACTTAGTAAGAACTATGAATCCTTATATCTTTAACACAAACTTTCAAAAACAATGTATTTCAGTTCTGCATAACTCAGTATTTTTCAGATCATATTTAATTATCAAAATGATCCTTTTCAAGCTGTGATCTCTTGCTCTTTCAAATGAAACTGCAAAAAGTATCTACTTAATTTTTACAATAGCCAGTGAGTATGAATATGATATATTATCCCAGTGGTATTTGGGGGAAATGAAACAGAACAATTAGTACATTTATAAAGAGCTGCATGGTAAGTCAGTAGGAAAGCAGAATTAAAATTGTGGTATTCAAGATTTCTATGCCTATTAGTAATTCACTGAATCATAGTATCTTTTCTCTATAACCATAGATGCATATAGGTGTGAACATCTGTAACAGTAATACTCAAAGGGCTAATCTATTTGACAGCAAGAACAAGTCAGAAAACCAAACTTCCATCGCCATGGGAAATTTCAATATTTCAAAGCTGTTTTTCATATATTCTGAAATACATGAGAATATATGCTTCCACAGGAACAAAAGTTTGCTTCAAAATCACTGAAGTGTTTCATTTTGATAGCATCAACTTCATGTGACATTAATTCCCTTGTTAATACATTTTAAATTGACCATGTTGAAATATTACACTGTATTACATTTTAATAACTCGGGTATTATATGCAATAATATAGAATTCACTGAACATAATATATAGCTTTAATGTTAAAATCACAGTTCTGATACAAGTTAAAAGTCAGAATAAAATCAAAACATTGCAACTTTTCTAAATGAAATATTTCAATAAGATGTTCCAAATGATTCATTCTGAGATTTCTACAGAATACTTTGCTGATATTGTATGCTTCTTTAAAAACTGCCTTTAAAAGAAAACAAAACAAAACAGTTTCCATCAGAAATAACTTCTGAAAAATTTTCTTCTGGTTTTCTGAAATTTCTGAACAATATTCCTAAGGCAATCACAACCAATATAATTCAGTGGTGAGGAAAGCTACTGCTCTTGCTGTAGTGGAAACAGCAATGGAGAAGCATTCATTAAAGCAAGAGAAAAATGAAAATGATGATTACAGATAGCCTCAGGTTCATGTCTGCTACAATAATGCAGTTCCTTTCTGCACAATAACGAGCAAACCAGATGTATCCTGAAATGAGTATAGTAGGAGCACAGCTTAGAAATACACAAACCTACGTTTCAGTTATCCAGAAAGATTCAGAACAAAAACGTCTTGTCTCTAGATTTAGCTGATTGAAGAAATCTCTTTAGATCTCTTCAGATTACATATTAATATTTGCAACAATAACAGCTCTATAATAATTTGAGGTTGATTCTCATTATCCAGAGCACTGTCTCATTCACAACTAGTAACATCTGTTGTAGCAAGGTGGGGTTGGCCTCTTCATCCAGTTATTAACGAGAGGGAATGGCCTCAAGTTGCAACAGGAGTGGTTCAGTTTGGACTTTAGGAAACATCTCTTCTCAGAAATAGGGGTGATGCAGTGGCACAGACTGCCCAGGGAGGTGGTGGAGTCACCATTCCTGGAGGTGTTCAAGAACCATGGAAATGTGGCACTGAGGGACGTGGGTTAGTGGGTATGGTGGTGATGGTTGGTGGTCGTACTAGATGATCTTAGAGGTCTTCTCCAAATTTAACAATCCTGTGATTCTATTTTGGGTCTGAAAAAGCTATTATTAGTCCTTAATTTGTCTCCTTTTATCTCTCTCTCTCTTTCTTTCCTTCTTTTTCTCTTCTTTCCCATCTTTGTCCATATAATTTCTATTTCTGTATGTATCACATATCTACATCACCTACATGTATCACATATTTGTATCTGTATCTATCTATATCCATGCCCACCTGTCTCTTCGGTCTGAAGGACAGGATATTTAGTCTGAACAGAGCGAAACTGGATTTGTGCTAGAAAAAGTAGGTGAGAACTATTAGTGAGGTAAAGGGGCAGGGAAATTCCCTTCAGTTTATCATTACAGACAGGAGTCACCTGCTGAAGTTATGTTTCCTTGTGTTCGTTGGCCATGCCTGCCTTATAAACAAAGTGAGGTATGGAATGTTATAAACTGACAAATCAGCAGTATAGACTATATCTTGTACTGCATCTGTGACTCTTCAAACCATATCAATCTTGTGCATACTTTTAGCAGCTTCTCATGACTCTAAAGCTTTTAATTTTATACTCCTTCTGACATAAAATCCTGCTCTCTACCAACTCTTGCCGTTCTTCACATTCATGTTTCTATTTGATTTTCACTGATGTTTCATCTTAAAGAAGTTACGAACTCCCTGGCATCTCACTTTAAACTTCTCCCTTTTGTTAAACCTTTGTGTTCTTGTGACAGTGTTTAAAAAGATAGATGGTGAGCAAAAGTACCACTCAGTGTTTCTGTATTTTGTATTGCACTATATGAACAATCTGCATCTGAATCCACATTGGAAAAGCAAATGATTTCTGAACTTATATACTTAAATATGTGTTTCAGGGAAAAAATCTACAACTTCTTGAGTTTTCTGCTGTTTAGCAACAATGAGAAAAAAAAGAATGTACAGAAATACATGTACTTACGGCAGGAACGACTTTGTCTTTTGTGACGGTGATATTATTTATTTAAACATTTCACTGTGATCACTCCATAAATCAAAAGAGAGTGTCACGGTTTCAATTCTCAATTCTTCAAGGAATAAGAGCAGTTCAAGGCTGATCTTTAGTTTGTCAATGAACAGAGGTCTCACAGATCAGGTTGAATAGAGATTTGTGGTCATAGCAAAAACTAAGTCCTCTCAAGGACAAAAAAAGTGCAGTACTTCTCCTCCCCAACCCCAGCCAAATTACAACTTTGCTCTGAGTACTGAATGTGTTCTCTGAGAATTTTCTGGCATATCTCTTTTTTCATCATGAGTTATAAATATTTTTAAGATTTTCCATGAAAAGTAAGTTAGCCTCTCAAACAACCTCTCAAAAAACTTCCCAGGCATAGATCTTTAAAAACAAAACAGCTCCTAAAATGGAACAAAGTCTAGAGCACAGCTTATCTTTTTATTTACTCCAACGTACAAGAAAATTGATCTCCAAGATCTCCAGCAGAACTGGATTTTAGGCTTAGTTCATCAGATAGCAGAATCTCAGTCTGTAAAGTGGAAAGAATTGTCCATCAAATCATTCTTCCAATAGAGGGATATTTAGCAATCATAGCCTGAATTCAGTTCTGATTATCTTGTGAAACTGAGGTGAGGTATTCATCTCCAACTAAGTCAGGTCTTTCCCAACAAGCTTGAAAATGAAATAATGAGTCAAGTTCCTAGGAAAAGACTAGGGCAATTTAAATATATCCATTTCAGTTGATAGCTTTTCATTCAGATAATGACTAAGATACTTCTTGGAACTTTCCCTAGAGTGCAGCTGTAGGTATTCTTCAAGCCAAAACAACCCAAATCCCCAAAGGTCACTTAGAATATAATTTGCACAAACTGCTTTGTGAAGCTGTCATTATTTCCTTCATTCTAACTGAATGTGAAGTTATTGCAGAAAGATGCTTTATTGTCACTTTTCAAATGGGGGAAGAAAAAGAGGATGAATTGATCCTTGATTTTTGTCACGGTCTCTTGAAAGTGTGCAGATTACAGCAAGTAGATGAAAGCATGCAGTATTCTTATTGAGTACTGAAGAAATCAGTGAAACCTTTTCCATTTGTATCACTAGACATTTGGTGTCTTCTCCGTATATACAAACCCTGAAAAAAGTAAGAAAAAAGGAAAAGGTTCTATAAAATGGTGCAGTGCTCCTTTTCTACACTTCAGAACTCAGAAATGGATTATAACCCACAAACACACCATCCATCATCCTGATGTTCCTGGGGAGCTGTGCTACTCTACCACCTACTCAGAGTCACAGTAATAAGAAACAGCTACGAAATCTAAAACCTGAACTTTACCCGGTAAAAATTGACAGATTCTAATGAAATCAATGCCAATATCTTACATATGATTTATTATTTTGATGCAGGCTATTTAAGTTTAAGCGGGATATTTGAGATGAGATGGTGAGTGTCAGGGGTACCTCCCCATATAAAAATGTTTGTGTGAATTAGAAATAAAAAATTATGCAAAGTTGTGTATGTTCCCACATATTGTCCTCTCCAACTGTACATATTCAGATAAATTCTTTGAGGGCTGAGGATTCATTATTAGCTGAGAAAAACTGCCAGGCTGAAGATGGGCCCATTATCCCAAGGAATTTTTCTTTGCTTCTCTGCTAAATTAAAAAAAAAAAAAAAAAAAAAAAAAAAGTCTATGCACCAGAATAGGTATAAAGATTTTGTTGTTGATGCTGTTTAGATGGCTTCACTTTACAAAGGGTGTTTGTGGGGAAATAGTGCCCTGCATGCTTCCCAGCAGGCTCATTTGGCTCATCCAGGAGCAATTCATTTAGTTTGTATGTATGAGATTACAGCAGGGGGTAGTAGTGGAACTAAGAGAAGCACAGGCAAGGAGAAGCAGCAGCAGCAATGACTTGGTACCCTAAGCAACACAAACAACAACAAGAGATGAAGTGGAGCCAAACAGGAATTGGATTGTGCAGGATAATCTTCTGATGCTGTGCATAGTGATGGTGAACACTCAGGCAGCACAATGGTCCTTGTGCGACCAGGGGAAAAGGAATAACAACCACTTCTGGAAACTGCAGGGACACAGAGAGCTCTCTTTCCCAGAGTGAGGGCTTCTGCTTACCACACCCAGCACCAAGTGGTTTGAAACCAACAACAAAGCCATAAACAACAAAAGAAGAACAGCAATAACACTAATAATTCTAAAAAAAGAAAAGTTTGGCACCTTCTGCTTAGAATCTATACAACACAAAGTGATGCCAAGCAACCAGTCATGCTGGCTGAAATAAATGATGGCAAGAGCAGAGCAAATCATTTAATAGCAGAATACATTCAGCTTACATTAGGCTCTGTATTGTGCCAGTGGGATCTCCAACAGCACACTGCAGATTTTGTAAGCACACTTTAATGTTTGAACCTTTCATTACTTTTTCCATATTAATCAGTTTTACTTGAAATTAGAAATCTGTTGCTATTAGAATAATGAGAGGCACGGCATTTATTTTTTTTTTTTCATTTAGTGTGCGGCATAAATATATCCACCTTTATAAACGTCTGTAAAGTATAGTTGGTGCAAATACTCACTTGCATAACTTCAGAAGGATCTTAAGTCAAATCAAGTGGCTAGAGATCCCCTTGTGTGAACTGTTGCAAGCAAGCACGCAGAGAGATGTGACTGAGGCTGAATTGGATTAATTAAGCATGCAAACAGACATGATGCTTTCAGTACAGCAACATACATAGTTACTTAAGTTTAATCAAGTTCTTAAATTATTTGTAGAATTGAGATGGAATTACAGTTAAAGCTAAGCTGATGATTCAGTATTTTATTGAATCAAGGCCCATTTGCAGGAGTATTTTGGGGGGGACTTCTTGCTTTTTAGCCAAGTCTAGTTATTAAATTACAGTTTATTCGTGGCTATATTTTTATTTTCTTTATTTTATGTTCATTTTGCAATGACAGGTCATAAAATAATTCATTTCTCTTCAGAAAAGTCCAAACCCAACAGCTCTCAGGAGCTGCTGATTTATGGTGTCCTGCCTTCACAATCTTGCAATGAGCATTTGTTCTGATGATGTGATGTTTGTGATTTCATATCCTGCTGTGGAGCTTCAATGTGAGAAGGCGTATTTTGGAAATGAGATGAACTGGAATGTTGCCTCACCTACTCATGCAGTTTCAGGTCCAATGAATTGATTTAATCTCTTGCTGTTAATAAAAAACAGTTGTTATTTTTCTTACTCTCCACTGGATTCCTAGACCACATCTACAATGGTGTCAAGAAGACAAGCATGAAAATGAGTGGTTAAGAACAACTTTAAGTTCTCTGTGGCCAAGCTATCTCTCAACTGTGTTTAACCATAAAAATATGGAATAATTTTAATTTAGTCATATGCATTTATCCATGAATGGCACCAAGTACTATTTTTATTACCAGTGACCATTACAGCTTTCTAGTCAAAGTTTCCCTTGTTACAGTTCATGAACATTGATTGTATCTGCAGTGGTGCTCCTCTGAGAACAGCCAACCTTCACCTTGTATGTATTCTCTCCCAATACACAGCTGAAAAGCACAGTAAAATGATCAATCACCGTTTTGGCAAAACTGAGTGAATGCAGTTCTCATCCTTTTTTGTGCTCCAGCCCTAGATCATCTTGATGGCCCTGTCCTGTCTTACTTTAGGACATCCCTGTCTTTCTTGTAGGAATAGCAACGGAGGACATATTTCACACTGTCAGTGAATAACTAAGAATACAAATGAAACAAATTGGGCAATTTGCAGCACACGATAGGTTTGATTGAAGAGGAGTAACTCTGGGAGCCCTTTGCATTGATTATCAATCCCTCTATCAATCACTCCTGAATGAGTGATTCAAGAATGGTCAGCTTCTAGTTTCAGATGAACTTGTAAAGATGTACCATTTCTACTGTTCACATGAGTAATACCTATTCATGTAATACTGCCTTACCTCTAACCCTACTGTTTTACACAAAATGTTACCAAAGAGATAAGGGTGCCAGAGATACATTTCAGCAAGCATGGTGTTGAGTCCAGTGGCCTATCACAGAGCAGGTGAAGATAGACATCCTTTCATGCAGGTGAATTCAGTTGCATCTGACATGAAAAATACAGGGGGAGGGCAAGGAACATCCCAGAGAATCAAGAACTGAAGAAAATGCAACTGAGGAACAGCAAAGTGTGGGGACAAAGATTCCAGAGGCAGATTTTTGTAGTCACTTTGGGGTCTTTCTGAGTTGAGTATATTGCTGAGCTTGCAGTGTGGACTGTAACACCATTTCTTACTCTTGCAGTAGAAAATGGTTCACTTACTGCAGAACATTTTGCATAAACTATTGTTTTTTTTGTGCCTGTCTCATCTTTGCTGTGTCTAGAAGGGAAGTAAAGGTAATTCTACAGGTGCAGAAACTAGCACAAGCATGGGATGAAGATGCTGTTCCGAACACCACATTGCTGATGGGAACAGACACAAAATAAGGTGCTAGGCAGTCAGAAAAACAAATATCTAACAACAATAATATCATCGTCTTTATATATTTGATGTTTTCTAAACCAGGACTTAGTCCAGAATAGGGTTATATTCTGGACCCTCTTCTGAGAGACACTGATACAGCTGCCCAGAGAAACTGTGGATGCTCCATCCCTGGAGGAGCCCAAGGCAAGGTTGGATGGGATCCTGGGAAGTATCACCTGGTGTGGTGCAGCCCTGCCCTCAGCTGGGGTTTTGGAACTGGTCGGCTTTAAGATCCCTTCCAACACAAGTCCTTTTTTGATTCTATGATTCTATAATACTGACTAACCAGTAGCTGATAACTCCTCATCTGAGATCCATCAATCCTTCACATCCCATCCTTTGTTTCACACACTGCGTGCGCCTTCCCCTCACTTACACTTTCCCCCAAAATGCACTTGCCTCCATTTGGCCATCCAGACTTTGTCTTTCGTCAAACAATAAATAAAATCTTGAGAAAATAACAATCAGTAAATTCACTGCAAATCCATGCAACCCATGCAGTTTGCCCTGTTATTTACTTACATGCAGGACTAGCCCTACTATATAGACTGCAGAAGCAGTTGCCTGGAGCAATAGCTAACAAAGGGCAGCAAGTGTATTCATTGGTAATTTGTACCTGCAATTTCTCCAAAGCAGTTATACCATATTTGGTTCTCTTGGACCTCTGTTCTGAGTGTAGAAGCCTGTCAGAAAGTGGGGCGTGTCTCCAGAGACCAAAGAGGAGCTTGGTTTCAAACACTGCACTCACCTTTTTCTTCTCTGTGCTTTGCAGTGACACTTGGCAAAAGGCAGGCACTCCTGCAGAGAAAAACTTGTGCCTTCTCCATCAGCACAAAGTCACAAAATAATGTGCCAAAGTCACATACTGCACTCAGTCATGGCTTGGTCATGATTTACTTGCAAAACATCTTCTGTATTTGTAGCATTCTAGGAATAATACATACATATATTATTGTTGTGATTATTATTCCTTTAAAGGAATAAAGGATCTAATGATGTCTGCAAAGGAAATAAGCAGTGTGCAATACACTTTGTTAGCTATAGTATTGCAAATTCAAATTCAGCTTGGTGTCAAACTTAAAAACAGTTGTTGGTGCACCTTATTGTTAAACTCAACATAAGTGATAAGAACTCAACCCAATCGTGGAGATTTTGCAACAATTAAGCTTTATCAGCAAACACAGCATTAGTAATAAGGAATATCTGACTGTTTCCATGAAATTTTTAAAACGTTTAAAGAAGTTAAGAATTTAAAATTTGTAAATATCTGTGGATCTAAAGCACATATCTATTTGAATCTACTGTTGGCTCATTGGATGAGTTAAACACTATATTGTTTTATTCTTATGTATGGTAAGACGAATTAGAATAACGAAAATCTCCCTATCCCCTTCTTTAAACTCTACCATGGTTACTCTTTCTTCCTTTTACTCTTACATTACTTTGAAACTCTTATACGGTCTCATTTTATTTAGTGCAGAACTGATAGGAAAAGCAAATGTAAATGTTGTAATTGGATTCTGGGAAGGTAAAGGCATCATTTTCAGAGTAAGTCCTACATTACTATCAGGGAATTCCCTTCATTTCAAGGGAAGAAGAAACTACTGACTTAGTTTAGAATAGATAGGATATTGTACTTTTAAATACAGTTGCCAATAGAGATGATTTTTGTTATAATTTGAGCTTACATGTTGAAACACTGCCCAGTTTTTAATTTTTTCATGAAACAATGAAATTGCAATTAATGCTCTCTTTCTCTGAGTCACAAGGTCAGTTTGACACAGTGAATAGTTAAATCATTTTTGGCAAGAGACTTATTCTGGCATAAATTCTATAATGAGAAATCCAGATTACTAGCATCATTTGAAATGTGAGTGCCAAGCACTTAATCTAGCACCATTTGTTTTTGCACTGAATAGTAACGCCTTAAATGCAGTCATTAGGGATGTCTAAGAGTTTAATTGGTTTGACATTAGATGGTTTTCTTTTAATTGCACATTTTAAGATCTGCCATTTTCACTGAACAAACAATTGCAAAGTCTTCTCCAGTCCTACTGCTGCACTGGCACAAGGGACTCTGTTCAGCTGGCTTCTGACACCAATCAGTAAAAACGCATAAATTGTCCCTAAAGGCCCTAAACCACATTTCATTGAAGAAAACAGAAACATAAGATCTGGCCCTTTCTCACTTTGTGTCCCTTGGATTTTAAATGATTGCCTAATTTATGTCTTCAACACTAAGATCATCCTGTGATACTCTGATATTCTTAATAGAACTTTCCTCTGGGAGCAGAACTAGAAGTGCCACAAGGAATAGCTTACGAGGCAGAATGCTACTGAATATGAGTAAGGGTATTAATATCTGCTTTTGTGATATTTGGGCCACTTTCTTATCTACTACTTCTGCTGCTCTCCTCCTATACCTGCAGTGTTCAGCTCAGTAGTGGTTCTTGCAGTGCTAGAGAATGTTAGGTGTTAGGTTGCCTAGAGAGGTAGTGGATGCCCCATCCTTGGAGATGTTTGAGGTCAGGCTGGACAGGGCTCTGATTAACATGATCAAGATGTAGGTGCCCCTGTTCACTGCAGAGGAGTTGGACTAGATAACCTTTAATGGCCCCTTCGTACTCAAACAATTCTATGATTCTTGAGTTTCTCTGCTGCCTTTGAAGCATGCTTACAGAATAAAATATCCCAGAATCAGTCGGGGTCCGCCCAGTCTTCTAGGGCCAGCCCCATTTCAGCACAATCTGGCCCCACAGGCCACAGCACAACCAGGTTCTTCCAGCTTCCCTATCCCTTTGTCACCCATATGGGTGACAAAGCACTGCAGTATCACCGCCTGTGTTGGGGGAAGTGGCATGGGAGAACAAAGGGACAGCTTTTTCTCCTTAGATCCCCACAGCTTTCTGTGGTCCAACTGCATTGCCATATGAACATTAAATATTAGGAATATATGGATTGTAAGCTTAAAGCATTCAATTGGAATAAAAATTAAGGTACCCCAAAGTCTTTGGAGCCAGGTTAGTCTCTTTTGTATAAAATACTGATGAGCTTTTAAAGATACAAAGAAATAGTTGAAACCAGAGGGGCTTATGTCTAAAGCAACTTTAACTTTGCTACTATCCATATTATGCATAATATCTTCAAATTATTTGTGCTGCATTCTTCATTCTGTATTTCAAAATAAACCTATGTATATTCGTTTCTTACAAGAATAAAATAATTAAATGCATTTATATCGTAATAAGGGTCAGAAAAGAGTATCTCCCATTTTTAACTGGATTCCCAAAAAACAGGTGTTGTTCTTTAATATTCTCATGAATCATCAGTGCTTAGTCAATGAATTCATTCCTTTGTAACATGCTGTAAGGTGTATGTCTAAAAGTGTATGTCTAAAAGTGAAGGAAATTGCTCTGTACCTCAGTCATTCAGGGTTAAAAGGGTTTGGTTTACCAAACCTATTGCCTGTTCAGGTTATACCATCCTCCAAAAGAGACGAGTGCCTAATCCAGAAATGCTCTACCTGAGGTCATTCCTACTATTGCTATTAGAAAAAACAGGAAATACACTTTGTCAACTCTGTGCCCCTTGAGGAGAGTAGAAATTATAGGGTGAATAATAAGTGATAAAATGAAGACAGAAAGAGACAGTGTTTGACCTGTGCTCTTGCCCTCTACTGGACTCCATGTGCTGCAGTACCACTACATCAGAGTGGTTTTAGAAAAGTCATTTGCCAAACAATTCAGTTGTGAATTAACTGGTCTGATGTGCAAAAAGAGCATGGCCAGCAGGTTGAAGGAAGTGAACCCTCTACTCTGCCCTGGTGTGGCCACATCTGGAGTGCTGTGTCCAGTTCTTGGCTCCTCAGTTCAAAAAAGACAGGGATCTCCTAGAGAGAGTCCAGCAGAGGGCTGCAGAGATAACTGGGAACCTGGTGCATCTCCTGTTTGAAGAAAAGCTGAGAGGTGCTGTTCAGCTTGGAGAAGAGAAGGCTGAGAGGGGATCTCATGTACATAAACATGTCATCACTGTTTATAAATATCTGAAGTGCAGGAATCAAGTGGATGGGACCGGGCTTTTTTAAATGGTGCCCAGCAACGGAAGAGGAGGCAGTGGGCACAGACCGGAACATGAGAAGTTCCAAATGAACACGAGAAAAAATATTTTTACTGTGAGGGTGACAGAGCACTGGAACAGGCTGCCCAGTCAGGCTGTGTAATCTTCTCCGGAGATACTCAAAACCCACCTGGACACATTTCTGTGCAAGCTGCTATGGGGAACTGCTGTAGTGAGGAGTTGAAGCAGATGATCTCCAGAGGTACCTTCCAACCCCTACAAGTCTGTGATTCTCAATAGGCTCTATCATGCAAAGCCTGCCTGATCATCACCAGTCCTGTCCTGCTCCCTAACTGAAGGTGGGAGAGTCCCATCTGCAGGTCCTTGTCACACAGGGAAACTGTCAGTCCTGGTGTCCAAGCACCAGGCATCTGCTGTCTCATACAGTATACCAACAACTTCAAACGTGCATGATGCTTTGTTAATTCAAACTGTTAATCCAAACTCCTCCTGTTCTACAACAGAGACCACACACACAGAGTGATTTGCCTTTGTCTCCTCTTTCCCCATCCTCAGCAAGCTCCACACCTCCCTGTCAGCTGCTCACTCTGAAATACCCACCTGGAAAACGTATGGAAAGGACAATATTGAAAGCATTCATGCTAGCTTGACCCATTACATATTGTGATTTCACAGGTAGAAGTTAGCATGGCGTGATTAAGTAGCTTCAGGCATTTTTCAAGCTGTAGGTGCTTTCGATCATTTTGGGAACAGTTGCTTTCAAACAGTGGGAGGCAAGCTTGGGTTTACTAAACGTTGCAATATGTGCTCCTCGTTGGAGGATCTCACAGCACGACGGCAAAAATACAAATACGTTTTAAGTATGATCATATAATTGATGTTAAATGTATATTATGCATGACAGCAGTAGCATATAATGCTACTTCAAATCTAGCCTAAGGTGGATTTTGAAACCATCTCAAAGTATTTGAAAGTCATAAACACCAAGCAGGGAGACAAATTACCTAGGGCAGAGTAATACACTTATTATGAGGAGAACTAGGATGCAATGGAACAAAGTAAAATTCAGGCTGCATATCAGGAAAGTTTTCCTAACAGCAAAGTCTACTAGCTTGTGGAATAACCTCCCAGGGGAAATGGTGGAAGCCCCACAGCCTGAGTCATTTAAAACTAGACTAGAAAACATTCGAGAATAATCCTGCATTGGCAGAGAACAATTTTGCTTTGGCAGGGAGATGGAAAAGATGACCTAATAGGTCTTTTCCATCTCTAGCTTCTACAATTCAACCAAGGTATGCTGCTGTGTATTATGTATCAAGGCATGCCCAGCCTGTTAACTACAAGATCCACTTCAAAGTGGAAATCTTGAAGTTTTACTTTGGCTGCAAATAGCTTTGTTGTTTCAGCAAATAGTGGGAGTTTTTGTTCCTAAGGTCTACATAGAGAATGAAAATATTAACAATCAATTTAAAACAAGCTGTGATTTCTTGCAAATGAGAAAGATCTTTCCTGTTTTGATTTTTTTCCCCTCTTCTCATGCATTGCTGTGAGAGACAGCCTTCTGCAGAGGGTCCAATCTTATCTGTATATTTCCACATCTATTCCCATCAATATCATGTCTGAGTATCTTATGCTTATTGTGTTGCAGAAAGCAGCACTTAGCTCATGAGCAGCCCTAAGTCTTGCACTTACAGACAATTGAGTCCACACAGAACACTGATGTTCCCACAGCTATTTCATAAATTGACTCAATGGACCAGACTCTTAATGTAGTGTAAATCACCATAGGTCTGCACACAGAGCAGATTGGCGTGCTTTATTGTAACAGCGTGCCTTCTGGTGTGCTGCTCCTCACATGCACTGGAACAGACCCTCCGACTCGCCAGGCCTACCGTGCTTCATTCACACTGCACAAGGTGAATGCAAGCAGCCTGGATAAGACTTGTAGGGCATGTCCTCAGCCAGGAAACTCCATACTTCCTCAAGACTGATAGATAACTGCAACTGCTTCCCCAGCCCTCCTGAAGCAAGAAGTGAGCCAGAGCCAGGGGCTGGCACCAGGTCACAGAAGCCTTCACCTGTGACATCCAGCTGGTAGTACAGCTTTCTACTGTGGGGCTATGGTGTTAAGTGCCCAGGCTGTGAGGTCCAGATATTGAATCTACTCTGATCCTGTGAGAAACAGCCCCCTTAGCCTCTGGCTTTAAGGAGATAGTTCCTACAGCCAAGCCTTATTTCATCTACCTGCCGCTATTGGAAGACAACAAGAGGAACCCAGTCCCACTAGACCTGATTGTATCAAATTTTTCAGCCTGGCAAAAATACTGATGATGTGTGCTGGTCATGTTTGACTCATTACAGGGCACTCATTTTTCCTGGTGAGGCCAGCTCACTATGGGCAACACTTAGTCAAGGATGTTGTGGGTATTACTAAGAATTCCTGAAGTCAAAACTGGATAGCTTCCTAGCCCAAATCAGTTAGCTCACAAGAATGTCTCCAAGGCTCTGTGATGTTCTCACCCTTTTGGAATCTATGGGCCACAGAAGCGTAAGGACATTCGGCAATAGTTTACATGTTGGAGTGTGTCCTGCTAAAGGAATGAATACCCTGATGGTTCTCCATGCATCCAAATCTTCATGTCATTCTGCTCAGCACATGTACTTAACAAGTGACATCTGGCTCTTCCTTTCTCTGTAGCACACTTTCCCGTCTGTCCTTTTCCAAGAAGACAGTAGGACTTTGGAATAGCATTACTGAAATCTATAGCCTCTTCACAGCATTTAGAGAAGCAAAAAGCATTGCTTCTGATAACGTATGGGAAAAAAAAATGGGTGAAAGGAAGGCCACATTGGAAGGAAATAGCTGTCTCCACCAAGAAGAACGTATCACTTCAGACATGTGCTTAGGCAAATTGCTGCCCAGTCTTCCTCTTCACTCTCTTTCTGCTTCTTCCCCCTGGAGCCATCCCTCTGTTTGCCTGTCAACTCATGCTAAATTCAGACTCTGTGTTTTCACAGCAGAGGTCACCCTTGTTTATGGGATGCCTGATCTTCTTCCAGATGCTCAGTACCTAGAGGAGGATAAAGGAAGGAGAGACTCTCCTTAAGTAATTCTGTTGAAGGCTTTGTGGCTGCTGTGCCTGATGGTTTCAGCAGGGAGCCAGGTGAGAAGGCCAAGCTTGTAGAGAAAAAAATTTAAAGCCAATGCATTTTCTGAGTAGTAGTATATACCTTAGAGCTGGTTCCTAGTTTCTTCACCAGACATTTCAATGGCTAGTGAGGGGGGGATTTATGCAAACTATTCTAGCTTTGGCATTGTCTGCAGTGGGGTAAGTGTTATTCCAGCACATAGCTGGTTTGAAAATTTCACCTTAAGTAACCAAATATAAATTAGATGTCCAGGACATTATCTGCCACACTCAACATCAGTTGCAAGTAGATCAGATTTAAATTGAAATGAGGAAATAGTAATCTGGAACACGGCTTGCTTTCAAAGCAAGCTTCAGTGCCAGGCCCTGCCTCAACCTCCATTACCAGGCCAGGAGTGGTAATGCAATATCATTCAGGTCTCTGGGCTACAGAATAAAAGCTTCTCCATGTGTTAAACTTCTACTGTTTAATCTACTGACGCTGGAATTGAGCACTTGTTAATGTTAGAGCTCTCACTTGCAGCTTTCACATGCAAGGAAATTTTACAGTGCTAACATTTAGCCAGTAAACTACCTATATACACCAATGATGCTTTTGAGCATGAAAGACCAGTTTAAATTAATCTGATAACATATACTTACAAAGTCTGGAAGTGAAAATTCAATATATAACTGGAATCTTTTCTAAGCTGTGCTTCATTGCAATTATAGTATTATGGAACCAGATTGGACTCTAATCACGCAACAAGATAACGTCAATTACTTGTAAGCAATGCTGGGAAAAGCACAATCAAGCTAATGTCATGCATTCCTGCTGCAATATACCTCTGTGATTTCTGTGTGTGCGCGCACAGAACACTGTTATCTCACTAGAGAACTTAAAGGTGGAAGAGAGTACAATCTCTTTATCATTAATTGTGGCGCTTATTGCTAATTAAAAAGCTGTGAACAGCTATTTCCATAATATTCATTTATGACAGCAAGCCTTTATTAACATAAATACTTCATTGTTCAAAGAGGACATAAAAAATGTAATTGACATTTTGGCAGACATTCAATGTTTGGGGGATCTATTTTATAAGATATTTTATGGATGAAAATGTGTGTTAAAGCCTTAGCAATATGTTTGGCTTTGGTGTTTGGCAGCAGAAAAGCAAGAATCTGAAAGCCAGAAATGTCCCCAGAGCATGCATCTATATTCCTGCTGTAGGTCTTTTGAGTTCTCCTTTTACAGACAATTGGAAAAATGTTTCAGTGGCTGTTTTATGATACTTTTTGATTTGTATATGAGCAAATCTCACATTTCTACTGTCAGACATTCCCACGTTTTATCATATTTTACTTAAATGTCTTTTTAAGAAGTTTTGTTAACTTCAAATTGACAGGAGTAAACATTGATGTGATTGAAGTTTAGTACTGATTTCATAGGTATCAACACCCATTTACTTCCTGAGGAACATTATGTTGACTAATGAAAAAAAAAAAAAGAAAAAAAAAAAGAAAAAAGAAAGTCTTATACTAAAGGCATATTTTACTTTGAGGTGAAGTTTATGGAATCCATTATGTATGTTTATAGAGAATATTTGATGCTATGTGTATTCATTGAACCTTTCTGAAACTTTCCATACATGAATATATCTTTGAAAATAATATATTAGATAGCATCCTAATTAAGCCTGCCATGGTAAAGCTCAGCATTTTTTAAAAATATAGCACTAACAATAAATGACAAAAATTTCATTATGCGTTGTGAATGCATGTTAGAATTTTCTTCTCCCTTGGACAGATTTCCAGAACTTACTTAACAAAATAACCTTCTGTACAGCTGCTAAAAACTTGTCCAACGTGTTTTTGATTGTTAAATAAATAAATCAAGAAAGGTAACCAGTAACTCAGGAGTTGTCAGAACAAATGCAGAAAGGGAAATGAATGGAAAGTCAGGAGTGTTCGTGTAGATTTTAAATTTGTATTGAAGTAGAGATCTGGATCCTCTATCACCCATATTAAAATTTTGTAGGCAGCTCTGCAAACCACAGATCTGTCAGTTCCACATCTGGCAAGGCCTGCTATATTTTGCTGAGCAAGCCTCATCACCTGCAAAGTAGCAGGTTTACTTATAGGATTACTTGTAAAATTTTGTGGCAGATACTGTCTTCCACCATGGCATTCAAATTTCTGACATCTAATTGCTTGGTGCAAGCTGGCACTGTTATTTAAAAAGCTGCTTTGAAAACTTTTTTCCCTAATTTATCTTTTTCTCCCTCTCTTCCCCCTTCCTCAATAAAAATCTAAATAATTATTTCAGTAAAATTTTCTGGTTCTTTTGTTTGGTCTTCTGATTTCTGCTCTTTTGGGGATGATAATGCTGAGAAAGTGACTGCAAGACCAGCTTTCTTGTCCCTTTCTCATACACACAGTCACTCTGATCCTTAAAGCTTGTTCCATAACAGGAAAGGAGCTTAGTGACATCTTTGTAATTAAAAACAATGTTCTAACTAGAATTACCCTTGCCACTCATTTTTCATGTCACACCCTTTCCTCTCACCATTCTAT
Source organism: Tetrao urogallus (assembly GCF_951394365.1). Classification (NCBI taxonomy): domain Eukaryota; kingdom Metazoa; phylum Chordata; class Aves; order Galliformes; family Phasianidae; genus Tetrao; species Tetrao urogallus. The sequence continues at coordinate 18,797,810 of NC_136814.1, forward strand.
ATCTTTTCTCAAACAAGATATTCTCTACAGCGTTATCCTTCCCTGTATTTTGAAAAAACCCATGCCACTCTTGTAATGTAAAGAAATAATAGTTACTTTTTTCAGGAGGTTTTTTTTTTTTTTTTTTCCCCCCTTCTTATAGCAAGAGCTTTGGGAAGATTGTGAGGTAGAAGGCCGTTTCTGTATACTAATATGGCTTGCAGCCTGGAACAGATATTATTACAGCAACTGAGAAGAAACTAATAGCTAAACAAAGAAGTATTTAACTTCACACTACATATACTTGGACAATAGGGCCTTAGGCTTCAAGTCTCCAGATACTCGCATGTGTTTTAAGGAAAACATTCCAAGGGATGCATTACATTCAATCTAAATGCCAGGTGGAATGATCTACAACCCAAGGCTTCCCTTTTCCAAAAGCTGAACCAAATATTAACGCTCAGGTATCCATGCCAACTGTACAGAGGTGAGAAATAGCAGGTGAGTAGGTAGGGGACCTCGCACAATAAACCTCATTCTGAGTGTGAAAAAACAATATGTTCCCTAGAAAACCCTAACTGTGCTAAAGCCTGCTCAGCCACATTTCTACCAGGTACTACAGCTGCCCAAGCAGAGTATTAAAATGAGTTTTAGACTTCATAAAATCATGGAATAGTTTGAGTTGGAAGGGACCTTTAAGATTATTTAGTTCCAACCCTCTGCTATAGGCAGGGACACCTTCCTCTAGACCAGGTTGCTCACAGCCCCATCCAGCCTGGCCTTGAATGCTTCCAGTTAGGGGGCATCCATAAGCTCTCTGGGCAGCTTTTTCCAGTGTTTCATCACCCTCACAATAAAGAATTTCTAATATCCAGTCTATATCTACCCTTTTCCTGTTTGAAGCCATTTGAGAGGATGCGTAGGACAAGAGGGTCTGAAGAGCATTCAAGTGGGCTCGCACTATCCCCTACCTGTTTCAAACAGGCTGAGTGGAAGTCTCCCTGTACAATAGATAAGCTTGAAATTCCCCTCAGCTCTCAAGTAGACAGTGCCTGAGGTGCACTGTTTCAGTGAGCTTCAGTGCACTAAATGTCTCGCAAAAGCATTTTGTTCCATGATAATGCAGTCAGAGTGGCCTTTCAGAGATTATATCAGGTTCAGAATCTGCTTGGCTGAGAAAAAAAATATTTTATCTAAAAATCTGCAGTTTCTGATTTGGGTCACTTATTTTTATGACCAGCTGAAAAGATGAGGAAGCTAAGTCTAACTGCAAGAAACACTCCTTACACAATTCTGTGGTGATCAACATGTTGTTAAGACAGTTTCTGTTTTACACTCATGGAGCAGAAGTGAGGGAAAATGAAGGAGCAGAACTGTGTGCCAAAAATAACTATAATACTCTTCAAACATACATGATATGAAATACGTCATCATCATCCATGTCATTAAGATCTTGAGGGAAATTGCAAATCTTCAAGCAAGTGCTAAATGCTGTTTCCTATTTTCCTCTACAAGTTAATTATAAGAATTCTCTGAGCGTGGTAAATGTTAATCCCATTTGCGTAAGGTAATTGGCTTCTGTTTCACAGAATCACAGAGCACTGGCATTGGAAGGAACCTCCAAGGCCAGCCAAAGCAGGTGGCCCAGGCATGTGTCCACTCAGGTTTTTAATACCTCCATGGTGAACAATTCCCTAGATAGACCCAGCCATTAATTCAAGCAAACTTCAAAAGTAAGACACCTGACAGGACGTATAGTGAACTGCCACAAGAGAGAAAGCTGCTGTGCACAGAAAAAAATGCATACCCTATTGTCATCCATAAGAACAAGGGGCAGGTGAGTACATAAGAAATTAATTTCCTTCTGTCTGTGAAGAAGTCTGCCAGAGAGATACACATAGGTTGCTCTGAAAGTAATACCTCCTGTTTAATTCCAAGGAAAAAAACAGATACAAAGAACACAAAAACACTACTAGGTAGAACAAATTCTCAAATACTACCCACTATTTGTCAATGCAGACACCACCATTAGCTATGCATTTCCACCAGCATTCTGTGCTTGTAGCAGTACGCATGACCATCCAGAAAGTGACTTATCTTTCACATCACCACACTGCCACTGCTCAAAACACACTACCACCACCTCACAGTGCTCACATCTTCTGTTTGCTTTCCATCCATGCTCAGCAAGCCTCAATGGGTGTTGATGGGTGCCATTTTCTCCACATGAAGATATTTAATTCCACACCCTCTCCTGCCATCTGCCACATGGCAACAAAATGTAATGGGATATTGGTGGGAAGGTTCAGCCTCTATTGCCATACCATCAGCATCAGAATCAGGCCCTAAGGTTTATTAGTAATATTTTCAAAACTCTACAAATAAAATCTAGAAGTCCATAGTCAGCTTGTACAATTGATGCTCTGTAGGATCTATGATGACTGCACTGAACACTATGGACTTTTTGCAGTAATACATGCAACAAAATTTGAATTCTTTTACTCAAAACAAAAAGCCTTGAAAACTCTACAGGAATTGTTGACAATATGGGCCTCATAACACACAGCAGGGCATTCCTGGCTGCATCCTGATGCATGGAGATGGTGCACAAATCCCTTCCTGCAAAACTGTAATCCAGTCTTCGGAAATTTCTTTTTATAGATTTTAAGTTTACTTTCTCATCTTAAAATTCTTAACAAACATATCAGATATATTTCCACATTTGAAAATTTCTGAGAGATGCCATTAAAATGATCTTTCTTCAGCAGAACTACTCTTTGGTTCAAAATTGGCAGCCTTCAGGGAAATCCATCCTCCTCAGCACAGAAGGATTTCAGTGGGAACTGATGTATCAATGCAAGTTCTCCAGGTGAGGAATTTCCAGCACTGCATGGAGTTTTGGTGATTTGTGGTGGATAATTTTTTTTAGGAAGTGGAAATGAAGAGATTTTAAAACATTCTTGTGGCAATAGAAGACAAGTCTGCTACCGTGCAGAAGTTCACCTCCTTTTCCAGCCAGAAGCCAACTTCTAACAGCACAATAATACTGAGGAAGAGAATCACACTATATGGCTGCAAATTAAATGTAGTGCTATATCATAAAAATGAAAAAGGCTGATTGGTGCCAAATGCACTTGTAATGGGTATCTAATTTTACCTGATTTGTCTACATATGATTTACTGCTAACACAATTACCATTTGTTACCTAAGGCATCCTGACTTACCTGATCATCTGGCAGGTTCCAGTACCTGAGGTACTGGAACACAACACAAGTTGTTCTTGCTTTGTATTCATGTATGAAATACACACACACCAATCAATCTGGCTTTGCAAGAGCTGCTGCAAGAGGCAAAGCAGACCCAAAGCTGTCACACTGATATTCACTTATGTGAAAAATTAGCATAAATATACTAATAATATATATATTGTTTATAGTATCATGGATAATGAATAAATTGTGTCATTCCCATGCTGATCCTTCACCTCTGGGATGTTTTTATTCCTTACTTCAGGCAGCCATGAGTTCATTTTCCCTGTAGTCTCTCAGCCCCAGAAGACTTGCATGAGCTGTTAGCTTACAAGAACTCATTATCATCCTTTAAACAGTCTGTAACTCCTATAGTTACCCTTGCTCCTGTCTGTAATTAAGACTTTTCCAGAACACTTGCAGAGACACTGTGGGGTAAGGGCACTGCGTACTGCTTCCACTAAGGCCAGAGCTGCTCTGTTTTTTTATTGAGTCATTGTGTAGAGAATAAGTAACACAATATGCTTGGAGAAGTTATCACCGCTGCCTTCCCATACTTGTTAAAAACATAGACTTGCAAAAACATTTGGTTTCAGCATTATTTCAGAAAATCCACTATATTTTTGTATGCAGCATTTCTGAGACACATGCAATCTCCATTCCACACAGAGCAGTAAGAAATGCAATGCCTCACTGCACCTGGAAGTGATCTCTCTTTCTGTTCCAACAGTTGTACTGTGTCCAGCTAAACTGGTAATTACAATTGTTAGTACTGTCATGCTTTCTTAAGATCCTATTTTAGTAGAAGGCAATCATAAAACAATATTAAACATGCTATCATTAATTGTGCTTATTCTTTAGCCAACCGTGCTGTCACCCAATTGATTTGTTTGAAAAAGCTTGAGGACCTTTGACAAGCTAAGTGTCATATGCTCAGACAATGTGGGCACTCAGTACCAAAAGAAATAATGCCAAATATATGCTTGCAAAATTGTATGAATCATGATTACTGAAATCTGTGTGATGGAAAAAATTTAGTACTCTTTTAACCATTTTGATATTATTTTCCATTGTAACACTGAACTACTCATGGTTTTGACAGAGGGCCTTCTTTCTCATTTCCCTTCCTGAGTTCTTTCTTTTCAAGTAGAAGGCATCGCACCATGGGTGCCTTCAGTCCAGCTGGAAGATATTCTTCAGACATGATGAGATTCTATCTGAGACCCGTTCGAGATGACAGATGAGAACATCTGACAGCCTGTACATTTTGAAAGTCTAATAATACTGTGGTCTTCAGCCAGCTCATAGCTTCACAGTCTATGCCACAAGCTTTTTACTCATACAATCTAAATACCTGTGTTTGTAACTCTGAGCATGCCCTCACAAAAGCCTTGCTCAGACACACCGCTTCCATCACATTATTTGTAAAATCATATTGTATTAGCTATAGGAATATGGAATCATAATTTTATGTGATTTCTATTAAAATAAAACACAAGTAGACTTCACTCCTAAGAAAATGGTCAAATGAAGAACTGAAGATAAGTCTGTAACATGTGCTCACAGAGCAGAAAGCCAACTGTATCCTGGGCAGCACCAAAAGAAGCATAGCCATCAAGGTGAGGGAGGTGACACTCCCCCTCTGCTCGATAAGTGAGATTCAAATTCTGATCAGGGTGGCTTATCAGTGCTGTAACACTATAACGCAATAGAAAGCGTAGCAATAGTGAGATTGCAAAGTCCTAAGCTACAGCAAATGAGAACAAGCCCAGTAGCAGCAGCCACAAAGAAACAAAATCTGCTTACCTTTGAAAGGCCTCAGGTAAACAAAGATCTCCAAGCAAGATATTCTTGCCTCCCCTACCAATCCTTAAACGAAGTCTGGGAAGAGGTGAATTCTGGCTCCAGCCCTTCTGGTCACTCAGGTGCATTACATACAGCTGAGCTCCCCAGGACTGGCCCAGCCTACCTACCAGGTGCTTAATCACTGTTTCTGGCCATAACTTAGCATTTCCACCACAAGTGCTCATTTTATTTTATGTAAGTTGCTCCAAAAGTAATGCCTTCTATTAATTTCCATGGAAGCTACAAAGATTGCAATAACACTAATTGATGGAGCATTTTCTCAGTTACAAAGCGCTATTTTCCAATGTAGTCACCACCATCAGCAATGCATTTCTTGTCAGCAATAAACAAGAGCTTGCATGCTGCGTTCATTACAATCTGTGCTAGCAGAGGTGACCCACTATTTCACAGCTGCTATGACAATGCTGTTGCTAGTAAAACTTTGCCCATGCAGTCCAACTTTCACTGTGCTGACAGCTGCTGTTTGGTATCCATAAACATTCAGCAAGCGTCAATGAATGTTGCTGGGTGCCAATTTTTTCCACATGGAGGAATTCAATTCCATACCTTTGCTGTGTATGGATATGCATGTCAGATGCCATTTTGTCAGACTGTCCCCCTGCTGCCATCTTCCCCACAGCAACATGCAATAGGATATTGGTGGGAAGATTCAACATCTACTTCCGTACCACCAGCATCCTCTTCTGAGGTCATGGGCCAGCATAATGACATAGGAAGATCACTTTCAGAATAGCTCTCACACATCTACTTCTACATCATTTCCATCTCAATCAACTACATATGTGTTTATCTCTCTACACATACACATGAGTATACTTCTACTATGTAGTTTCCAAAAACAGCTGTGGTACTACGGTGCTATGCTCAGACATTCCAAGAGGTCTAGGGAATGTGATCAAGCAGAAAAAAGTGGGTTAACTAACTTCTTAATCATTTCCATATCTGAACTGTTAAGGTTTAGAAGCTCAAAAAAACGAAAAGAAAGTATTGGGACAGGAAGAAACATTATTTGGGATGATTTTACATAGACAAAATCTAAAAATACAAAGTAAAACAAAGCCAAGATATCAGGGTTACTTCTCTTATTTTTCTGATAAATGCAGAGGGTTCATATATTCATAGTTAATGGCCAAGATCTAGTTTTCTGTGTCATCCATATATAGTCTCTAGCCTTGCAGCGTGCCCTAGCACAGCTCTGGCAGTCACTCACCAGTGATTCCGGGAGGTGAATACCACTTTTGAATCATCGACAGACACGACTTCCTGCACTACCTTCCTCTATCCTCCCAGCCATGTCCTGGCCCAGCCCTTCCCTCCTCGGCTAACCACCTGCTCTGGCTGTCGGCCACCTCATTCCCTGAAAAATGCTATTTACTTTTACATGATGCAGGCAGCTGTCAGTCTCTTTGTGAATTTAAACAGACTCCTTAATACCTAAAATCATCTGGTAATGTGCAAAACAATTTGAGGAAATCAATCATAATGAGAAAAAATACCACTCAGGGGAAGGTACACGAGTAACTTCACAACTATAAACAAAGAACTAAGAAAGAGTTAATAGGATAAGCCAATCATTTATTAAATGTTACATGCAGAGTTTTACTCTACATCTTTAGCAAGAATTCCAGTTATTCAGTTGCCTGGCAGAGTCCAGATAAAGTGTATGTTATTTTGTACTATGAATATGTTAGAAATTAGCTGTTAGGTTTTAGAACTCACAAAACAATCCATTTGAAAGAAAGCCTGGCAACATGAATGCAATTTGTGGGGGAAATAAAAAAGTTGTGTTACTTTTTTAAACTATTATCTTGTTGGCTTTTCTTTGAAGTCAGATAGTCATAAATGACTTGGCTGAAAATATAAATAGTATTTGTATTGCAAGTTTGGATACAGAATGCCACCCATGGATCAAAGATTACACTCACACAGCTTTACAAGCATAAATATTAAGTTACATTACGGACAGAGAAGCCAATCTACTCACATGTATGCAATCCATATTTTGCAGATATCTAACAGTAATTATATGAGGGGTTTTTTTTTGTTTTGTTTTGTTTTGGGTTTGTTTGTTTGTTTTTTAATGAAACTTTAATAATATAGCTAAAAGGCTTTGACTGCAAAGAGTATAGACACTTAGTTCTGGCTATTGTTCAGAGACAGGACATCAGTAGTCCTGCATGGGACAAACATACCATTGTCCTGGAAGATGTCTGGCGTCTAGTAAGCTTCGTGCATATGGGCAGATTGTGCTGTCCACTGCTGGAATGCAGCTGAGCTGGAAGTAAATATGGGATGGCACTTTGACTTGCATTCCTGTAATAATTAGAGGGAGCTTAAACTTACCCTTACAAAGTATCCATGAATTAGCTGAAATGCATTTGTACTGAATATTGAATTCTAACCACATATTCTTCCAATGTGGAAACATACGCTATAAGTGGCAATGATTGATGAAACCTAGAGACACACAAATACAAAAAAGTAAAGGGAGACGGTGTCCCAAAGACCAGACTGTGATGACTGGAAAAGAAGTATTTAAAAAAAGGATACGGGATTCCCTTTCACATATAGTATGGATTCTTGAAGTTCTCCCAAGCTGTCCAACTGGCTGAACATTAAAGAAGACTGGGTGGAAGCTTAGTCTCTGCAGAGTTTGCCTCGGGTATTGTTTACTTCTATCTGTGGGAGCTAAAGCCACAGCAGACACAGACACAACAGTGTCCAGCTCACTGGCGCCCATCAAATGGAATGTAATACAAAGGTGTGTACTACTGCTTGTCAGTTTTAGATTTGAATAAACCACATGATATGTGATGGCAGCGCAGAGTCTGTGTATATTTAATATATAGAGGGAGCATTACTACCAGAACCAAAACTCCTTCTGGAATTGGCAGGAAAAGAGTGTAAAATGATTCACCTAAAACCCCAAACTCACGGATTTATTTTTTTTTTTGGCTACAGTTCTCAAAGCTAAAGGAAACATTTTTTTCCAGTCATTTATATATTCAAACATTTTCTTGAAGAAAAAGCCCTCAAAATTTCTCAATATATATAAAAACTACAACATTCCTTTGCTTTGGGTTTAACCAAGTGACATGTCTACACTCAATGGACCTGCAAAATGAGGTGGAAGGCTTGTAAGAAATGTAAAAAAGAACTTTCAGGCAACTTTTCTTGTGATAATTCAGTAATTCTGTTCAATAGAACTGTTAAACCTAGACAGAAACGGAGACTACAAACTTAGATGCTTCAGAGCAGAATGACATAGTTTCAGGAAAAAACATTCGATCATACTCTGAATTTCTTGGAAGATAAAGGTATGATAGATTAATACAGAACAGGAGTCACTTAGTCAACATCATTTATCTGCATTTATTCACTTATATTATAACCTGTCTTCTCTCCTAAAAGTATTTATTAGCTATAGTTAGTAAAAACTAACGTAAGGGAATGCTTCATCCATAGCATGAATTACCACCCACATCATTACTGGTTCTTGTTTCATGTCTTGGCAACCATTTATTTATTAAGCATAATTCTGACTCCTTTAAGTTAACTAGTATCAATTTATCCATCTTACCTTTGTGAAGGTCATAACCAAGTCACTGTCGCTACCAGCCATTGTTCTAGTTGTTTGTTTTTCTATTTATCTTTTGGCTCCCAGGCAGGAAGAGTGATTCTTCAAAAAGGCATTCATACCATGGCTTTAGTTTACTTTCAGCCCATCTTACTGCTTACCCAGGTAGCTCTTAGCTTTCTTTGCTGGATCTGTAAGTAGCATTAAGTCTTGTTTCGTGGTAATGTGAGCTGCAGAGGTGATGGTAGTAGAAAAAATGGCTTTTTGTCACAGATACACAACAAGGTTGAAACAGAAGTACAAAATAGCAGGTCAGTGACTTTCCTATAATAGTATCTAAGTCCCATGAACATGAAAGTCTTGTTTTGGTGCATGATCTCTCCACATGCTACCTCAGAGAAGGGATAAGCCAGCATAGTTATTTACAGATGATTTAACTAGACTCATGCAGCGTGTTCTCCTTTCTGAATCCTTAGTTACATAGTAGCCATGGGAAAAAAAACAAAAACAAAAACATCCAATATGCAGCGTACCATAGAATGGTCCCAACTTCCTTTGAGTCTGAACTTAACTGCCTCTTTCAAATGTGCAAGGGGTAGTAAAGCAGTATGTTTATTGAGGTGAACAAGGAATATTATAAAGGCCTTCAGGGTACACAAAGGCCTTGGTTTTCAGATACACACTTCAGTAATTTTGAATGTACAGCCTAGCTTATGCATTGCTTAGTGTGAAGCAGAAAATTAGATGTTTACCCATGTATAAAAGCAAACACTCTTGCCTGCTTGTATCCACTGCAAACACTGGGATGTGCATACAAACATGATATGGAGCTCAAAGCTTTGCTTAAACATTACCAAAAGATAGCATTTTAATCAGTAGTTAAATATGCCATTCTATCAGTAAAAATATATTAAATAAGTAGTGAATGAGGAAGAAAATGTTGTATGAACACAGTAAATTCCTGAGTTTTTAAAGCACATTGTATGAACATCTCAAATGCTCAAACACAAACAACTTCCACATTGTTTCTAGGAAAGTGACAGCCACCTAGTTACTCATAGCCAAATAAATAAAACTCTATATCTTTTGTCTTCGTTACCAACAGAACAAATTACTGCTCCTCTGAGCTCTGTCAGCCTGGTGCACTGCTCCAGATCCAGTGGTATGAGCTTTGCAAGAGTAACCACACTCTTTACTGAGGCCAGTCTTGCAATAGCACTGCACATCTATGAGATTCAGTGTGCCTTCCATTACCATGATTTTAATTGGCAGTCTAAATTACACAATTCCTCACAGAACCATACCCAAACAAGTGTTTGCAATATAAAACATAGGAAAGCAATTTGCCTCCAAAGCATTAGTAAAAATTGCTAAGCAATCCATTGCAGCAAAAGTCACAGAACTTCAGCACATGTTGGAAGGATCAAGCCGACAACAATGTACCTTTTAAATCAAAGCAATGGATTCCCAGGGAATGGTGTACACGTGTAAGAAGACTCATCACTTAAACCTGTCATCTCCTCAGACATGGCTGAGTCTATGGATTAGGTGATTCAGGCTGTATCTTGTTAAATAATATTATTTTGTGTGGCTACTGGACTTACAGAACTGCTGAGTCAAAGCTGTAATATAATGGATAAAATGATTCAGGGAAAGTATGATTTTCATAAACTGCTGACATACACTGCAAATAGACCATTTTTTTTGGCTGTTTTTATTGCTTCTTCTAGCCATTGGCTGGGAATCAAGGCAGTGTTGCTCCAACAGTAGCCACACTGTCCAGCACATGCCTGATGGGCTACTGTCATTCTTCCACTTCTGATTCAACTGCTCCACTAAAGAAAGGATGCTCAAATGTAAGGACTGTGAAGAGTGCTGGTTAGCTTGGTAATAAAGGCTGAAGAGAGGAATTTCACCAGCTCCTCTTTCTTTTCTGCTCTGTATTTGAAAGCTGGTACTATAATCAGTGCATTGAATTTGTTCTTGTATCAAGCACCCAGGGGAAAAAATGGGAGAAAATACCTGGGTACACAGCAAAAGAATATATGCTGTCAACTTTAAAATTTGAAAATGAAGAGTTTGTCCAAAAAAACCATGAGACCAGCATGGAAATTATATGTTTGGTTTCCTTGCATTTTATGCCATATTTTTGGGTTTCTGAGACGACTTTTTCAGACAACCTCCCTTGTCTTGTCTCCCAAACATGCCCAGCTCAAAGATGAATAATATTCATTAAACAGAGCTTAAGACAAGAAGTCATTTGATGGACTTCTGTCTGCTTCAGCAACTGGGCAAGCAAGTGTAGAAGATCTCCAAGAGAAGATAAGGGAAACTGAGGCTTGTTTCAGGGGTACTTATACTCCAAGAGGTAATCCTAATTGTCTTCTAATAAGATATTTCATGCTTATAATCCACATCCTTATTCAATGGCATAGAGCTCTGTATGTCCTATAGGTTACTCAAATGGGTGTACAGTACTGTCCTTCAGTTCTTGGAAGCAAAGGCTTTCATGCAATGTCATTATTCTATTACCTAGAAAGAAAGCCAGTATTATGAGACTGCAGGTAAAACTGAGAGTAAGAAACAGTGTGATACTGATGGGAATTAACCTTCATTGGTATTCAGCCTGGGACAGAGCAAAACCATTAGTGCTACACCCAGACAGTCATAATAGCATATGAGAACTGTGGTCCCTAGGGATGCATACAAAAGGGACATTTCTTCAAGATGCAACTGGTATGTGCAGATTTTTTCCTGCTCCATAGATGTGGTCCTTTAAAACTAGCATACATGGTATGCTAGTCTTGACCTTTCTAGGATCAGTGGCAATGGCCAAAGCAGTGCAGAAGCCAAGTCCGCACCCACTCCCTGACCTCTTCACACATCTGTTCTGAGGAGCAGCCCAGGCCCAAGGCCTGTTTAGCATGCGCAGCACTACAAGAAGATTTTCTAATTTTTCTCCTCCTGCAGTCCAAGTCACAAGTGAGTCCCAGGATTTGTCTTATTAGAAAGCTGAACTTATTGCTGACATTCCTTCTATTTTAAAATGTTATTTCAAGTACTTCTCAGCAAACAAGTTTCCTCAAAGTACAAAAGTGATATACTGCATAGCAGAAAAGAATTAAAACATTAGCAAAGGCTCCTTCATGTGACTGCCGCATAATCCGATCCATCAGCACGTCCTGATAAGCAGAGCTGTGATCACAAATTTTAGACCCATTCATTTTAAAGATTAAGCATTTTATTCCTTTGTGTTGAGCTCCATGAAGAGATAGTACATTAGTTTTCTTTGCATCTTTGCTGCTGCTGTAACCTCATTATTCCTTGAATTATCTTGGCAGTTAGTCATTTTTTAGGTTTAGTCGGTGCCATCTTGTCTGTAAGGCACTACGGTTGAAAGTACAATACAAAGAAAGGTCAGAGCACAAAAGGAAGCCAGTCTGTCTCTTCTAGCAGTTGTAGGACTCCTTTCATTTCATAATTGTTCATTTTCTACTACCGGCTTTCTGTTCTTGGCAACTGAGTGATATCATCCTGCCCATGCAGCTCATGTGAATGTCTAGTGAACGCTAGAAAAGTTCCTTTCTTCCTTCACGCTGCCTGTTTTTACCATTTCCATTGGAGCTCTGTAATTGGGGTGAGGTAACACACCCTCATGACTCAAAACAGCTAATCTCCAGCAGCACAATAACCAAGAAGCCTTGTGTATGCTGTCTTGTCACTAGAAGTTGATATTCAGCATCAAACTGTGAGAGGATTTAAGCAAAAGACTTTTCCCTCCTCCCCCACTCCATCTCTCCTTAGAAAATAAACGTCTGATTCATGCAAAAATAATGTATGAACAATTTGCAGTGCATTAAAAAGAATGTGCTTGTTATTTTGAGACAGTTCTGCCTTCTTCTGCTTGAATTCATACTGCTCTACTTCAGATAACTTAGGGGTGAGCCAAAAATACTGGGCAGTATTTGCCAAAATATAGAAGCTAAAATTACACAAATGTTGGATAAAAATGGGAAAAATGCAGTTTCTAATAGACCTTAGAGCAACTGTGAGAACAGAAGCAACATTCCTACAGCGACTGCTTTCCAGTGGCAAGTATCATTTCTATACATGCAGTAATTGCCATTAAATGTTATGCTATCACTTGCCAGCAGTGTCTACAGAGTGGTATCAGCATGACCGCAGCATTCCTCTGCACTTAAAATAGACATTAGCTGCATAGATCCATTCTTATGGTCTAAGGGTGGGTAACAATTACCAGCCTTGCACAGTCATTCAGTGTGAGGTGGCTTCTTTGCTCCACATCCAATGCAGAAGGGAGCAGATGGCTGCACTTCCTCTGCTCCAGCACCTTGTATTCCTTCTCTTTTTGCAGCTCTGCTACTCATCGAATGGAAAATACCATTGGTCCATTAGTGAAATTCTTATTCAAATGGTTCTCAACTTATAAATGGGGGTTATAAGAAAGAAGGGGACAGATTCTTCAGCAGGATCTGCTCTGATAGGACAAGGGGAAAGGGTTTCAAACTAAAAGAGTGGAGATTTAGATTGGATATAAGGAAGAAGGTTATTATGGTCAAGGAGGTAAGGCACTGGAGAGAAAGTGGATGCCCATCCCGGGGGATATCCAAGGTCAGGCTTTGATAGGGCTCTGAGCACCCTGATCTGCTGTAGGTGTCCCTGTTCACTGCAGGGGAGTTGGACTAGATGATCTTTAAGTGACCTTTCCAACTCAAATGATTCTGTGATTCTATGATTCTATACGCTTAAGTTTAAACAGGCTTAAAGACCATTTCTGAATTCTGATGTTTTCTAAATTAGGAGCCCCACTAACTGCTCATCTCACATAATGAGACTTAACTTATTAACTTAATGAGATTTAACTTATTCTAAATCACTTCCCAGGAATTAGTTAAATTCTGATTACATGCATCACCAACTTCCTCAAAATCCTTTTGAACAGATTGCTTTCTTCTCTCCCTGTAGGGGGTTTTAGTTCAATGAAGTTCCCTTCATATATTTTTAAACATTCGAGGTCTCAGTTCACTTCTGAATTCAAATGGGTGAAATGAAGTTGACTTTCAGACAATTCTAAAAGTGACAATTTTCTCTATCACATAAATTGCCATATTTCCTGTTATTTATTTTACAGTACTGCTATTTCACTCATACAATTCTTCTTTTCCCACAAAATTTTCCATCTGGTGTATAATTTCCTAATCCTTCTGTAAGCCCATGTATTTTGTTTCACATCTTAAAGAAACTTAAGAGTGTCAATCTGCAGTATTCTGTCTTAGAGACAGATGATCTGAAATTTTCTTCTCAGTAAAGAAATCACTGGCGTACAGTCTGCCTGCAGACATACCACCTGAGAATAAAGAGGGCTCTACAGTTTAAGTTACCCACACCACACCATAATCATCATCATAAGCAAGAAGTCCTTACAACTGAAAATGGTCTTTTTTACATGTAGAACTGGAAAGCGTGGGTATCCTTGCACAGGGTTAAGAACAGAAGCAAATAATGACCTGATTGAGGGGAAAAAAAAAAAAAAAAGTCTTTTTTTTGTTTTTTTTCTAGGTGAAAAAAAGCATAAATTTTGTGTTTTTCTGTTTTATCGCAGAGGAACATCAGAGTCTATATAGTCACGGACCATGTGAGAACAAAAGCAGAGGTATGGTATAGATATAATTCATATAACAGCATTGTATCACTGGCAAAACAAAATGGTAGTCACCTATTTTTGTTAGGACAGCATTTCCAGCAGCCTTACGATGCAGGTCTTGTTTCAATCTGAGACAACTTCGCAACTCAATTTGTTCTGCACGTAGTAGGAGTCTATTGGAAATATCTTTTTTTCTCTCCTCTTCAAAAATATTTCCAGATCAATTTCTTTTTCTTCCATTAGAATATACCTTTTATTTTGCCACTAATTCTCAAGACCCTTATGTCACTGTGGGGAGTATTTGCTTGGAAAACTCTTTAAGGGGTAGCAAATTTATTAGCCTGATACTATAAAACTGAGAGAACTGAGCTAACAGTGATCCACACATTCTCTGTTGAGGCTGCAACTCATTGAAATAGCTGAAGAAATGAAGAGAAAAGGCCAGAGGGTCAGGATCAGAGATGAAATTTGTTCTTGAAAGGGCTTCTTGCCTCCACTGCCTCCTGGCATATTATTATGGGAGCTGTGATCGAAGTGCTGAGTGCCACAACAGTGATATATTTGCACTTCAGCAAATAATATTAGATACATATGGTGCCCTGTACTTTGAAACTTTACCAAAAGACTTTGGAAATCTTGAGCAACTTTTCCTCAGAAGATACTCCGGACCAGTTTCAGCATACCAATTTCAATCGGTATTCCAGGAGCCTGCTCCTCATACATTTTTGTTTGGTGGGCCTTGGAGACGCTCAAGGTAAACTTAATTGGATTATCTCAGGTATCAGGAGTGGTCTAGCCAGAAAAGCACGCTATACAGCACAGTCTAATTGACTTTTCCAGCAAGCTCGAAGTATTAACTTCTCCTCACGGTTTGTTATCTGGCACTAAAACACATCTTACAACAGCATTTTAAAGATGTCGTAGCATTTTGCTCACTCAGAAATTTGAAAATACCTTACAGCCTTCAGCAGCTTATTTAAAGACAGTGGTATGCAAAAGGAAAAAGGAATAAAATGACAAGTTTCAGAGGACTCAAGGTCACCTTCACATTCACATTCACATTCTTGTTGTTAAGTAACTTCAGCAAAATATATTGGTGAGGGGGAATTGTGAAGAATTCCAGGTTATTTTATTTAGAAAACAATTAACAGACATTTCAGGTTGTGTTTGTTTGTTGGTTGGTAATTTTCATTTATTTATTCAATTAAATATGAAGAAGCTCAAAATTCATTAGAATACTTAATTTCAAGATACATGACCCAAAACACATACCTTTTTCCTATATATATACATTTTTTCTGATTTATACATCACCAAGACACATCAGTAACAGTGAAATTCTATTGTGGAGTTGCACAGGTTAACCCAAAACCCTTCTCAAATCAAGCAGATTGAAGTTAGGCAAAGATGCATTAGGATCTTACTGGAGAGTGTGAGAGAAGTTCATGGGATGACTGAGCATAGAATTCTGCAACAGGAAGGCTACTATAAGTGGAGCAATCAGGGTTTTTCATCTTAATTGGGTGAAAATGAAGAGTCTCATGTATATCTCCCTACCTTAAGGCAAGTGTTATGGGCATAATGCTTAACATAAAAATTAATGACTACAGTCACTGCTGTCTTTAACTGATCTGAAGTCAATCCAGCTGATACATGAAAAGAGCCTTCTGATCTTGCAGCAGAGAAGCTAAATTCGGGAAATCTTCCCAAATTCTGTTCTTTATGACTGGACTAGAAATATATATATTTTTATTCCTCTGAAGCTTTAAATTTTCTTCTGAAGAATACTGTTAACAGAAGGAAATCATCTGGTAAATGACTTATAACAAAGCAGCGTTTGGCTTGTACTGAATTCTCAGAGATGTAGAGCTTTCACTGTAGTCAGAATGTTAATGTATGAAATTGTAATAATGATTTATTAATTAACTAAGACTGTCATCACACTTTTCTATAGCTAATTTAAGTGGCAGTCACACTGGAGCCTGTTTTGTTTCACTTTCTCCCTGTCAGTAAAATCAAGCACAGACACTTTGTTGGCCATCCAAGATACTTTTATCTTTGCCTACAGGGACCCAGGGGGAATGGAAGCAGGAAAAGTATATGGAAACAGGATTTGTATACCTCATGACTTCAAGACTTCCCTTCAAGCCCTGCATTTTTTTTTACTCCTCCCTTTTCCTGTTCAATAAGATATCAAAGGAGAAAGAGAGCAAGAAAAAAGACAGAGAGAGGCAGGAGCATCGGTTTCAACTTTTTCTAGTGTCTAAACACTCAAAACAAAAGAATGATATTTTAAGTCTTTGTGAGCCAGGATGAGAGATGGATTTTTCAAATTATAAAGTGAGCCTGGTTATCATGTACTTACAGCAATCATCTCCAATCAGTAATTAAAATAAATCATGGGAAATGAGTTGCAGTACACAGGGAAGAATTGTCTCTAAAAACACCCAACAGTTTCCTTCAAAATACTTACTGTGCTTGCCAAGGCAAATGGAGGAGAGAGCTTATCGTGTCACAGTTTATATTTGAAGTATATCCTTAAAATTTTCAAAAGCTCCATGGAGATTCAATAGCGACTCTAGTTCCTAGGTGGTTACTAAAGATACATGAAGGTAGTGAATCCAGAATTTCAGATAGGAGCTACTGAAACTGGTCTATCTTGAAACAAGAATGTAGCCTTTCTTTAAGCCCAAGTACTCCTTTACATTAACTCTAATAAAGTTTTGCAGAGGGCTGGAGAATGGAATATGTGGATGAGTAGGACAGACAGTGAAAGCAGAAAACCTTCAGGAGCTGTGGCTCCTGGCTATCCTGCACAAGAGTTCTTCAACTAGCCAAGGAGCAGAAGAGGCAAATCTGCACTTCAGAAGAAGGTACCCAGCTCATTTTTCTCCGCAGTCAAAATTGCATTCAAAACTCAACTTACTTCTCATGAAAATGAGAGACTCCCTGAAGTAAAAGAGATTGCCTAAGGCAATTTAAAATACATATATCATTCTTCTTTTATAATGTTTATAAATATAGTAATATTATACATTAATGAAATATCTTGAAGTATCAGAGAATGAAAGGCATTGCAATGTTTTATCCTCCTGCTGTGAGCTATCACTCTTGCTCTCAGCTTCTTTCTGTTACGCAGTCTCACAGACAAAATCATAGATGGTTAAGGCATCCCACAGATTTGTACTTTGTCCATAATCTCTTCCCACATTGTAACAATTTGTTACTTGAGTGTAAATCTGATACTTTTGGCTTGAAAACAAAGCATTAAACAATCTGCAAATATGAGCTCATCACTTTGGGCAAGGTGAAAAGGGTCGCTGATGCAGTGCACTCATTGCTGGCACTCAGATATTAGTCAAAACCTCAGGAAATCAGCTTTTAGCATGCTGTCTATTTTCCTTTTCAATAGTCTTTTTTCCATCTCTGACTCTATCACAGTTTGATATCTAGTCACTCAGTTCTTCCCTTTTCTGTGTGTATTTGTGTTATGATTCAGCCTTCTAACATGTATTGTCAAGCAGCTGTGTCTTGTAGAGAGTTTGTGGTAAACTTGAGTGAGAAGGGATTTATTTCATCATTTCCCAAATTCTACCCTTCCCTGTCCCTAGTTCAAGTAGTTTTCTCTAAGAGCAAAGATTTGTAGATACTGTGAAAACCAAACCAAAACAAACCAAACAGCCCAAATATGAGAGAGCATTAGGCAGCAGGAATCCTCGTACTTTGGCAGGTGTAAAACCTCAGCTCTTCATTACACTTGTAGTCTGTGCAGCTCCTCCTCTCCATACTGCTCTGATCAGGCAACACAGAGCACTCAGCATGCCAGCTACTGGCAGGAGAAAGCTCATACTCTATATCCTCACTTTTGCACTGCCCATTTTAGCCTAAAAATACTATTGCTATTCACTATCCTTTTTTTTTTCTTTCCCCAAGAGAAGGATGACATACTCACCAAAGCTAAGACTAAGAGCAGCCACAATAAACCCAAACAGAAAAAATTTGGTAAAGCTTGTTTTAAGTTCTCTTCAAATTATCTGTTAGCACTTTTTTTTTGTTTGTTTGTTCGTTTGTTTTCGTTTTCATATATCAGACAATGCAAAATGCAACAGAGTCCAATTCCAGCTATAAACTGTTCAGGCTTTTTAAAAATATCCTAAGGAGACATGCAGGTGCACAAACTTCAGGTATCTGGCCATAACTCAAAGTTCTAGTGCAAAAAAATAACTTCTTTAGTCATTGTTTCAACTGACTCTCTTTTTCCATTTAAGAAACAAAACAACAATAAACTTGAACTACAAGAAGGAAAATCCTAACTTTTTTTTTTCCCCTGTCCTTCAATTTAACTTGTCTATTTCATTTCCTCCTTTTTCCAACTGAGTCTGCAGACTCATACACTTCCAGGAGATATTTTTTCTCATGGTACATCTGGGAGAAGTATAAACTCATTACTGGATTCCTATTCAACAGAACTGCTACTCTGTTCAGACTTGTTACACTCAAGTCCTTCTTCACTGGACCTCAGGCTTACCAATCAGAAAGGAGGCCACAGCTGGCTAGCCTTAGATAAACCACTTAGACAACTTTTTTACTGGCCTCCAAGTTCTTCAAGCTTAGAATAAAGAGATTGTTCTGGCAAATGGGAGAGAGAAGGATCCTCATGTCAGCAAAACTTAGCTCCTGCTAGGATTGGAGAAGTCTAAGAAGAACTGAGAGTCAGGAAAGCCTCATATGTCTTCCATGGACACCTCTCAGTAAGGAAGACTGCTAAGACAGAGCTAATGCAAGAGACCTAAGTTCTGTTACCTAACGTACTGAAAGCCAATAAGCTTGGATCAGAAGCTTGCAGTGATCACCTTAATCATTCTCCAGCACCATTAAGCATGATGCTATAACACTAACAATGCACCTGCCCAAAAGCATAGATAGAAAAATTAAGAAAGAGCTGTCGTAACTGAAGGATTTAATTTTTTTACTCTTGTAGGTTGAATCCTGCAACAAAAACAAGTGATAGAAACATAGCTGTTTCCTTTGAAGTCTGTGAGATCCTGAGGTGCAGCATCTCTGATTGAATATTCTATGCTTAAAGTTAATAGCTGCAAGAAGGATGGGTAAGAGGAAACTAAAGGAAGGAAGACAGAAACTTTATAGCTGACTATAAAAGTCTACAAAGAATTGATCCCAGCACAGTCAAAACAGTATCTGAGGTAGACTGCAATGAACTAGAATGCTTTTTCAAATTCAATCACAGTTTCAAGAAGAGTAAGGCGATTTTGCCTGTGTAAGTAGCAAATGGCACAAGGGATCAGGCTAGGAAAGAGATGTGGATCCCCATCTCACTCACAGTCCTGACTGGGAATGGCATGGCTTTCTGCTGAGAACTGGGAAAGCAGAAAGAGAAACAGGATTGGATGAAGCCCTAAACCTAAGAAAAACTGCAGATTATAGAAAAGACCTGTCAGAGACTGTTGTTGAGATCTTTATGGAAGCATGTTATTTCAAAGCTGCTGCATCTGCAGATGGAATAACAGGAAGGGTGGTCGCAGTGCAGCACCAGGCCACAAGATGGCAAAACCCAGAAATTGACCTCAAACCAGACCTCATCTAGAACAATGTAATAACATTAACGTTTGAGGATTCAAACTACTAAATCTATAACTTTAATAAAACTGGCCATGCTTTTTCTACAGCTCCCTTGAATTATAACTTTAATGAAATGCCAGCCTTTTAAAACAAATCCCTGAATATGACTTCTTATGTGCCCCAACTTAATCCTGTTCTTTTTTTCTCCAAGTGAAGATCACTTCTTTGCTCTTCAAGAGATGCTAAATGCAAGCTAAGGAGAATCGCTCATTATCACATTATGATCTAAGATATGAGAGTTCCAGGAACATTACAAAAAGTCATGGCTCCATTAATGGTTTCAGTTTAGGCCTTTGGAGACTAACGTCTACACTGCAAGCACAGCAAGCACAGCAAGCGCACACAGCATTAAGATTGTCGGTCCTGCCTCATTAAGGTGGATGCGTTAGATCATCCCTTTCAGTCCTCTTCCAGTGGTTCTTTGTTAATTAGCTACTGCATTGGCAGAGCCAGCACAGAGGCTGAAAAATACCCTGACAGCTGAATTATGACTAAAATAGCATGACAGCCTAGTGTTAGACCATTTGCATAGTTACACGTATCCTGAGAACAAAGACGAGAGATTCACTAGCAGGTTTTGTCAACTCCACATTGACATGCAAAATGCTGCTCTTAATGAGTACTATCCCTTGAAGTTTCTTCCAGCCTCTTTTATTCTACGAGTCTATGAAAATTGCATTAAAAACAATGATTCCCTATTAGAACAGTGATTCCATAGAAAGCTTTCATTTGTTTAATGATGTGAGACCTTCTTAGCAGCCCCTCTGATGAGTCTCTGAAAACATTTGGGAGAGCTTCTTCAGCAAACGACAAATGCTGGTCCTTCAAGCAGGATCAAGCAGCAGCCCATTCCCGTGCCTTTGCAACCTTACCCTCATATTTGTTTCTGGGTATCATTTTGCCAAAAGCGATGTGATTCCTAAGCATCCTGCCCACACATGGGCTGGGTCTGTGTGAGAACTGTGGAATCTAACACCCACCACATGCGAAACTGCCTTTGTCCTGTCCCAAACCTAAACCACATACAACTGGTGCGCTTTAAGCATCTCACCACGTTTGTGAGCACTTAGCCTTTATTTGGTCCTCCAGTCTTTTCATACTACATGTAAATTTCAAATGTTTTCAGAGCAATGGGAGAGTTAATTAAAACATTCAGTGGTTTTACTGTCTGAGCAATGTAAATACGATGTAAAACAGAAAATTAAGGAACGTTTACACAGATGCATACTTGCTCGTTGTAACCATAAAACCTAGCTGTAGGGACCTGGCAAGAGCAGAAGTCTCTTATTCTTCAAAACAAGTTACTCAGCAAAAAAAATTAGACACCAAGTTTCAGTGTGGAAGAGTTCTTTGTTACTCTCATCCATAATTCAATCCTTCAAAGCCACACTTACCTCCTTTTTCTCTCTCTTTTTCCTGGTTTCAATTACTGGTCACTCCGTTTACTGCTGAAATGGGTCAAAAGTTGATTTGAAACAAAATATTTGCTTCACACTCTTGAGGTCAGTCCACACACAAGCTTTTTTCCCTTTTACTCATGCAACAGTCTCTTTTGAATAGTTAGTCCCAGTCACAGTGAATAAGATCCCCTGAAATGCTGGTGACAGGCTATGCCCAGGACAGGGAAGGCATTCTGGGATATCGTATTTTCCAGTGCTGGTTGATGTTTCAGTCTGGGATTTCAAGAACACCGACTGTGTTGTTTACACTGCAAAGAAAGGAGCTTTTTCATCAGGGCTAGCTGAGTCATTCCCTGTTAGTTTTATCATTTTGCAAAGAGCGAGAGCTGATGCCTGATCTTTGTCTGACCTTTTATTCAAACTTTTTTTTGCTGGATTCCCAAGATGTTGTATTTAGTTTAATCATGTCTCAATGATATTCAGAAGAATCAGATGCTTTCTCATTTGATGTTACATGATGTCATAGGCAAAAGCGGCAGAAATCCCATGAGGTTACCATCCGGTCAAAATGGTTTGGTGGAAGGATGAGACTTCATCCTAGAATTTTGTTTCTGGGTTCTGATCTATTTTCAGGCTTTGTGGTATAACTTTTTTTGGGTAGGCAGGGTGGGGGGGTTGAGGACTCTTGCTGTTTTTTCCCACAGAGATTGTAAGACAAACAGACCACAGGTCAGGTAATGTAAGCAACAGACTGCAAAAACTTTGCCAAAAATCGTAGCCACCCAATTGGCTCTGGAGGAAAAAAATTCGTTGAAGTGACACATGGTTAATAGTATTGAATTCAAAACAAGTGTTTTGACATCCAGATGTTGGAAAGTGCCATATCCTGATTAACAAAAATATTTTCTGGTCTTTCAGATCTTCCTTCCTTATTTTGATCACAATTCAAGTTCAGGAGAAATTCTTTCCCACTACTGTCTGCTGATCACATCGCTGAAGTATTTCAAAATTTTAACTTCTTTCCTATAAGGAAAAAATGGAAAGCATAACCACAAATATTTATGTTAGTGTCACTGCTTATTATTGGAAGCTTAGTTCAGTCTGCTGCAGTGCCATTACAAGAACATATCATCAGATACAGCATTCAGCTCCTCCAGGCATTTTACAACAACATCAGCACACATAATCTTTACAACCTGGGAGAGAGAGTGCATCCCAAATGGAAAGGTGCGAACAACAGGCAGAAAAGTCCCTACACAATTTCTTCTAATTGCAAGGCATTAGAAAGATACAACTGTTTTACCAATCGAAACAGGCTGTAGATGTAAAGGTTTTGGAGAACCATGCTTATGGAAAGAGAGTAAATATGGAAAAATGTCACTCTTTCAGAATAGGTGCCACTTGTGATGCTCAGCAGCCTGGTGGATGTTCTGCTGTCTACTCTCCTTTGCTATGTCAGGACCCCAAATTTTCCTGTAATATGAAAGTATGAGGAAAGGGAAGGAATTTCATGTAAAGGGAAATTTAGGTGAGCGTTCAATATTCAGCTTTCAATGCTTTCTTAGGATACAGTGGATAAATGGTGATAGTAAAATTCTCAAGTTCAGAAAAGTTTGCTGACAGTGAAGATGGTCTCCATAACTTTAAGGGAAAAGTTATCAGGGATCATGACGCCAGTCCCCTAATTAAGGGGACTATAATTGTTTAAGAGAAACAAGTTTGGGATAGAAGGCATAATAATGTTTATAGCAGCTTACTTTGATCTTTTCCTTCAGGTGTGGTAGCCTTGATCATAATATTATCTTAATAAATTTAATTGTCAACCAAGCATCCTTGTTTTCTAGAATTGGAAATGGGTTGCAAACCTTACATTTCCTCCTTTACTTTATGGGAAAGACATAAAATGATCTATATTGCAAATATTGGGTAATATCTTGCAAAGCCCTGTCCTAACCTAACATGACTGAGCAGTGTGGGAGGAGGAAGTAATGACTTCCCCCTGACCTGTGCAACTGACGTGAAGCCTGCCAAGAATCACAGCCCTTTTGCTCAAGGGAATACAGGAGCAACTCTTCAGAGAGGAGGCGGGGAGCTGGGGCCAAGGGAGGGTAGAAGTATGTCTCCACCTCCTCCTGTGCTCCATATGAGAGAAGAGAGTGGCTGCACCACTTAAAAAGAAGTAGTAAATTCCTATCCACCTTCCACTCACAAGGAGTTTGTTTCTGAAGGGTGGGGTGGTGTAGCTGCTGCTTTCTGCATGGGTACAGTTTTGCTGTGCCCACCACATGGAGTAACATATCAAATGCACAGTCTAGCTCACTGAGAATAGAAAATGGTTTTCCTGCATGGGCAGAAAGGGCTGTGCTGTAAGGATGGAATTTCACAACAGAGCAAAAATAAAGCACAGTGCTGTTTCAGAATTTCTGAATTCTTATTTTAAACAGCAATAAACCCACCACCCAAAACCCAGCCCGGACAAAATATTAGCATTCTCTCCACTCTGGTTACAGCTCACATCCCTCTTAATACCTCCTGCTCTGCCATAAGCTATTTGTATAAGAAAGGCTTACGTTTGAACTGGAATTGGCACAAATAGTTACCCATTGGATATTCCTTTTCTGCAGAAATCTGATCTCTTTCAGTGCTTCACAAATCACAGAATCCACTGAGGACAGAAGCCCGTGTTTTCTTCTTCTCCAAAGAGAGTAAAAAATCGTCAGTAACCCTGACAGCTTCCTGTATTGTGGCTCTCACAGCTTATTCCAGATGAGCCAAACATTAAACTTGCCATAAAAATGTTATGATGGGAGGATGCATCTCTCACAGTACTCAGAAATTATTTAGTGAGTTTTGCCATCATCACCCTCAGGCTGTAACTATTCCCCAGCTCTTCTGAGAAGCGAAAATAATAATAAACTTAAATCCAAGCCATAATTGTGACAAATAAAAACAACAGCTACCATAAGAAACAAAAATGGCTGAAACAAGGCAAAAGAGGCCATTGAGTCTATGTGCTTTGTGAACAGCTTGACCTCACCTAATTGGATATGGTGAAGAAGTCTGCAAGGATACACCCAAGGCTGTATGTGGCACAACAGAAGCTAGCAGAATCATAAATATTGGTAATGACCTCTAAGATCATCTAGCCCAACCATCCACCTACCACCAGTATTGCTCACAGAACCATGTTCCTCACTACCATGTCTACACATTTCTTGAACACTACCAGGGATGGCGACTCTATCAGTTCCCTGGGCAACCTGTGCCAGTGCCTCACCACTCTTTCAGAGAAGTTTGTCCTAATATGCAACCTGAAACTTCTCTGGTGAAACTTGAGGCCATTACTCTCATCCCATCACTGTTACTTGGGAGAAGATGATAAAGCCCAGCACATGACCTCCCTTCAGGCACTTGTAGACAGGGAAGCTTTTTCAGCAAGAGGATGTGTCTTTTCCCTGCCTCTGCTGCTTGCTCACTATGTCAGTGACTACTCAACATGATGCTTGTGCTCTGTTCCATTCTCCTCTTGATTCACCCAGTAGCACTGCATGTGAAAAGCTCTGAAGGAAAATGTGTCCTTTGTGGACCACTGTGGACAATCAGGCACTATTTTTGCCAGTGGTTGCCCACTGAGGATCTTACTCCTCTGATTTTCTTCCATCTGAGCAGCTGTTCCTCCATCATAGTCTATTTGGTTATGTCATTGTTAGCCTGTTTGATATGGGTAAGAAACCTTGAAAATGCTTCATGTTCTTAAGAGATCTGGATTTTCTCAAAAAAAAAAAAAAGTTCTGATGTTTCTCAAGCCTCCCTCCCTTTCTCCTTCTGAAAAAGGTTTTAAAAAAAGTGGAATGTTGTGGGAAATTACTCAGAATGTAATAAAAATGTACATGTAAAAAAAAAAATCTAGCTCACAGCCTCCTTGGCTGGAGTGATGTCCCAGGGCTGGATCCAGCTCAGCAATGCTCTTTGGCCTTTCTGTAGTTTTCTCTTTCCAGGATCACATCCCTCATTCAGTCTCTGCTTCCAGGACCCTCTCTCTCACCCACACACACCACATAAATACACAGACACATACAGCTCTGACATACATTTATTTCTATGGCACAGGATACCCCCAAAGCTTGTTTTCTCTTTTACAAAGTTTAGGCAGCCCCTCAGCAGAGCACCTCCCTTCTGTTCCCTGGTCTCCAGCTAGATACAAACACTCCAAAACACAGTTTATTTGTTGGATCTGCTTTAACCGCTTGATCACCACACCAGCCATTTCACCTCTACACGTATTTTATAAGAATTAACAAGAACACTATAGGAAAGCACTGGTTGTGGTTGTTTTTTTTTTTTTTTTTTTTTTTTTTTTTTTTTTTTTGTACTTCAATATGTTATTCTGAGTGTTCTTTTTACACAAATGCACACTTATAGCTTACCAAAATGTCACTGACAAATACAAGTTGAAAATATTTTCTAAAAACGTGGATATTAACTACGCAGAGTCTTGGAAAGTTTCTCTAAATATGCCTCTAAAGATTCAAAAAAAAAAATATTTAAATGTATTGAAGGTTGTTACTCCAAAATTTTCCAAATAAAAACAGACTAAAATTTCATCGGTTTCGTAACAGTTTTAACCTCTGCATCCAGAAGTAGCTTCAGTGTTCAGAGCTATACATTCATGAGTCATTCATTCCACCTCTTTTATACCTCCAAATGTTCCTGCCATTACTGTTTAGCAAATAGCATTCTATTTACATCTTTTATGTGAGGAAGCAGAACATTTTTGTAACTGAAAGGTCTATTGAAGGTGATAATTACTATTCAGAAAATTATTGCAGACACCAACTCGAGGCTCACGCTGAATTAAATGACTCAAGCATAGAGATGGGCTCTGTAAAGCCAAATAAAATCAGAAATTGAGGAATTTATTTCATGATGGCACTCATTCCTAAGCACATAATAGTATTGCTGAAGCTGATTAGAGAATTTGCATGTTTAAATACAGACTTTAGTACCTTGCTTGGTCACACCATAAATTAGTATATCTCAGATACATAAATAGCTCAGAAAACACTCAAAATACTTGAAGTATTAAATACTACAAAGTACTTAAAATAACTTCTTACCCTTTAGAAATCCTTATGCATTTCCAGTTTTCCATGCCTTAGGTCTCATTGCCACAGAAGCACACAGTGCAGAGCACGTTACAGCTCTGGGGCTGTCCCAGGGTCACTTTTCCTGCAAGATGCCCTTGAAGCTGGCCAGTGTGCCCCTTCCCACCCAATGCACTAGACCTGCTGCTCTCAGGGCACTACTGAATACCCATTCAGCTCTTCAAAAGGATTTCAGATGGAGATTAAGTGATGCAGAGACTTCCAAAAGGACAAGTTTCACCCACTAAGTCACAGGACACATCCTGAAGTCACATGCTGCCCACAGCCCAGACCTACAACTGAACACGGCAGCAGAAGGCAGGTCTCCCAGACTTGTAAATTTTACCATTTACATCTATTATTCAAGCTTTGAAGGCACTGCTCTGGGGAACACTTAGTCTTCTAGACACCCTTGTAATATTCTGCAAGCCTCCCATGCTGATGAGAACCGAAAAGGGGTCAATGCTTCCTCCGCACTGTGCTAGTTTTTTCCAGGTTGACAACCAACACTGACACTAGTCTGTTTTCCAGGATAGTTGTTCTTTGTATGAACAGCTCCCTAGAAACACTACAGAAGCCATCACAAAGAGAAAAATCTGTAGAATGTCTCTGCTATCCCTTCATATGATGTATTTACAGAAATATGGTGTTACACTTAGTTTCCTTCAGTCTGGTGGCATACATTTGTCTCCATGCTTCATGTGAAATGAGATAGGCAGAAATAGGGAGGAAACGGGGCTGAGGGGGGCAGGTATCACCTCCTCCTCACAACATGATGAGTGCTGTTTACGGAGACAGGCAGGTGGGGAAAATCTGCTCAGCCCTAATGTGCAACTCACAGTTTAATAGAATAGCTTCTACAGTAGTAGTACCTACACATTTCTTGAACGCTACCAGGGATGGTGACTCTATCAGTTCCCTGGGCAACCTGTGCCAGTGCCTCACCACTCTTTCAGAAAAGTTTGTCCTAAGATGCAACCTGAAACTCCTCTAGTGCAAAGTCCTAGGCTGCAGCAAGTGAGAACTTGCTCAAATGCAACAGCCAAGGACACAGAAACAAAGGAAACAGCCTACAAAGGAAAGAACATACCAACCTTTAGAAGAACTCAAGTAGACAGGGATCTCCAGCAAGATACCCTTACCTCCACTGCCAACCCTTAAATGAGATCTGGAAAGGGTGGATCCTGGCTCCAACCCTTCCAATCACTCAGGCACACTGCATGCACCTGAGCTCCCCTGGCTTGGCCTTGCTTTTCCACCAGGTGCTCAATCACTGGTTCAAGCTGTGACTTAGCTTTTCCACTACAGCTTGTCGCTACCACAGCATAGAACTTAAAAATCAAAGTAGCAACTCTGTGCTGACAGGCAAAGATCTTGGTTCTTTCAACAAATACCAACTACATCTCAGTTGCATAAAATGCTTAAAGTCTCCCGGAGAAGGGCTCAAAATAGTGGAGAGCTGTAATTATCTTTTATAAAATTCTAAATTCAGTGTTCAGTGTTCATGTGAAGAAATGATAATAAGCAATGAAAAAAAAAAAAAGAGTCATTCTACAGCTGATTGTACTATGATGCCTTGAAAAAAGAAACTTGTGGAATCACTCAAGCATCTTTTTAGTTCCAGTGTGAAAATTACATCCAGATTACTTTGCTTGAACAGTAATGACACTAGAGAGACAGGCAACATTAATTGCAATTTGTGTTACAGCCTAGGAAATTAGTGAACACACCTGCCTTGCATAAATGGCAGCACTCTGCACGCTATGAAATTACCTCTAAAACAAACATCAGCAAAATTTATTGAGGTTTCTTGCACATTTGAGAGATCTGCTCTGTGTGACGCAGAGAACTGCGCAAGGTGCATAGTACTGTAGGCTTGAACTTTATAGTGAATGGCAGACAGTCTAATGGGTAATTAAGCAAAGGGCTGTTCTAGTACTCAGTTTTAACGAGAACTGTATTCCAGGGGTGAAAGTATGGAAAAGTAGTTAGATATGATTTGCTGAGAGACTTATAAGGAACCTCAATGCACACATAAGGACGATGTTGACATGGAAGAATAGCTGACCATTTAGTCTGAGTAAACTATTACATAACAACTAAGCTATAATAAAACCCTGATTCCAAATCAAATAAGTCTCCCAGACTGCTTAAAGTGAGTCACCAACAGCTTTATAAACATACAAAATACTTGACAAGGAAGTCTCTGATAATTTTTTAGTAATTATGTCTGTGAATTGTTCTCTGTTGACATCACTATTAGAAATGGTTTCCCATAAGTTTGCACTGCCTGTTAACATCTGCTCATTAATCACTGAGGCTTTGAATATTTCTTTCATTACAAGTTTATTATGGAGTTTACACGGTCCTGAATCTGGTTGTTCAGAGAGCTGCTTAATTAGTGCAGAAACAATAGCTGAAGACAATACAGTTTTATTTTGTATGGATTTTTATGGCTTCAAAAACCTCTTAACAAGACATGATTTCACAAGGCAGTCACAGATGATGAAATATCTGTGCATCTCAGAAATTTGTGAGCAAGAGAAAAACATTTTTCACAGGCTTCAAGGACACTTTCAAGCACTGTCTGCAGTCTGAACAAAACAATAAAAGTTTTGTATGAAGTATGATTTGGAAGCAAATGCAGAACCAAAATTAGAGGTCAAGCAGTGCTTCCTTAAGACTGTCCTGCAGAGCTGATACAGTAATCAGATACAATTGGCCTAAAAGCAAACAGAAAAAAGGAAGCATATAAGCAAGGTCTGACGAAAGATGTTCCTGAAGAATATGATTTTTGAGGAGAGATGAGTTACAACACTGTGTTTTAGAGGCAGGAAGGTCCTAAGTTCAATGGGAACTGAAGTATCACCACGGGCAGTTCTCTTGACCTTTGTGGTACCTCAGTCAGCTAAGCTGTAAGACTGGGTTCCATTGAAATCCAGATGTTGCCTTTGAATTAAACTACCCTGAGTAAATAAATTACCAGAAGAACTGCATATCTGAAAAATGTCCTAGCCAGAGGTTACTAAAGGATATTACTAATGACAGACAAATGAGGAACATCAGAGACTGCCATATTTGTAGATACTTCAGCCAGGGATGCTACTTTATGTAATGCTTGAAAGAAAATAAATAATGAATTTCATTATGAAGGGAAGGGAAGGGAAAAGATAGGAAGGGATGGGGTAAGGGGAGGTAAAAGGAGGAGGGGAGAGGGAAGAGGGAAAAAAAGCCACAGTGCAAAGACAGATGCTGCTCTTAAATGAAAACTAAAATGCTTTCAGAATCAGCAAGCCAGTGATGAAAATTTTTCATTGCTTTCATAGGCTTTGAAAGTCCAAATAAAATCTTAAGCAGTCTGCCTTGCATGACATGAATCTGTGGCTGGTCAAAGGCAAATGCGAGGGAAAGAAAATATTTCAGATATCCAGTAACTTCTTGCACTATACTGCAGATGCTAGCCCACTCCCATGCAGGTGGTGAAAATGAATCAATGGAAAGAGTCCTCAAAGAATCAAATGGGAAGTAATGGTAACAGTTCCAAGACTCTGACCCCAGCCTAACTTGGCGAAGTGCAGTGAGGGTGCAAGTGGTGCCCTCTAGCAGGCAAGTTGGGTTGGTTGGGTTGTATGTTGACAGTTCTACTCAGCTCTACACTTTGTTGTCCAACTAGCACTTCAGGCTAAAAATTACAGGATGACAGCTATCTTTCTTCCAATCATGCAGAAGAGAACAAAGGATGTCTTAAGGAAGTGGGAAACAGGTGCTCTGCTTTCCCTTCATTGTCTGTAACCTGCTTGACAGAACCAAACTTAGATCATGCCACAATAGATGCACTGCTTGTCTCTTTAGCACAATTAAGCATGCAGCTGAAATAGATTCTTTAGTAAAAGAAAGAAACACAAGCTTCTGAACAGCAACCAAGGTTTCAGAGGGAGATTTCCTGTTGGTAAGCACTTTGAACAAACAGGTTGTACCATATCGAACTACAGGGTGTACTGATGCCCAGTAATTTGGAACTGTTGACAAAATCAGTAAAATCAGCAAAAATCTTGTTTTGCAACTCAATAGCAAAACATATGGCAGCATTATTAGAATTAGGATTTAAGCCAATTTCTTAATGTGACATCATAATTTGACTTATTGCAGCTGTACACAAAGAAGATTGAGGATCCTAATGTGTACACACTCATTTGTGGCTCTCATAATTGGATGGGGAATAGGGCTGCCTGCTGTTTACTTCCTCTAAGTTGCAGTTTTGGATGAAAGACTAGCAGCAGAGGGGAATAGATGATGATAGGTGGATGCATGACAAGAGACAGGCTATGATTAATTTCTGCCTTCACTGAGACCAAATCACTTAGTTCTGTATCTTGCAAGAATAAGTCCTGTGGCAGCTGCTTTTATGCACTGTCTCAACTGAGGATTATATGCAATGTCATAGCATGATCATACGTAGGAACCAGATCATGGCTAAACTGCAGGAGAAAGAAATGCAATTGATGGCAATTGTAAGCCTGAAGGCAATTGGCAGAACTCTGAGCCTCATGGTTACATTTTTCAAGTCATCATTCTTGCTTATATTTTTCCCTTTTTCTTTATTTCTCTCTTTTTCCTTCAACAAGAAGAGTGGCAAGAGCTCCACCTAGGAAGTGTTACTATAGTGGAGTGGGACAGACTTTGGTGTTTACACTTTCTTCTACACAAGTGGCTTTGGGTTGAAAATAGTGTCTAGAAATGAATAGGGATTTTGCCATTTTTTATTAAGTGCAAAATGCTAGGAATGTTCAAAAGTAACAGTAACCAAAGTAACAGGGAATAGGAAATAAGAGAGACATTTATCCCCTTAGAAACAGCTTTATTCCCCTTCCATTTCTACAGGAGCATAGACGTTTTCTGTCTGCTTTGGCACCAAAAGCAACTTTTTCAAACATCAGGAATTTTTCTGCCTTTTAAAAGGATTGCATATATTGGATGTGAGAGCAACAAAATGGACTTCAGTTTTAAAACACTACACACTGCTACCAGCCGGACAGTGTAACAAATAAGAAACTTTCTTGAACAATAAAGGCCATATATAATACATGATTTCACTACACTCCAAAGACTTCCTTACTTTGCAGCTAGTTCTTGCTTTGTCAGATCCTCTAATCTAATGACATCAAAGCAGCTAAAATATGTAGACTAGGTTAAGATGAATGTGTGTGTCACTTACACTTTCCTGGTTAGGAAGCAAGTACATCACAGCATTAGAAGCCAGGCATTTTTATTGTGATTGTGATCAGCAAAATTGGTCACAAGGGACCAAGTTCAATGTCTGTTAACATCCATAGAGGATAAAAGTTTTTCCATTGATTTCATAGGCTTTTAATCAGACCCACTACCTCTTCTACAAAATCCATTTACTCTGATTTCAAAGAGAAGATTAGCACAAGGCAAGTGATGTACATGCTGCCATGAAGGTCATATTTATGGATCTGCTATAGCATATGCTGTGGGCAGAATGTTGTGTACCCTGATTTGACATCAGGAGAAATTTAGAGGAGAGTATTGAGTATCAGGCTTCTAAATACAGTCATTATAAGATCTTTGAAACAAATACTACTGTTGCAATTTGGGAAGCCTAAGGAATTTAATCAGCCATTTGTGATCTAATTGCCAGTATAATTTTCACTCTATCAGATGAGATTTGTAATCATTTTGGAAAAGTTTGACATCTGATAGGCTTCTGAGTTCTCCTTACCAAAATACTTTATTTTATTAGACAACTTTCTCAATACAGTTGATAATCTGGTTTGAAATTCTTACCCTTTTTCCTAGGACACAGTGAAGTAAGTATTGAAATGACCATAGGCATGTCTCTGGAAAGCTATGACAGCTAGTAAGGGCTGAGTTATTGATAGTTACAAAAGGCCAGAAAACCCTTTCTGTTGACATCCACTATTCTAATCTTAATGGAGCAGAGTATAAATCTTTGTCTGAAATCCCATAGCACAAGGACATCATCAGGAAAATGAAAGGAAATACTTCTTCACAATGTGGAATTTGTTGCTGCAGGAAACAGCGTAGTCAAATAATGTGTCTGGATTTCTACAGGACTGCAGTAGCATTACTGGTAACAACTGTAATTTCTATTCATGGCCCCAACTCTACACAAAACAAAATTTTTGCAGGATCTGAGCTTTGATTTGCAGATTCGCCATGGCAGGAACCTATGTTCGGATTTATCACTGAAAATTACACAGGGAGTGCAGAAAATGGGAAGAGATTGTGAAGCTGAGCTGGCATGAATGTTGCACTTTGCCCCAGCAAAAGCTGATGTCCTCCATTAAAATATCAAGAGTTTTT
This sequence comes from Tetrao urogallus, assembly GCF_951394365.1. Lineage (NCBI taxonomy): Eukaryota > Metazoa > Chordata > Aves > Galliformes > Phasianidae > Tetrao > Tetrao urogallus. The sequence goes on from NC_136814.1 coordinate 18,830,678, forward strand.
ACTATCTGGCTCAGATAAAAATTCTCCTCCAGGTGCAAAAATTTCAAGCGTAAAGAAGTTCAGGGGTAATGCATCTCACTGTCTTCCAGCTTTCCTACATTCAGCATAACAAAGGGACTGTGGAAAAAGCAGCGAATTGGTCCTATCATTTGGATGTGATCAGATAGCTGCACAGCCTCCAGTTACCTCCAGTGAAGGAGAAAATGGGAAAGTGCTGCCCGCGAACAGGGGAGCGCAGGAGGGGAACATCAGGAGGCTGTACAGAAATGTGATGCAACACGACCTGGGCCTGATCCAGAGCTCAGTGAAGCTGATGGAAAGACTCATAATGACTGTTGGATCCCACTCATGATGCATTGTAACCAGGCTCTGTGGGAAGCACCGAGTCCAACTTCACTATCCACAGAGCACACAGCTATCCTCCAGCTGGGCTGTCCCAAATGGTACTGAAATGATGTTTGTTATTGTTATTGTTATTGTTGAAAGAAGCATTTTCACAGCAGTGAAGGTCAGCTACAAATGATGACTCACTTGCACCACCGATCTACACAAATAGCATGTGCTAAGATTACCATCTGGTATAACAATCTACATCACAAGACTCCACATTTCCTGTTACCCAGGGTAAGTAAATTTCAAGCATGAGGGAAAATTTTAGCAAGTTTCCCCAAGTACCTTTGCAGAAAGAATAATGTGGCTTACACAGAGGGGGGAAGAGAAAGGGAAATTATGAGGTAAACGTTATTTCCCTCCCTTCTTCCCCCTCATCTCACAAGAAGAAAAACATATCAGGCTCACCATTCTCATTTCTATCGCATTTAAAAAGCTGGATCTATGTAATGAATACCTGCCTGGAAGGATGCCAGCAGCACACTGACAGCCAGCCTGTCTGGGTGCAGAGGGCGTGCATTTCCCCCTCTCCCTTTCCCTGTCTCCTTGTTATGTGTGGTGCGAGGGCAGCCTCAGGTGAGGAGAGGGGCATCTCTGTGGGTTTCTCTGAGTGCCTGTGACACTGTGTGGGGTGCTGGGGTGTTGTTTATCCCCTGGAGAACTGTCCTGTCACCACCACACTTTTTTTTTCCCTCTGTCCCACGTGTCTTTGGGATGAGGCAGTGGTCCCGCTGGATGCAAGGCTGAAGTTCCCTCTCAGAGCCAAGCTGTGACCCTACAGTCTCTGCAGGTGGCCAAAAGTCTCAGCTTCTCACTGAGGCCACCCCTGCAGCCCAGCCATACCCTCATATGGTGGCCACTGTCCCACACCCTCCTGGGGAACACAGGCTGGCCCTTCCTCTAAAGAGGCTTCCAAAACATGTGGCTATAGGATCTGGCAGAAGCTGAGAGAAAGACCTGAGTCTGGGAGAAAAAATGGATGAGTCTTTTCCAGACAAAATAGAGGTAAATCAAATAAATAACGCTGGGCAAGCTACCGAATGCCAGCAGCATTGTGCATGAGTGAGGTGGCTGGGAATCCCCTCCGGGATCCTGGCAAGCAGGAGCTGATGATGTCTCTCACCATGAGTCAGTGCCCTTCAACATGCACAGCTCAGAGACAGGCCTCTGCAAAGGCAGGAGAGATTTCATCTCTTGCTGGCATTTCAGCCAAAACCAAACACTCAGCAGCAGCAGGTTTCTCTCTGTTTGTCTGCCTTGTAAGGGCTGGGGTGGCCACTCCTGGAGCCTGCTCTCTGATGGGAGCACTGAGAAACAGGAGGCAGCAGAGCAAGAAACGCAATAATAAAACACACAAGAGTAGGTGTCCTGCTTTATAAGTGTCAGGCACCCCTCTTGCCTGGCTTGCCCTGCCACAGCACATTCTTTCCAAATTTGCCTTCCCAAAGTCTTCCTTCCTTGTGTGTTTTAAACCATCTCAGGGGTAGCATTGCTGAAGGGCAGTTCTTCAGCCAGGATAAACTGCTGCAGCTCTACAGTTAAACTACAGCTAAAAAGGCCACAGACGAACATCTTCTGATGAGAAAATTTCATTTTCATACTTTTAAGTGAGGAACTTTCTCTCACACAGCATTTTTTTTTTCTCCACAGCTGTTGCTGGGATCTATTTTTGATTAGAAGTTGCAGACCTTTACATAACAACAGACAAATCTCTACAAAAACTGTTGACCAGGGCTACCAAAGAATAAGATCTCCCACTCTGCACTGACCATCCAGTCCAAATCCATATGCTGAGACTGCACCTCTGTGTAAGTAAGAAACCAGCCAACAGCTAAAGGAAAATTAATTCTTATATATCAAATTAGAGAAGAGCACATTCTTTTTGACACTGTGATCTAAGAAACCTTTACAGGAACTTCACTGAGTGCGATGCAAGTACACATGAGATTGATTGAGATAAGATTCTCCTGATATAACAATATGTGCAATACACAATAGTGTTTCCTGTGATATGCAGCACCTATTGAATATATGATGAATTACAAGATTCTTATATCCCAAAGATTGTACCATTCATAATTGAGCTGACAACACTTTTGTTTCTCATTTTGGTTTAGCAAGGCCTGGTTAAGCCTGGTTAATTTGATGTAAATCAGATTCTCTTGAAACCACTGGACTGAACAAAAGCAGCAGAGAACCAGCTCAAAGGCTCAGTGTGAATCAGGATAGCTTGTGATATGTTACACTCATGTCTGACCTCATTGAAATGAAGTAAAAGCTTCCAAAATGCCCCATTGATTTTGCATCATTTCTTTAAAGAGTGATGCACTGGACACACAGATTAGAAAAAAGTCAAAGCTGGCTAACTGCAGGAATATTACACACAGTTTGGAAGAGGATGGAAATTAGTACAAGTGGTGGGCATTTTTAATTGCATTTGCTTAGTTTGTAAAAACATTGCCTAAACCCACCTCTGAAACCACAGTACCAAGAATACAGATTTCATTCTCATTTCTGCAAAAATAAAACTGTGTCTTCAGCACTTTTGAGTTATTTTTAACATATGAGCCATTTTCTGGAGAATCCAAGTCTTTGATCAACTTTACAAGAAATACCTGCAACAGAAAGAAAACATTTAATGAGTCAGAGATGTCAATTACAAGCTTACAAGCGATTTTATACTCTATATAATGCATATAAACCAATATAGTTTAAAAGGCATTTTATCATGCTATAAATGTCTTACACTGTCCCTTTAAATATTTCAAGATTTTTCATTCTTTGTTTCAAAGAATGGAAGATAAATCTCTTCATACGTTGCGTGGTCTTTTGTGGCATAAAGCAAAACAAATTGTGAACAAACCAACAGAGCTGCACAGAGATTGTAAATTTCAAACAAATGAAATGCTTCTGTATTTCTTATTTCAATCAACTCTGGTTTGGATGGATAGATGCTGATTTTGGTTTTCCATTTTTTATGTTTTGCTGCTTTTTCTTATGTTCTCCGTTTCTGATTATTAAATCATTGTACTTAAGGACCCGGTCCTGCATCAGTGATATTACCACTGACTCTGGGAAAAAAAAAAAACATATTCATTAGTAAAAATCTTTGAAAGATTATTTTAGACATCTTGATTGTTAGTATCTATTTTTAGGTGCCTTATAGTGCCTTGATTTTTGGAAAATGGTGAATTCCTATTTCCTAAACTACACAACAAATGTATGGCTTGAAAGCCATGATGGCCTGTATATCTGTTTGCCTTGATAGATTTTGCACTTCAGCCTTGAAGTTCAGTGAAGCTCTCTATCAGTGTGAAAGAACCTCTGAACACTGATATAACGAGGAGTAATAAATTCATTCTATTTTAGCCTTTCAAAACTCATTTAGACTGAATTCTACTTTTTGTCATTATCAGAAAAATTTAACCCGGAAACAACAGAGTATTTCCTTCATGCAACTAGACAAATATCCTGAGAAAATGTTAAAACTTCTAAATGAACTTTTGTCCTTAACCAGAGCGTGCGCTAAATCCCAACCACTTCAAAACGGATTTCATTGTTTTGCACTCTCCAGGCCTATCTGTAACACCTTCTGCTTGCATTTTGTGAAGTTTCTTGCAAAATGTATTAGCCTCAGTAAGAAATCTTCAGTTCCCACTGAGAATTACATTTCAAATTGATGCTCCGTGCTAGTAAGTAATATTTTTCCTGGGCTTCCACATATGGCAATATTTATCTTCAAAGTTTTCCTCTTTGGCTCATAGGCTGGTTTGTAAACCAGATGGTCTTGTGTGGCCTAATTGTAAGATGATTTGTTGTGTGATTCAGTAGCATTGTTTATTTGTACAGTGGTTTGATGGAATTCGTAAACTGCATAATATTGTTTTACTGTGTTTTCTTTTATGAAAGAGCCACATCTTGCTCTGGCATTTGTGGCAGCTATTATAATTAAATGTAGTTCTCAAGATACTTTGATCTCTGTTTGCTTGCTGCTTTAAACTACTAGCATAAAAACACAATATTTCTCATTTAAGCACAGAATCAGTGCTAGATTTGAAGGCTGAACGCATCAGGTTTAGTATTACAAAAGCAATAATACAATAATTAAAAACAAAAAATGTTGTTAATTGAATTGTGGAAATTTGATGGCTTTTCAGCAGTGTCAGCTGTGTGATTTATTTGGAGCAAACAATTTTAACGTAAGCCTTCCATATTTTTTCTGCAGAGACTTCGTTGGTTTTCAGTTCAAGAATATTTTTGCCCTACTTGTTCACTGCACATGAGTTACTTCCACTTGTGTGAGTATTCTTTAGCTGTGAACATATTTAGGCTGCCAAGTCTATAAAAAGATCTAAATGTTTTCTGGCTTTCAGTCTGTTTCCATCATGAAAGGTGCCTTCAGGGGTCTGTTTGGTTTTTGGTAGGCAGACTTCTGGAGGGGTGAATGGGACCAGTAACCAAAGAAATACTTTGTAGAACAGCATTCCAAGCTTAGGAGATAGAGAAGCTTCTTCTACTTTAAGAAACGTAGCTACAGACCAAGACACTTTCCTCAAGGTCATATGAATGTCTTCCAGTTATTGATGTTCTGTTTGGAGATTTGACAGACTAAGTTCAATTCCATATTCTTTTCCAAGTGATGTCCCCATCACATACAAGAAAATCAACATCAGGCACCACAGCAACACTAGCTACTTTATTAAGAAATCTCTGACAATTTGAGTAACTATCTGAATCTCAGAAGGCAGACTGCAGCAGGAAGACATGCGAAAATCAAGTTTGACACAGCTTCTGGAAGAAGATGGGGACATATTATGGACATAATATTCCCAGTGTATCTTTTTTTTTTTTTCTTTCTTTCTTTTTTTTTTTTTTTTTTTTGGCAGTAGAAATCAAAGACCATTGTCTTCTGCTTCTAAAAGAGTGTGTGGATGGAAACTAACCAATAGAACAGTTGTTAGTACAAATTAGGAATTATTTTAGTGCAGATATGCTGACTGTGCAACATTTAGAAAGTAATTTATAACCTGTTTGGAATAAAGCAAAAGAATCATAGTTTTATTTCCAGCAGGAAATACAGATACAATGGTGACTCACATAGAAAGAGTCTGATTGACCTTTGATTTTTATTTGGACACTTGCTACTTTTCATCCCTTTATACAAACACATTCTAAACAGATTTATTCTTGAAAAAAGATCGGAGAAATAGATCAAGACTCAGACAGGAGAGTACCAGTAAGTAAAGCAAGTTCATGAGGAAGCTTGAACTAGACTGCAAAGAAGTTACTCCCACGCAGTGCCTGGCCAGCCCAGAGATATGTCATCTTCTTTTTTTTTTTTTTTTTTTTTTTTTTTTAAGTATCTTAACAGAGATAGTCAGTGTTCTGACACTTTTCTGAGTAGGTCTTTTTTTGGGATTAAAACCTCTCATTCTGCCTGCTCATCTCTGGGGATGCAGCTTGCAGTTCTTGTTCTTTGCGGTAATTTTTTGCTGAATACGATTCCTTCATGCTTAGATTTTCTCTTAGGTCAGGCAGCGATTGAACATCAAGATATATCTGAATACAGCTTTTATTCTCCTGAGATCTACCTTATCTCAATGGGCTGTCGCAGCTTCATTGTCTTGTCAGGTTGCCACTAATCAGCTGTGAATAAAAGACCACTTGCAAGTGAGTAGCAAAGCTCTGAACTGAAGAGTTCCTTCCTGTACGCTGGTGAAGAGAGTTGGCACTGAGGTGCTCCATCTTTCTCTCAAAGAGGGGAGGGGACTCCTCATTAGGACATACGTATAGATGGACCACTTCGTGCTGCAAAAATGCACTTTTTAATTTCTGGAGAGAATATTGGCTAGATGGAGAGCAGTTTATATTAGCTACTTGAAAACCTGAAGCTTTCGTTCTTGTTTATTCAGTACCAGAGAAAGAAGAAAACTGTTTCGCTTGGGAGTTTTTTTTTTCCTACTGAATGCCAGAGGCACTGCGGAGATGTCATTTCTCTAAGCAGAGCACTTAACTGAAGATACACCAGTAACCCCACTTCACTCAGTGCTTTGTTCCAGTTATTCTGCTAATTCAAGTAGATGCTGCCGTGTTAATTCAAAACAGCTCATGGTTTCAAGCGTTTCTTTATGGTCAGGAGCACTGGAAACTTGCTTTCATCTTTGAAATGAAAACTGATATACTAATCTAACTATATGACCCCAACAACTTTGAGTGCATTTGTCTGAGTTCTGCTTTCAAGTTGAGCTACGAGTGCACAGCATTTCTGATTGGAGAGTAAAAAGCAAATATACTTGCCTGTTCTCTGAGAAGTCAAAGATTTCTCAAAAAAGCCTGATAAAACTCTGTACATAAATTTATCTCTGGGCTGAACTTCAATATCAAAAGTTCAGCCTGAAAACGAAGAAAGGTACAAGCAACTGAAAATATAGTTTTGCCTACCTGTAGTAGTATAAAATGCACACTCAATAAGTATAGTGCAAGAATTGAATCCAGTATGAAATTATATTATTTTCATTACTGTCGGATGACTGCAACACCTTGCTAAATGTACCAATCTAAGTAATAATAGGATTAATTTCCTCCTTTGGAAAATTATCATATTCGTATTTTTCTAGGTTTCAAATATAAAATCAAAATCATTTGATTTCATGGAGGTTGTTGTGGCAATCCATGCTCAAACATTTTTGCAAACACACATGCTGTATGCAAAGTTACGAGTGAAATGACAAACAGCCTGTCTGTTCTTTTACAAATGACATTAGATCCTGGCATGTCCCCTATTGAAACAGTTGTGCTGGAGCAAAGCTAATGCAAGAGCTGGGAATAAGACCAGGCAGTTCAATTCCATTGCCTCCAGAAGTCATTTCCTGCATTTAGCAACACAAGTTACAAAAACAACCTGCTATTGCTGGAGTAACCCAGAAGTGAAAGAGTCTGAAATTTCCTTTTTTAACTCCCTGGGGCTATACAGTAAGACTGCTAAGAATATAACTAGTGAAGTGGTCCAGAAAGTGTAAAGATACTTAGCAAATAGAACGAGAGACTTAAGAATACAGAAAAAGCTATATAAACATTGCAGGCCTGTGCAAGTTTTAAAGCAGGCTCTAATTATGTATGCACCATCTTCTGAGGACAGATTTCCCCCAGTGATGGGCAAGTCACTGATTGGTCCTGTGCCACTTACAGGACGAAGGAGTTCTGATCAGTGAGACAGTTGTCTGGGTGCAACCCTGAGAGCCTTGTGGAAACCAGAACATCGTATGTTTGCATTACTTACATGGATTACCCATTGCTGGCATAATGTTTGAGGCCCTGTTTATGCCCAGCCTGAAGAGCACTTGGATATACAGGGCTTCTTGAAGGGACTTTATGCTAGAGAAACCCATGGTTATACTGCATGAATTTTCTCATTTAGCTCCTGGAGTACTCAATGGAATTTCGACTACAAGATAGACATCATCTGTTGTCACAGTGCAATGAAGGACATTTTAATACTGTAAGACCAAGATCGGGGAAGAAGCTAGGGGTCCTTAGCTACTGGAAAAGTTTAAGGTCTTGTTAGTGGCTCATTCAAAGTATATTTTCTGTCTGATAAAAAATTATAAATATGCCAGTGACTTTGTTATTTCCAGGTAAACTCCTTCCTCCCTAAAGATGACTCTATTGCAAGGCAAAGGATAAGAAATGGGAACAGCCATTTGTGGTATGGAACCATAGCCAAGGCCAAAGCATAAAGTATAGCAAAAAAAAAAAAAAAAAAAAAAAAGAGTGTACTTATTACTTATCCTGTGGCTTTATTTAGGTCATATACTTTATGCTGACATAATCCTTCTGTTGTATTCATCTTTCCTGCTCTGCTTTCTGTGACCTGGCTCTGCATACATCATCTGGCTGTCTTTGAGAGCCAAGATTTGTGGTGATTCACCTTCTGTGTTGCACATAACATAACTGGGTATCAGAGTAAAAGTCAGATCATATTCTTATTTACAGTCCTTTGACTTTTTTGTGATTGAAAGTTTTGCAGAAGTGGAGGAAACATTGCATTTCAGTCTCTCTAAATCTAGCTTTCACTCCCAAATGTTCACAAATTGATCCAGACCACCTCTTTGAGAACAGGTTACACACTGCAGAGGAATGCATAACTTGCCCATGAACTTCAGCATGTTTTGACTTTGGTATTTGCATTTTTCCAGAGGGAAAAAAAGCACGGTTTTCCCAATAAATATATATTTTCCTCTTTTGATGAATGGAATTAGTCTGCATACCCTTGGACACAGCCAGCAAGTTTACACAAGGAGCTGGAATGAAGCTCTTGATTTGCTTCACATGGGTTCCATCAGATGGCAAAAGCCATCACTTTGTCCCATACTGCTGGGCCTTTAATCACTGAAGAATAAAGTGACCTGAAGTCTGATATCCCACTACCAGTCCCCTGAAAATAAACTCGACCTGGAGGGACACTTTGTCTGACTGCCGTTACTACAGATGGCAGTTAGACTTATACATCTTTGTGCTTGGGAAAAATCCAGCTCTTCTGAGAGACTTGTACCTGCCTAAGAGCTACTCGAGTGTAAAAAAACTCTGGCACATGTGAAAGCCTTATACGTCCCCACAGTGAACCTGGTGATTAAAGTTCGATTATAAACCAGTTGTGGGGATTGAACCTAACTCAGTTTTGGAAAAGTGATTCAGACTACTTGAAAATCAGAACTATAAATCCTCGAATTTAGTATTTGGTAAAAGGAGGACTCACATGATAACATTTGGGGTTGGTCCACCTCTAATTAGCTGGAAGAATTTTGTAAGAACTGTTTTCTGTGCCTCATGTGTATTTCATAGAACAAAGTGGAACTCAGTTCCCTTTTGCCATTTGAATCTACCTTCTTCCATTTCTTATAGAAAAGTATTCCACACAATTAGCATGGATCTTTTAACTGAGATTAGCCTACAGTATGGGAAAGAGTGCTGAGACCAAAGATCAGTGACCACTGAACCTCCCTCCCTACTATCATCTTGTTTTGGCACTAAAACACATCATTCAAACAAACGATTTCTTTCTTGGACCACCACATGTTTTAAGAAAGCTTTATACCCCAGGGGTTCTGTTTTAGATTCCAGCAGGTTACTTCATTAAATGAGCATATCAAATTTGATTGGAAGTTCTCATCAGCTTTCTGTTCCATTTAATTTTATTTTTATACAGATGAAGAAATTACTGTTACACCCATACCCACTGACAAGCCAACTACATTACTTCACATCTACTTTATAACCACATATAATTACATAACTTCTTGGTTTATTTTCTTCCAGAACTCATGGCTCCTCACAGAATCTACTTCGTCTGATCTAAGGCAGATTTTGACCTAAAAACTGGTTTTCAAGACATTTACATGGTTTGAATTTTCCTATATTGAATATTCCTCATTCATTAACCACAATTTGATTCGAGAAGCAAGGACTTTAGTGATAGAGTCTGGTGAGGCTGTATTAGTGATGGTAAAAGGCAAATCCAGCACCAAAATATTCTGCATTAATCTTATTATCATGGGAGAACATCCATCTTTTCAGCCCCACACTGTAAAATCTCTCTTAGCACAATGCATTCTTTCCACTTTGTTCCTCTTCAATCATAGACACCACAGTGACTTTCCTATTTAAAAGATCCAAAGATCCAATCAACATATTACTTCAAACTCTCCTGTTACTCATGGATTTCAGAAATAAAGCAGCCAGAGTTGCAGAGTATTCTCACCAGTATAAACTGAGTAGTACCTTTGATAGGAATGGAGCTGGCAGATTACATATATGTAAAAAGCATGTAACTGGGTAACTAAAAATACAATGAAAATTAATATCTGTCAATTTTTGCAGGACCACAGTTTTACACTAATATAAACTCACTGACATTAGTTAAGGCTCCAGTGTAAGACTGGAGCCTAACTGTGGTGAAATGGCCCCTACGATTGTTTTCACTGCTTATCCCAAGTTGCATTCCTAAACACATATTCACAGACCACAGGGTCCATTTGTTGTAATTTATCACAATAGCACTAAACAATCTGGCATAAACATATTCTTTCTTTCATGCCAAGAAATGCTATGCACCCCTTAGATCCCAGATAAAGTATATGGAAGAGAAAGTAAGGTGTTCAGCCCCTCTTGTCATCAGTCCACCTTCTGGAAGCATGATTCTATGCTGCAGCCCTTCCTCCAGTCTGCTTTATTTATTTGACAGGTGTTGCTAAAGGGCTAGCAAAAAAAAAAAAAAAAAAAAAAAAAAGAAAAAGAAAAGCTGCAATACCCTGCTCTCTACTTCTTATTTGTTTAGATATTACAATTATACATTGCAGAGTGCATGGAGACAGACTCACTATGGAATCGTATTTCTTGTTATAAAAACAAGCAAGCAAACAAAACAAACATAGAAACAAAAAAAACCTCAAAATATTTCAAGATGATTTTGTGGCTGCTGCTAACAGAGTTAGCTGAAAAGACTGAGAATCAGATAAATGATTGGGTTGGGCTGTAATCATCTGCAGCTTCATGGGGGCAAGCAGGGGTCTCCAGGATCCCAACCTCTGCTTAAGAGCAGGTGCAGCGGGAGCAGACTGCCCACAGTCTTGCCCAGCAGGTTTTGAGCATCTCCAAGGATGGAGACGCCACGCAGCCTGTTCCAGCTCCACTGTACAAATATTTTCCTTGCATGAAGCCAGAATTTTCCTTGTTCTAACTTGTGCCTGTTGCCTCTCCTCCAATATACCCATCTCATGCCGCTGAAGGCTATTTTGTTCAATGTACAAAATAAGTTTCACCATTCCTTTACTGAAGGATGCGATGACGTGAGACCGTTCACTGTCCAGGCATCCAAAAATTGACTCAGATCACCTTCTCATCTTTTGTGGCACTACAGGCATGAGGAAGGAGTTACTTTGAAACCCACTACCAAAGAGGAAAGCCACTGTAACTGGTGCCTGGAGTAACAGCCATGCAGAGGGACCTTTAGATGTTTGGGTAGGGTGCTGGTAAAAGATGGGGCATAGTGAGGTCATGTAGTAACATTGCTCCAACCCCCTATATGGGGTAGTCCTTGTCCTGTGCATACATGGGATAGTGCTGCTGCTCAGAGCAGTCAACCAGAAGCCACTTCTTGTCTGCAGACCAACATATTATGCAGTTGCTGAGGGGAAAGTAATCCTCAGAGCAAATGTGCTGGACCACATCAAGGCTCCCCACAAAAAAAGTGCTTGGCAGCAATTAAGCTGAGCCTGAGCTGAGGAATTGTCTATGCCAGAAGAACACTGTCATATGAACAACACCAGCATATAATTGAAATAATTTATTTACCACTAGAGCACCACAAAAACAGACATACAATGTGTTAAAATACAGAGTAATCGATCACCAAAGTACAACACAGCTGTCCTTTAAGTTCCTTTTTTTTTTTTTTTTCTTTTAAACCACACCAACCATACAATTGTGTTGTTGCTAAACACATAAAAAATGCTGTCCTAACCCACTCAGCTAAGTGCTAAGACCCCCCTCAAGCTCACACAGCTCCTTTGGGTCTGACCTTTCAAAGTGCGAAACATTTCCTGCCAGGTGCTGGGCATCACCAATGCTCAGGGACTTTGCTGAGATGGTAGCAGCTACCTACTTATTGTGACAGTTTGAACTGTTGCAGTCCCATCTAAACATCATTTGATGGGGGGAGGGGGTGGTAATCGACATCAGACCTGAGTGGTGTTTGGCCTCACATCACACCACTCTATAGAGGGGTGTTTCACCCATGAGTTCTGCGCACTGTAGGATCAGGTCTAATAGTGTCCCTGGTAATTAAGCGAAATGCATGCCTAATAAAGTGGAAAAAAAAAAGTTGTAGGAGATTTATAACAATATCTCAAATACTATCAGTGCATTTTGAGGAAAAAAACTTAAAAAAAAAAAAAGTATCTGATCTTGTGGTAGTGATTTACAGAAATAAGGTTTTATGTTTAAATTTAGACAACAAAAACTCCAAACCCAAACCAAAATCTTCAGCTGCGTCCAGCGCATAGTGAGTATAATTGGACAACTATGCTATCTTGTATTCCACTTTTCCAAAGCTTCAAATCCACTTTTTGCATTCCCGTAGCAGAGAATTGCAAAAACGTTCTTAAGCCTTTTGAAACGTGTTCATCCATGTCTCCCTTCCTGTCCAACAAAAATACAGTTTTCTCATACTGAACCTGATAAAACTAATTTTGCTGCTGTATGCAGCAAAATCCAGAGTATTTACTACCCTGAGGAGTTTCACTGAGTTCAGTGCATCTTCTCACTGGAGTAAGTCTGGCTCAAGCAAGTGTTAGCAGGACAGATTTTTCACTTGTTCATTTCAACTCGCTAAATAAATCAGAAGTCTAACATACCTCCTCCTCTGTGCTGAGTCAATGGGTGGGATTAGATCATCTGTGGGTCTACATGTCCATGTAGGCAGTAAGCATAGACTCTGCTGAAGTCCTGAGGAGCGGCAGGTGCAAGCCGCTGCGGTACTTCAGCTTTGCATCAGTGTTCTGCTGAAGTCAAAGAAATTGCACATCTTAGAACTGGAGCTGACAACATAAAGCTCAGGAGCATGCTCCTGACACCACTCAGGTCAATGACAGAAAATGTCCTTCTCATCCAAGTAGCATGTTTCTAGCGCAGTTTTCAAGCTCTGCCATGCAAAACCATTCATCATATGATTGTGTCTTCTTCATGACTTTTTTTTTGCCAATTTAAACTTTTTAGAAAAGAAATGTATGATGTGGATTATTTTTCAACTCCCTCTACAATATTCAAATGCGTAACAGCAACAAAGCCCTAGAGACCCCATATTTCTTTTTCCATTTTTTTCTTTTTATAAGTTTGAAAACAAAAAATCAAGAGTTTGACCCTGCAAATCCTGCCACGCCACTGCAGAAGTTAAAGGCAAGCCTCTGTTAGTGCGTTGGGAGCAGGATCAGCCCCACAGCTTAACGGCAGGGCAAGTCCTGCTGTGTGTGAGCCCAGGGTAGCCTGCTCCAATGCATGCCCCATGCAAAGGCACTGCTGAGGCAGATACTCTGTACCAGGTTTTTGCACAGGAGCAGATGTCACTCTCTGCCTCTGAACCGCATCACGATTCAAGTGTTACAAATGGGGATGAGAGAGGAGGGAGGGAAGGAGGGGAGGAGAGAGCACTTTAATCCATCCTTTTTTATAAAACAAAAACAAAACAAAACAAAACAAAAAAAAAAAAACCAAAAAAAAAAAAACACAAATGGAGTCAGGTAGCTTATGTCATAATGATGAACAATATACAAAGCACATGTATAGCAATTATTATAAAACATGTATTTGTAGTGCAAGTCAAAATATAGGGACTCTACTCATACTGGCCAGCTAGAGGGAAACACGTGATTCTGAGTGATCAAAAAGAGCCCCAAATTCAAATTCAAACTCATGAGAGCTGACAGTATTACAGAGTACAAAAATATGGTGAAAATTTACACATTACACATAAAGTACTTAATTTTTTAATAGTTTACAAATAGAGATCTACAGATATGTTTCCAATTAAGCTGGCTTTTACTACCCACCTATTGCAATACTCTAGGTATGGTTACATATACCAAAAGAACAAAAAATCCCATAGCATAGCTATACAGCAACATATTAAGGTCTGAAGATTAGACCAGTACATGTTAAATATTTCACTGGTTTACTAAACTGACATTTAAATCATTTACAGTAAAAAAAAAAAATCTTATAGACTTGTCTTTGAGACTGAAACAGAGTGTCCTTTATTAGTAAGTTATTCAGTATTTAAAACAAGGGTTTGAGACCTTACAAGAAGCCTCTCCAGGCAGCTGGCATGAAAAATAAGGTATTTTAAAGGCAGAGTTTCTCAATAGTGTAATAACTGATTTCTATTTAAATCCAACTAAACTAACCATTACTTTCTGAAACTTTTGAGCTTGTATTCCTTTAGGCTTTCTATGTATTTCTGGCAGTTTATTTGGTCTCCATTTTGTCCACATTTGCTGGTTTTCTTTTTCCAATGGCAATATGGAAATGTTCATTTGATAGTTTTTACACACAAATAAATAATGCACTGTTAACTCTACAACTAAGAGGAATGGGTAGGATGCCTATTGCATAACAATACAGAGAGATCAAGTAAGGCACGGGACAGATACAGCAACTCCACTTCATGGGATTTTCCTGTTTTTTTCCTTTCACATAGTAACACTAACAAATTTCTTCCAGTGTTTATTTTTTAAAAGGTTTTTTTTTTTTCCTTTAACTTTGCTTCTTGTCTATCTCACACTATGTGTAGTGAAATGTAAGATAAAGGCCTTCAATGTTTTGCTTCAGATGCCAGTTTAAAAAAAAAAACAAAAACAAAAACAAACTTTCAAACAGTTCAGACTAGTACCGCTTTTTTTTCTTCTTTGTTGATTTTTTTTTCCTTTTAACACTGATGATCCTGGGTTTTCGTTTTTCTTTCTTTCCTCCTCGCTCTCTCTTTCTTTTTTCCTTGGTTATTATTTTTATTTTTATTTTTTGATACACACATGTCACGTTGCTTCTGGGGTATCCTTTAGCTGCATTTGCAAGACTTTACAATCATGTTGGACAGCTGTTCAATTTTGGGTGTTTTGCCAATGTAGTAGAGGATGGTGAGGGGTTCTAAATCCTGGGACACGCAGCATGGAGAGGCAGAAGCTTCTGGATTTATGGTGTTATACAAGCTGAGTACCTAGAAGGAGAAAGGAAATAAGAGATTAAGACAGATTCCTCTGCCTGCTCCACTCTGGAAAGCAAATTCCTTTCTGCATCACTTCCTCCTCCAGTGCCTGGGAAAAAGCCCAGTGAAATCAGAAGAAAGATGCCTGGATTTGAATATTTTTACACGCTTCTCCAGTTCAACCTGGTGTCACAAACCATCTGAGCTTCCTACTGTTTTATCCCCACAGCCTTAAATCTTAAAACATGTATGTACCTGCAGCCTGACTTGAAAGCATAGCTCTTCATAGCAGCACACATGCTGTATTGTATGTATAGGGAAGGAAGAGACTGAATGACTTTTATCTGCAATTTCAGACTGTCATTTACTGTTACAGGATTTTGGTTTTACAAGAGCACCAAAGGGAGAGGAGAGTCCTTCAGCACATGAGTACTGCTTTGCTTCTCATCCCTGGATACTTTTCTGTAAATCCACTAATGCCACCCTTCAAGAACCATGACTACTTCATCAGTAGTCCAACTGAGGATCAGCTGTGGCTGAGGATCAGCAGCACTGGTACTTTATGTCACATTGGATTCATATGCATGGTTCTCTGCAAGGGAAGTATGTAGGGTTACCCACTGATGATTCACAGGTATTTCCGAGGATGCCATTAATGTGTTAGCTAAACACTAAATGACCTTTTCCTAGAGCTTCAACACAACTTTTACAGCTTTTAGAGACAGAAGACCTGTTCAGGACAGCAACACTAACTACTTTATTAAGCAACCTCTGCCTATTTGGGTGACTATCCAAACCACATATTTGTGATCATGACAGTTATTCTTCCTCTTTCCTTTAAAAACAAGTGCTGCTCCCAACAGTGTACACTACTACTCCACACAAGCATGGAAACATAGGTTCTATTAAAAAATATTTACTGCTGTCAGCTGACAGCCACTGCTGATACTACAATGCCACAGCCACTCACAGTTACAAAAGATACCTACACTTAGGCCTGTACCTTATGTCTTTACAGACCGAAAGGAAAGCAATCCCTCTCTCGAAGAGGCTGACATTGATCTGATATTTTAAGGAAGATTAGTAAAAAAGGAGACATCATCCTTAGTATGGACCTGAGGGTGAAATTCTTTCTTTATGACAACTGCAATGCAAATGCCTGCCTCATACATTTACAGTCTAGACATCCATATTGACAGTGGAGAAAAATAAGCACTTCACAGCAGAGTATCACTCATTCTAAAGCACTTGGCTAGAATAACCCATCTAATCCCTACAATAAAAGATTGTATCCCAACCATCTATCAGTTCATAAGCACCCCAGACACAAGGTCATTCTTGCTCAAATAAATTCTCAATGTACAAGAATAAATGCCTCTTTTGAAGAAGTACACCTATCCCTACCTCATCATGAAATTCAGCATGGTAGCAGATCACTAACAATATAAAAAGAGCAACTCATAAAGCAGGTGAAAATTGGATGGTAAGACTCAGCCCCATAATCATTCTGAGTGCCTTGGCCAAGGGAGGGAACTCATTGCCATTTTGTACTCATGCTCTTTACTGACTGGTCCTTTTTCAGTCAGCCTTCCAAAGCTGTATCATGCTTATGGTCACAAACAGTACAGAATGCATTCCTACACTGTATTGATGACCATACTAAAAAAACTGTATCTCTGTATCTTTGGATCAATGCATGACTTCAGCTTCAACTCTAGTCTGAGGGCACATGCAAGTCCCTCTTTAGGGTCATATTTTCTTATTTACCGAGATAACACGTGGAAGCTTCCGGCTCTTGTACTGATGACAGTCCTAGAAACATATTTCACCCTGTTAGTTATAAAATAGAAGCTAGCCCATGTCCCTAAGCGCCACATCTACCCTTTTCTTGAACACCTCCAGGGGCAGTGACTCCATCACCTTCCTGGGCAGCCTGTGCCAATACTTCACCTCTCTTTCCAATAAGAAATTTTTCCTAATATCCACCCCCTAAATCTCCTCTGGTGCAACTAAGGCTACTATCTGGACCGATTTACTTACTCTGCTGTGCTGAGTATCTGAGCTCCATAAATATGGGCAGGCTCCTGCACAGAAATTGGCATGATATCCTTTAGGTTCATGAATCCATTTCCAGCCAAGATCCCTCTTGAAGTCAATATAAAGTGGACGCAGGCAACAATTATCCTGCACGTTCCTGGAAAATAAAATACAGACAAATGCATTGGCTATCACAAGGACAACATAGAGAACAAAAATAATCCAGTTGTTTGCTCCCTGAATGATGATTTAAAAACAAGTTAATCACATCTGTTGTAGCTTATACTGTAAATGAAATGACATGCTCATACATGGCAAGAATTGCTTATAGAAAGCTAATGGAGGATCACTGAAGTACTTTTCTCCAGGTCCTACTGAGTCCCACTCAGCACAGCAGAGGTGATAATTTGGTTATAACTATGAAGATGATACGCTTGGGAATCACCCCAGGTGGAACTCAGTTTCTGCATTCTGAGGTTCTAACCTTCCTCTTCAGACACTGTTTCCATGGGAGTGGAGCACACTGGACAGATACCCTTTGGGCATGGACACTGTGGGTCTGTGAACAAGGACCACGCTCTGCAAAATGCCTACCATAAAAAAACATTTGCTTGCATGATAAGCAACTGCATTACAATTCAGAAGCTGGCATAGTTTTGTAAAGGATACTAAATATAGATGCATAGTTACCTAAAACAATAGGCAGCATCTAGAGCACGCTTCTTCCGCCGACTGGGCTGTTGCGACTCAAGTCTGTAGGAGGGTAACAACATTAGCAGAAGATGTGGGGTCTTCCCACTGTATTTTTTCCTATTGGACTTTAAAGCTTTCACATCACCACTGGAATATGTGTAGTCATCAATACCTTCAAAAAATACATTTTGGTGATAAACATTATGTTGCTATTTTCTTCACAAATTAAATAAACCATCTCTTTAAAAAAAATGCTATCAGAACCTGGGCAACAATGGCGTCAACTGAACACATTTACTGGGAAAGTTGAGCCAAATTTCAGCCCAAGATCCCAAACATATTCACAGTTCTCATGCATCTATTGTATCAGACCTCCATATTCATAGCCACTTAATGGCACGTCAGTACACTTACCAAAATCGTTGAAATGAATAACAGAAAAGATATGTGGAGTCCCTTCAGCCAATGCATTTATATTGCTTAAACCAGTTTCCAATGCCCGAAGCAACGATGCTTTTTGTACTTCACTTAGGGCAATATTCTAACAGCTTGCAGTCTTCTAACAGTTATGCACCTTTCTAAACTTTGTAATAGCATTAAAGCTACTCTGGATAATCAACCTGCATTTCCCACTGCTTACTTTCAACTCATTAGTTTTCTCTATCACATTTACGTATTTCTAATGCTTATAAATTCTCTGTCTCTCACTGTCAGTTTATTAAATTCTGCCAATTCTCTAAAAAAAATCTGTTATTCTATCTCCTTCTTCTGTATGATCATGGCAAGGACACTGATCAAAATATTTATTCTTGCAATAGAAATCAATGATCTCATATTTTGTATTTTCCCTTGAAACTCTAACTGCCTTACTAACTTTCTTATCATAGCAATAGGATGGGCAACAGAACCCAAGTTTTAGGAATTAAATAGCTCGTGTTATGCCTGTCACTGAGAACCTTTTGAAAATTAACCTCCTGAACCAGATAATGCTATCTAAAGGAAAAAAGTTACTTTTTGTAACATGCAAAAATACAAAGATCAAATATCATACTAACATTGCTCTAAAATGCACACAATGGCTTTATTCATATCTACAATCCATATATTTACTTAAGAGAAAAAAAATTCCAATGCAGTGAAACAATGGTTAAATAAATGTAATATTTGACAAGGAATACAGCCAAATCCTTGGAAAACCAATGAACCAAATAATGATATATTTGAATAAATGAAAACTTGATAAACAGCATGAGTTGATTCTAATATAGGCTCTACTTCAAGCACTGATTGATGATAATTCTGGCATCATCAGTTAAATAACATTTCCCTATTAGAAAGTGAAACCTGAATGGCTCAAAAACATACTGGAGCTTATGCTTACTATATATCACTTTGTCTGCTGTCCACAGAAAGCATATACATCCATAACCCTTATTACATAATTCTTTTTATTACTTATTCAATCCAATCTTTAAGTTTTTACCAAGCTATCAGCATAAAAAGCATTTGTGCAACTAATATATGAAAAACAATAAATTGCAAATGCCAGTGATGGAGAGTATATGTATTGAGATAACCAGTATTATGCAATGTAGTTCTATTGACTTCACCTGAGACTCAGACTTACACTGCTTGAAGTGGGAGCACACTGAACAGACATACCCCTCCTGCTACTTCAACCCACAACTCACTTGGAGTGGAGCATGGCAGCACGTTTATTCAAGTCTGGCACCTATTCTTCACTTATTTCTGAAGCAACTGATGTCATTGCTCAGATGAATTTTAATATTACTGATATAAATGAAAAAGAAAAAAAAATGCTGGAGTTGCTCACTGCTTCCAAACAGCTAGAAGCACTTTTGCAAGCATTTACAAATACTGGGGTCCTTCATAAAAAAAGAAAGTGCCTCTGTAAGAAAACCAGCTTACTATTGCCTTACCTACAGTTTAGAAATTTGCCATAACAAGTATTGCTTTTCAAACAATATTCTTAAAACATACCATGCTCACACACATCTACTGCAAGCAGCTTACGTGTGTGCCAAACACTATCTTAATTGGACTCTTCAATAATCTTCTCTACTGAAGCCTGAACACTTGCAGTGCTAGGATGGACAGCAAAGGGTTTATTCTGAAAGTATTCAGTAAATTTTCTCACGATTATACAACAGTGGATGGTCTACAGTGCATTAGTTCTTTCCTGAATCCAAAACTGTATGTGCATATATATCCAGTGTGGATGCTGCAAACTTTAACAGAGATATTTAAGGACACAGCAGCTGCAAGCGTGGAATGAGACAGCTTACTCGTGCCATTTGGTTTTAGAGTAGTTCAGTTGGTTTTAGAACAGTTCAGCTGACAGTTATACCCTTGTGCCTTTAACACAATTTCCTACTAGTTAAGATTCAAGATTCTCAAATAAGTAAGTTTTCCATCATAAATTCTATTTTAGAGAGGTAAGAGATCTTTCCCGCCTCCCCAATCAGTTACATAACAGTAAAAAAATATATATTTTTCAGTTTTTACCTGCAAATCTTGCTTCAAGCTCCTCACTTTTATTTGGGATGATATAATTATTGGAAGGCACAAAGGTGCAGCATGGACAATGTAAGCTTATCTTAAATCCAAGGTTCCTGTCTGCAAAACATGAAAGTAAGTGGAATAAGTTTTTGAGTGGAATGAGCCTGAAATGCTGCTGAGTTAATAAATAACAATTTGGGGCAGGAGTGAAGACAAAACACTGCTTGTCACCTCTGTGATGGAGCCATTCATGCACAGCCTCAGTGACATCAAAAGACAACCATTCTCCTTCAGCTCTCGTTTTAACCACTTTGCTGTCGATGTAGCGCTGTCCTGGTGATGATAATTCTTTTGATTTCAGAACCTGCAAGAAATAACAAATATGATTGTCTACAAGTTAATGTTTAGCAGATTTGCATTGAAGTGGACCATCAGCATTATAAAAGAGCAGAAGAAATTACTACAGCTCAAATTTCTATGCAACAGATGTACATTCAGTCAAGTTTTCAGTACTGAAAGAAAGTACAGTATGTCTTAGTTTCTACAGAATCATTACTGTCAATTACAATGGCAACAACAACAAGGATTCAACAGTCTGACTACTGCAATAAAGGTACTTGGCTAATGGAATCTTTTTCATCTCCCTTAGAATAACCATCAGTTGCTCCACACTTCAAAGTCCTTGTAGGGCTACCGTGTCATGATTCTGCTCTGTTGCTACTGCAGCGTATCTTGCAGTTATGACGTCTGACTTTCAAAATCCAAGTAAGTACGCCTGTATTTGCTTCCTGCTTTACAAGGAATCTTTGGGTGTTTGGTGAGAGGAAGGTGATGAAAAAACACCTCAAGAAAATAAGCTTTTGTCCCCAAGCAAAACATGCCATCATATACTTTTTCCTAAGATAATTCACACAAGATGACTGCACTGAAAATTTGTCCTGCAACACTATTGGTCAAGGAAATCACAGCAACTGGTACATCAAAACAGAGGCTATTCCACCTTCTTTAGCAACACACTGGCTAGAGTATATCCAGCAGAGTGCTAACTATGAAGACCAATGAGGAGAAGTTGAGAGAGCTGAGATTTTTCAGCCTGAAGAAGAGAAGGCTCAGGAGGAATCTTATCAATGTGTGTAAATACCTGAAGAGATGATGCAAAGAAGGCTTTTTTCATTGGTGCCCAGCGTGAGGACAAAAGGCAGTGGGCTCAAATTGGAACACAAGTGGTTCTATCTAAACATCAATACATATTTCTTTACTGCATAGGTATCAGAACATTGAAATGGGTTGCCCAGAGATTGTGGATTCTCCCCCTTGGAGATGTACAAAAGCCACTTGGGCAACAACAAGGTGTCCTTGTTTGAGTAGGGGGTTGGACCAGATGACCCCTAGAGGACCCCAACCATTCTGTGATTCTGTGCTAAAAGCTGAAGTACAAAATAGTCTATGCACTGAAGATATATCAGTAGATCATCAGCACTTCCAGTACTAGTTACACACTAAACAGTAAGAAAGCACTGTCTGTGGGCAAGCAAAACCAGCCAGGTGTGAATAATGGCCACACAAAGATCTGTGCAACAGATGATTCTGCTTCTGTCCAAACCTGGATTCCAGCTGTGTTTTTACTTGAGTCAAAAGTTTCAGCAAAGTTTGCTGCTGAGCATGCAATAAAAATTACCTATACAAAAATCCTCAGCTCCTCCCCTTCAAGGCACAGAACTGCATGCCTGGAATTTCAAGTACTCACAGCCTTCCTTGTATCTAAACAACCTGAGTGACTGACTACCTTCTCACATACAAGCATAGGCTGCTACTATGTACCTTACCTCTAGGATGAAAACAATGGGGCTTTCAGCTGCTAAAAAGTTTCTGGTTTCCAAGTTATTGCTACATTGATAGTTTTGTGATGCAGGAATTTGGAATACCACACCGAGGTATGCTGGATCTCTCAAAATCCACCAGCGCAGCAGCAGCTCCTACAGTATCAATTGTACTACAAAAAGAGCCACAATCTGATAAGCTCCTTGCTCTTCTCCTGATCATCACATTTACAGCAGGAGAAGAGAAGAAGAAAGATATGGGAAGATGTTGGCCCTGATCCAGAAAATTAACAAACATCACTAGTAGAGGATGCTCACATCTCCAGTAGAAATTGAGGGCACTCAAACATTCAACACTAGGAGTCCTTTTTACAGGGCACCCTTCAAACAAAGTGTTTGAACAACTGTTTACAGAGAATCTGGCAGCAGCAAGGGGACTACCATTGCCCAGAAGTGCCAGAGAGATGAGACAACCCAAAATCAATGCTGGGAAAGTCCCAGAGAAGTACAAATATAACTCTGCCTTCCCTTTGGTCTTTATCAGGTCAACTCAAGTGTTTCTGAGGACGTAATGCAGCTGTCGCTCTGCAGCGATGTGTTGGGGGGTGCAGGGGCAGGGGAGCAAATGGGACACAAGAACTTGGCTAATTTTTCTTCCTTTCTGCACAGTCATATCTTTCCACTGACTCCAGAAACTGCATACCTCGCAGTTTTGGCAGTGATGTCAGGATCTAAAAGTAAGCAATGTGCCAAAAGTAATCTCTTGCTGTTAACTATAATTGGTCTTAGAAGTGTTTTGAAAACTCAGTTGTGCTTTGGTATCCAATAGAGAATGTCTTTATCCCAATCTCACTCCTATGAAAGGACAAAGTCAAGGATCGGCAGTGTCCAACTGACATGAAAGGCTTTTATAGAAGAGATCATCACTGCACGTATTCAATAGCACATAAAACATCCATCCTGACCCATGAACTGAATTATAAGAGAAGCGACTGCACGTTTCAGAACTGAAGGACAGGATGGACAGCGTAGATTAGAAGAGCTGAATATGATTCATCCTTCAGTGTCTACGGTATCTGAAACTTAGGCTTCTCTCCTTATGGTTTATGTAGTGTGTTCAGAAAAAAAGTTATGAGGAATGAGCTAAAAAGTAAAAAAACTAAGTATAGCATAAGTAATTTCCACAACTGACATCATGCATTAAACAGGCACTAGTAATTCTTAAGCAAAATGTTGCTGAGTATAATATGAGTGCCACACACAGCGAAATTAGCAGGCCTGCTTCAACCTCAAGCAAAAATGATCTTTTAGCCTCACTGTTTCCATTTCCCTTTTTTTTTTTTTTTTTTTTTTTTGTGTGTGTGTGTGTGTGCATGGAAATTGCAGTCCTAACACAGAGCTAATGGATGATAAAATCCTACGCTCATCAGTCTGTTTCCTCCCACAAACCCACCAGATGAATGAGTCTCTTCACTTTTCTGCATTGCATCCTATTTCCACCCACACTGAAGCAACTACTTCCCGCACAGTGAGAATTAAAATGGCCTCTTTGTGAGAACCTATCAGAAAATCTTAAGGTCTTAAGGTTAACAATATATTCTGCAAACACACTCCCAGTAACATTACATGAGATATACTTCCTACTAGATCAACTGGCTTAGTTTAAAAAAAAAAAAAAGAAGAAGAAGAAAAGCCTTCTGTATGCCTTGCAGCTCCAGCACTTGAAAGCTTGTCTACTTCTTCCAACTACACTATAGCTCTTAGAAGAGATATTACCCTTACCTATAAACATTGCTTTGTCTGTAAACATTGCCTTGCCTTTATGCTTAGCCCATTGCAACCACATCTAACACAATCAAAAATGTCGTTGCTCAACTTGTATCTGCGAGGTGCCTGAAAGGTGAATGTCTGTCCAACAGTTTTCAGTGCTCCAAGTAAATTAACATAAGAAAAAAGAACACTAGAGAGAAAGAAGACTGAACTAAAACTGTAGTTGTCTTTTCTCATTTCCTCCTGGAACAGCATCCAAAAAATCTACCTTCAAGAGGCAGGAGGACTTTGGTATGTCTACGGATTATGACCTAGATTGCTAGAGCTTTCAGGGCTGGGAGTATCATGTAGGGGAAGAGCATACCATCTACACACAGAAATGCCATCCAATCACTTGCTAAATACGAGACAGAATTTCCACACAAATCATCTTACCCCCCTCACTTACAGGTGTATGCACAAGTAGCTGACAGTGCACAAAAACTGCATGAATGCAGGTATGAACATGCACACCTTCATACATGCATGAGTGAAAGCTCAAGACAAACAAAATTCAAAATTCAGGTTGTGCAAAATCTTTAGTTTCTAAACATGGGGATATTCTTCCACATATATCTCTTTATTTAGTCTCTTCTCCAACAAAGTGATAATGCAGTGCTGCCTTTTATAGGAAAGGATTATGCATAGACATATGATCACATTATTAGGAAAGGATTAGCTGAATAGGTAGAATGGTTACAAAAGGAATATCCAGCAGACTTCCAGCACAGCATGCAGAATAAATTTCCTTCAGTATCACTGCTATTACTTTTAAGAACAATTTGGCTTTGTCTGCCCTCCTTTTGTATGTAATTCTTTCCTTTCTCATGTAGGCAAATATTTAGCCAAACATTAATCTCTACTTGATGAAGTAGTTTGCATTCTCAAGCCTTGCCTTCCAGCTGTCATTACTATGGGAATGCACTTCAAACTTTGCTCATCTTTTTTTTTTTTTTTTTAATGTATTCTGACCCCTCTTAAAAGCACTCGAGGAAAAGAATTATCCAGGAAAAATCTCAAGTTATCTTGTACATGCAGCTACTGCCAGCAGGACAAAGAAAAACACAACAGCAGATACCTGAATATTGCAGGTAACTGCGGGAAATAGATCATAAAGCAGCCAGACAGACACAAAGCATTGCTCTTGCTTGTACAGCTATGCGTTTGAGAAGCTCACTTGGTGATCTCTATGATGAGTGCCTTCACATGCCACTCTCATCAGGCCCGAAAGAATACAAGTACCTTATAAATCCCATTGAAATCTTTTACTCTTCACTGGATCTCTAAATGTGTTCTACCCACTACTCATTCCTTGAAGGGAGGACCTGCTCTGCTAGCTAGAATTGATCTGTGTTCATTTATTAGAGCTAAAGTAGGGGATAATTCAATGAGCACATTAGTGTATATATTTTAAACAATAACCACTCAGAGCAGACAGCAGAAGAGCATGTCTTCATGACTCACTGCACTCATAAAAGGAAAAAAGCTGTCAGAAAGACACTGGTTCTCTCACACAATAAGAGCTCTACAACAGCAACTTGCTTAGTTTATTTCAGGTTTGACTGCCTGGCCAGTAACTACTCCTATTCTTCAATAGTTACCACAGTAAATTTCAAAAGAATGGGATAATTGCTATTAAGTATAATTTACACTGGAACAGTTTTGGCTAATAAATTCATCGCCTCCCCAGCAAGCAAGCAAAGAAAATCAAATGTGGTCCAGTGGTCCAGTAGTGTTGATACATAGGCTGATGCATCAATGACATATATCTGCTGCAGCCAAAAAAAAAACAACCTAGGCACACATCAAAGGCCAAGCATCAACAACAAGGGCATTTTATAGCTGGGTCGGAGAGTTAGAGTCACTAACTGTTTGGAAATATTTTGGGTGACTTATGTTTTCTTAAAACAAGTTGTTGAATTTTCAAAACACAATAACAAGATTACATGGCCACTTAAAAATATCTGTTGTGTCTCCTGTGTTGCCCAGATACTTATGGTGGTCACTGCTGTCAGACAGCGTGGGATCTGCCATCACCACGTAACAGTAAAGATGGTATTATCTTGCAAAAACCTTCTATGAATCTGTTTTTCCTTTCCATTTATTCTGGGCTGTCTGATCTCCTCTCTCCAGATGCTGTTGGCTCTCTGATAACTTCCTTCCTTCCTTCCTTCCCTTCTCTTCTGTGTCATCTCAGACTTCTGTGATGTTCTTGGATTACAGGATTTTGGCAGACTCACTAATCTTTCTCCTACTTATCATCATTATCCATGGTTTCCATTGGAACTTCAAGGGCCTTTTTATGGAAATGGAAATAACCTGACACGTACTTGTGAGCACAAAACAAATAAGCCCAAACAATGAGATCCAGTGCTAAATGATGTGCTAATGATGGTTAACAGCACAGAAGAGATAAATCCACTACGCAGAACATCTCTGGGTACAAACTGCCATCTAGGATAACCTCTTCTGGGCTAGTAGAACACTGCAGGGGACTCCAGCCTAATCTGGTGCAGAGTAATAACCAGATTCCCAAGGTCTGCATATGCAGCTGCTTGCGGTTTCCAAATTCTTATGTACTATTCACCCTACTGAAAGAATCACTTCTCTGCCTCAGTCCAGATTTCAAAGGTCTCCTCAGACAGTTCTCATGGATTTCATCCAGCCCTTTCCTGAAGCTTAGAAGCTAAAAAAAAAAAAAAAAAAAAAAGACCATGCTAATTCTCAGTCCTTTCTCAGTCTCTCGTTCAGTTCAAGGTCTTGGATTCTATTTTGGACACGAGGATAAGTAAATCTTTAATTCTGCTGCAGACCACTACAGTCCCTGCCATCCAGTTTCTTACTCATTGTATGTGGAGACATACGTCATAAAGTGCCAAAACTTCAATATAGTACCAGATAAATGGCTACCAGCTATCAGAATCTTAACCTTCTTATCACCACTAGTGCAAGAGGGACTGCATATTTTTTCCAAAACTCTTGGTGCTGGCTTTCACACTTCTTTTGTAACCGCTTTTGAAAAAGAGTAATTCAGAAACTGCCTTCAGCGTAACAGAGTTAAAAGGGCTTTACAGTCCCCTTGCTCATCAGTGGAAGCCTTTCCATTACTTGTGAAGGTCTCTGAATCAGGCTCATACTGAGGGCAGAATCTTTAGAGACTAGTATATGAAATGCAGAATTCCTGCCAAAATACAAAGGTATGGAGTACTTGCCAAAGTCTTAAAAAAAAGCCCTAGCTGTATGATCCATCTGCTCAGAACTTGCCAGACACGTTCTTCATGCAAACTCGCAAATAAAAAGAACATATTGCACACATAACCCAGCCCCATTTATATCTGGATGGACTACAGCTGTGGCAGAATTCCCTGAGCATCAGCTGCTACTCGCTTAAAGGTAAAAGAAGGTGAAGTGTGAGGGGGCAAGGAGAAGTGCAGCTAAAGCAGGTCAGAAAAAGAAGGGGAAGTATGTCAGGGAATTGCTGTGGCTGATTCACTGCTTTACCCTGTGGTGAGGGGATGAGCCTCAGGGAAGAGGATGAAGACTGAGAAGGGATTTCCTCTCCACTCCTTCCCCAAGCAGGGCCTTCCACCTGCTGTGGCAGATACATGTGCTGGGTATGGTGGGGATGCAGCCCTGCGGCTGCTCAGTTTCATTTACATTTAAGCAGGCAGGAAAACTGTGTTGTGAAAGCAATAAATAAGAATAGAGGGTCTGGGGTCCTTCTCCTGGAAGATTTTGAAATATTGAGTGCAATTTCCTGCCGTATAGGAGATTTTAAGATAGCTCCAAAGACTTTATGCAAAATGAAGCAAAACAAAAAAATCCTGTAAAGTTATCTAGCATTTAGCTCTAACTTGCCAGAGGCACATTATGTTTTATTAAAATATCAACAAAGAGCAGCCAAAGTCAACAAAAACAGAGTGGGCTCTTCTGTCTCCCAGCCAAACCATGTGTCCAGCAGGGTACTTCTTTGCTCACCTCCTCTCTGAGCTCAGTTCTTCCAGCCCCCTCCTTTTCCTCAGTCCTTTGCCTGATAGCCACATTTCACACTCACATGCATTTTCTTGCAATATTTTGGCATGAAACCTTTTTTGCTTTTTTAATATTCAGATTTACTGCCTCTTCCACAAGTCACTCCTTTTCTTTCCTTCCTCCTGTCTGCATTGTTCTCCTTCTATCACCGTTCTCCTTACAGACATCTCTTCCCACCACCTACAGGTTCTCACACAAACCACTCCTATCTTCTATTTTCTTCCATCATCTATTCTGCTTCATATAGGCTCTCCTCTCCCACAAAGCTTCACATCATTTGCCTATACCTCTCATCCATATCTTTTCTTCATATGTCCGCTACTGGACAGGGTAGCAGGGCAAAAAGAAGGCCAGAGTCCTTTTGTTATCTCATCACCGCTGAATAACAGTGGGATTTTCATTTTATTTTTTTTTAGGTCTTTTTGCTGAGGGCCTGTCATTTGCTTTTAAGTATGGCAAGGCTCTACAGCACAGTTTTCATATTTTGGACCCAAGTGCTGCTTTTTTCCCTCTCCTCCAGACATTTCTATTCCCTAGCTAGCCCTGAGATGAACTATCTGATGACAAAGCTCCCCAGCCTTCCTCAATTCCTTGCTCACCTCTGATGGTCTTTTTTGCACCAGCTTGATATGCCCAGCATAATAACTACCAAGTTGCAGTGTTGGTTAAAACTTGGGCATGTCTGTACATTTGGTTACCTTGCCAGACTGCAACCTGAATAGCAGGAATCTGAATTCAGAGGCTTATTTCCGACCTATGTCCTACATCCCTACGTTCCCCATAATGTACACACACCGCAAACTGTAATAAATCTATCATCTCAGAGCCCTACATTTCAGTAGGGCACCAACTCTTGCCAGTAGCTAATGGTGTTTTATGTACCACTTCATATTGTCTTCAGTAACTTCGCAGTTCCTGGTAAGAGCTGGCTGCACATGAGATAAGCTGTCAGATGGCAGAGAATATGACACACTGATAAATACTTCCCCTCACCCACGCTCAGGGTGTTTGCCAAAAGTACTCTACATGTGGTCTTAAACATACTGAGTATTTTGTAGGTACAGTGATTGGAATAACAATTAAAAAAGAATTCTTGACTGAAATACACTAAAATTTAACCTTCTCTGATCTTCAGTTGCTGGGGTTGGGTTGGGTGGGTAAAGCAGGAAGTTATGTGCACACTTTATACTGAGTTTAGCACTTCAAAAAGCACTGCACATTTGCCACTTCACTGTAACCTCACAACCAATCTGCATGCAAAGGCCTGGCTTCAGGATGGCAATACATAAATTGTGGGATCCAAATATACCACTTGAGATGCAATGCAATTGTGGAGCAATGGCAGTCAGTTAGAACTGAATGCTACTGGGTGATATCTGTAACCCAGATATCTCTCGCCCAGCTCAGTGCCACAAAAACTTCTTCCTGCTATTTTGTTCAGTGGTGTGAGAGATTGCACTTTTGGGGCCAAGAAAAAGGGCAAAGTCCCTTTTCTCTCGATTGTACTGAGATCAATCTGGAGCAACACTACTGTGGTCAGTGTAAATTGCTTCATATTTGCACCACTGAGATCTGGCCCAAATCTATAGCAGCTCATTTCAAATGTATTCCCTAACTGAAAAACAAGACACTGTCTGAACTGAAGGCATTTGAAAGACTGACTGTGGTTTAAATTTAAATCTGACTCATAGTGGGGTAATATGTTCCACTGCATCTTCCTTCTTATACCTCCAACAGAGGAGAAAGGCCCTTAAAGAAACCAGGTCTGATATTGTCTGGAAGATGGCCACTTCTTCCTGTGCCCCATACAAGTGTTGTGGGTACCCTCAGCATAGAGAGGATCATACTCAACTCAGAATCATAGAATACCTCAAGTTGTAAGGGGCTCATAAGGATCACTGAGTCCAACTCCTAAGCAGCTGGAGAGACCTAAGGTCTGCTGCTCTTGGTGGCTTTCAATTCTACATCTCAAAGCAGTGTTCTCCTGGGCATTAGCCTGGTGCTGCACAAACCTTGGGCACTTCATATGGTAAGGACCCCCATTCACCATCCAGTAGCTAACTACAACACATGGCAGCCTAGGACAGTGACACCAAAAAACAGCTCTTCGGATGTATTTTCTGTGATGCTTTATGATGCAGTACCAAAACATAGTACTGCTTCTAGAGGAAGCAGTCATTACTTGTCATTGTTTGATCATCTGTACACAATAAAACTATCTCAAAAACAATACTGAACCACTGTTTTTCACCCCACAAGGGTTTTCACTTGTCCAGCTTTGCAGTGCTGCCCATTTATTTTTTGGAATGCTCATTCATAAAAGGCAAGCTTTTTCTAAAGGGAGCAGGTACTTTATTCATAAATACAGAAGCACCTTAATAAAAGAAAAATGTGATGAAGTCTTCAAAGCGGGCAAGAAAACTGATGAACAGAGACATTCTCATGGCAACCGAGCTTTATCTGATCAAATTCCAATAAAGCCTGCATTTGGCATAAATCTTTAAAAACATAGTGAGGGCCACTGGAGGATGCTGAAACTTGTTTATTTAATATTACTCCTCCTCCCTCCCCTGAAAGTATTTTATCCTCTCAGTATTTTCTGAAGGCTAGGTGCACGTTAAGAAGTGCATCAAGTGAAGATGCTGCGGTGGAAAGTGAAGTATGGAGCCGCTGCCTCTGAGGTTCTGTTGCTTCCTTCCTTCCCTGCAGCTACCCACTCTCCAATGTGCTGATGCTCAGCAGAACTAGGGATTAACCTTTGCTTTTAGGCAGAAGAAATAGCAGAAAAGACGGTGCCTTTAAAGAATTAAATTCTATGTGGTTTCACTTAACTAGAGCCAAGAAAAGACAGAAGCTTTTATACCAATCTTATAAAAGAAGCTTAATTCCCATTTCTATGAGGTTTGTTGTTTTCCCCCCCCCCATCATTAAGACTACTTAATATGCATGCTTCCCATCTGCACAGGAGCACACAGATGTGACTGACTAATCCTAAAATACCCAGAAAAGTATTCTGGTTGAAAACAGACATTAAAGAAACTGTTTCTGTTCCTGGGGATTACCGTTTGCTCCCCCCGGCTTCGGGAGAGGAGGAGGATGGCGAGGTGCAGCATGTCTCACTGTGCTGCTGTCAGAGCTTTGCTCAGCACTCAGCTGGAAGTGAACAGAGGACAGCCAGCACTTCGAAAGGGGGCTTAACTTCGGTCCAGGAATTCTGTGAATACACTCTCCCAAGTAGTCTGCAAACATCCCAGCTAGGGAACTATGAATGTGGGGCCAACGAGCTGCCAGGCTACCCATGGACCCGAGAGATGGCATATGTCTACCTCACTCTCAGAAGAATTCACCTCCAGAACGTATTGCTCAGAATCCCATTCGCACCATAGGGCACAGCCAGTTTGCCCAGTGGACAAACAAACCAAATAAATGCATTAAGGTCGGTCCTCTGCATCTAACTGTGCTGGGTGGGATGGGGTCTTGCTGGGAGCAAGGAGCCCAGGCTTGCCATGCCAGACAGCCCCAGACTGCCTTCCTGCAGTCAGTGCAAATCAGGGCTCTGCAGGAAAACACAAAGTCTTGCTCTGATGTGGTTTGGAAAAAGAAGCCAAGTGCAGCCTGAGGAAAACTTGGTTGAAAGGTGCAGTGCTGCATCTCTTTCTCATTTTAAGGAGTAGATCTCTAAGGTCAGAGGACCACACAAAGAAAGAATCAGGAGAAAAAATATTTATGCTTTGCTTGCTTATTTTTTTCCTATTTATCCTGCACATCTGTCTCTAGCTGTTCCTGACGCATGCTTTCAGAGAAGTATTGTCCTTTCTGCACCACTAGTATATACACTGCTACTAAACTGCCATTGGCCAAAATTAGACTGCATTGGGGTACCTACATGTGTGCAAGGGATCCCAGACTCCCAATGAATTACAAGCTCTGGCTCTCCCAAGGACACTTCTGCCTCTCTCCTCCTGCTTAATGGGAAAAGACAAGACACAGGAACAACTACTCCCTGAAATTAAAGGTATGAGAGGAATTTCAAAAACTCTCATCAAGGAGAGTTCAGCAAAGCAAAACAAGGCAACCTGAAAGTTGGTGAGAGGAGAAAAGAAAGAAAAAGGACAAAAAAAAAAAAAAAAGAGGGGGGGACTAATAATTAAATGTTGCTTATGCAAGATGAAAAACCACATTGTTGCTTCTGGGCACAACAGCCCTGGCAAGCCCAGCACTATCTCACAAGACAGGAAACAGCGCTTATGAAGGGAGGAGGAGCAGCAGTTACACTTGCCAGATCTTCCAGCAATCTCTAAGAGGCTCTGTCTCCATGCGTGGCTTCTCATGCTTCAGGCAAATATACCTGAGAAAGTTTTCAACCCTTACAAGATGTATTTCTCTCTCCCACTTCCACTGAAATGGGCATCCTCCCCATTCTTTTACCTCCCACGTTTGGTCCTCTGTTAAGTCACTCTTGTCATTACACAATACAGAACTTCTTCCAGCATCATCTTGCACATCTTCCCTACATTCTGTTCCTTAGACTTCCCTTATTTTACCTTCTAAAACTTATATTCTTTTTTAGGATTCTTCTACAGCACTGTCCTACAATAAAGCCTCCTCTCCCATTACTTCTTGTGTTTGCTACACCTGTTAAACACTGCA
This sequence comes from Tetrao urogallus, assembly GCF_951394365.1. Lineage (NCBI taxonomy): Eukaryota > Metazoa > Chordata > Aves > Galliformes > Phasianidae > Tetrao > Tetrao urogallus. Next base: position 18,863,381 of record NC_136814.1, read on the forward strand.
TGCAGCCTCAGGCATTGTGATGGAGAGATGTAGGAAGGTTGAAGGACTCCTGGTAAGAAATCCATGCAATTCAGATAAGTCAACACAGAGCTAACATAACACCTGCATGAAGAGTACTGTACATAAGACTGCAAGGGGTAAATATGACCAAGAGGCAGAGTAGTGGCACAAAAAAGCACTAACAGACAGCTCTTACTAATTGATGAGTTCCCTGAAAAAAAACACTCCAGGGACAGCTTGCCTCTCTACAAATAAGGCAGCGAGTAACATGCCTAATGAAAACCCAGCACAAACACACTCACCTTGCTGCCCCTGGTTCATCTGACTAGGTACAGAAAAGCCCCATTATCTACAATAGCCTGCACTCATTACTTACCCAGTGTTTCACCAAGTATATCTCCACCCACTCTGCCTTACTCACTGGCTATATATTTATATAAAGAAGCCAAGTATCTGCTGTGGGTGCAGGTGTCAGTTATTTTCATGGGCACAGGCTTGCTGGAGTCAGCCTCTCTCAAGTGAGCTCCAGCTGTTTCTCATCACAATACAAATTCCCAGCTGTGCAAAGGGCCTTTCTTCCCTACCTCCGCCGAACCCTTTCTGTCCCACATTCCTCAAACATGGAGGTGCAATGAGCCGAGCTCAGGGAATGTCAGATGTATTTCTTCCAGGTGTGTGATTAACAGCTCTCAGAAAGCCCAGAGATGCCATTATCTCCATTTAGGATGTCTGAACAGTGAGGTCAAGCCAGAATATATGATTGTTTTGACAGGCTGGTGTGACACCATCACAGGGACTCATAGAGTAATTCTTTGTGATGGCTGTCAGACATTGAGCACACACCAGTGGCTTTCAGCAAAGATTTCTGTTACTTCTCTTAACAAGTGAAATGCTACTTAGGCACCTTTTCTGCCTGCCAGTTCATGGAATGCACACGGCCAGGCTGCAATCTTGACAGCAAGCACCCGGTGACCACCTGCAGACCTGAACCCCATTCAGTGGGGAATCGCACTTCTGTCCTGTTTAAATCATGTTTAAAATCCCAGAGCATCATTTCCTGCCCTCAGTCTCAGTCTGGCTTATACCGTCACTTCAAGAAGCATGAGCACAGATTCTGCTCTGTCTACTCCCAGCTAGATTTGTGCTTAAGCAAATCAGGCGGCAAAATATGAACTTTGAAAGTAAGGGTGATGACTAACTCAAATTTGCACCCACAGGATCTGACCCAGGCTCTGTGGGGCTGCATACTCACAGCAGTGCTCAGATACAGCAAATAAGGGTAGCAAAAACAGAGATAAAGAGGGATTTGGTATAGTTTACAGGATAGCTTTCTGCCTAGCAGGTTTTCAGCTGAACAAGTGCTGAATTGATGGAACAACCATGAGTTTTACCCAGTAAATAACTGTTGGAAGTTGAATCCCTTTTTGCTTTTGAGCTTCTCAGCAAGACAAACTATGCTTTACACAAAATATGCTCTAGCCAGTATTTCCACAAACAAATGCACAGAATCCTTGCAGTTGAGTTTAATGGATTTAGCATGTGTGCAAGCTGACTCACTATCTAGCTAGAGGAGCCTCTGCTTGAGTTTGTTTACACACAGAGGAAGTTTTGTGGGGTTGTGATGGCTTCTATGAAAGACTGAATTTGCTTCTTTCAGTGACAACGTCATCTGATCAAGTTCATAAATCATTTAATGTTACCACTGAACAGGAGAACGCAATCAGAAAACAAACAAAAGAGAGAAAAGTATTAATGACACTATAGAGTAAAAAAAAAAAATCTTTAGATCATTTTCTTCCCCTCTCCACAAATCCTGAATTTTCCACTGCCTCGCTCGAAGCCCTGGGCCACCATACAGAAGTGAAGCTGAATGCTGGAGTCCCGAGGCACACTTTTCTAGAAAGTGTGTATATTTCAGCTTTGTAAGACTTCAAATGAAGCTGCTTCCAGGAGAGACACAGAAAATAAACTACTTTTGACAGACAGCAGTAACAGCTGGAGCCCTACCTGGTACAGCTCAATTCGCTGCTCCGAGACCCGTGCCTTTGAGTTCTGCAGGCGGAAGACCCTGAACTCAGCTTTCACCAAGTTGGATGCATTTTTCTCCATCGCCGAGACGTCAAATCTAACGATTCTGAAGTAAAGGCTGTAATAGCTTGGTGGGATGGCATCTGCAAGAAGGCAATGCAATTATATATTTCTTAAATGATAAAATACATTTTCTTTCATCTATTTCAATACAAGACAGCCGGAAGGCACTAAGGGAAATATTTGTAGCATGATTCAATTTCCAATGGCCAATTTAGTATCATTAACAATTTAACCCCTAAAAAACCAACCCCACATGTGTTTGATTACAGGAAAAGTAGATTAATAGAGATTAACAATCACTTCCATCTCTACTTCAGGGCATGCATTTAACCCCACTCTTTCGACAAACTGGTGGAAAATCCTGGATGCTTACAAATTGGAAAAAAAATCCTAACAGTTTGTAGCTGGCAATTGGCTTCAGACTTGTAAGGAATTCACAAGAGATATACTAAGAAGACAAGTAACAGGAAGTCGTTTGATCTGTATTTCTCTAACATCCATTTTCTCCCAGGGCATGGCATATAAATTAGTCAGCTTCAGGTTTTGTTTTCTACTTAGTTATTAAAGATTTTATTGGAATAAAATATTCATTCTCATTATAACAAGGGCAGGAATAGAAGAGAAAAAAGAAGAGGAAAAGAAAAGCAAGCAGATAGTAGACAAATAGAATTACATGCATATTGACCATTTGTAAACAGTACAACTCATAAATTTAACCAACCATCCTGAATATGTTGCAGGGAAATTAGGAAAAAAATAAAAAAGCAGAAAAACAGAATCAAGTTGTCAGTAATGATATCAAAAGTATCAGTTTAGGTTTCAAAGCAATCCTTTCCTCCTTTGCAGCTGCAAACCCTGACTGAGGTTAAGCAGCAAAGTACTTTTGCACAATTCAGATTACCCTGAAGGGTTCAGTGATCATCTGAGGCTGTTCCACCTAATTTTGGCCAAAAGCACAAACAGAAAACCATGTGCAGAAATCTCTGAACATGCTCTGTATGTGTGACATTCTCCACACCCTGTTGTTTGGCAAGATTTTCCTCAAATTGCAGAGTAGGCATGGTGAGCCAAATTCAGGGATGAGTCAAAATGACTCAAAGGCCCTGATAAAATCTCCATTCAAGCTGAGGGAAAGGTTTCATTTTGAAATGTACAAAGAAACAGAAGATGAAAACTGTATTGTGGAGTCTGGGGAAGGGAGGAGGGAAGATTTTCAGCAGAGGAAGCAAACTTCACAGGTTTCCTTGGGGTCACACCAGCACAAAGACTTTGGATAATGATTATAAAACATTAAGTTTTCCCACTAGTCTTATAGCTCAGGATTTGTCATGTAGTATTGTGAGACAACAGCCTGTACATTAAGAGAGGTGAACGACTAAGATCCTATGAGGGGCCCAGGCTGTGTCACAAATTCTGCTGAAGCCTTATGAGGGCCAGCTCTCTGGCCACCCAGGCCATCCATTCAATCAACCACTGCTGGAGTAAAATACTATCTTCTGGAAGTTACGTAATTCTTCACAGATGTATTATACATAGCACAGATTGGAGAAAGCAAGAAGAGGACTTTGAGGGGACACCTCATCTCATGGCTCTTTCCAAATCTCCAAGGAAGTTGTGTAGAAGTGGGGGTCAGTCTCTTTTCTCAGCTGAGAAGTAATAGGGCATGAAGAAACAGACTCAAGTTGTGCCCAGGAAGTTTTAGATTGGATACTGGGAGGAATTTTTTCATGAAAAAAAGTGGTCAAGAACTGGAAAGGGCTGCTCAAGGAAGTAGTAGAGTCCTCAACCACAGAGGTATTTAAGAGATGTGTGGACTAAAAAAAGTGCTTCAGTGGTGGGACTCAGTAGGTCAGGTTGATGGATGGATGGTCTTGGTGATCCTGAACTTCTTTTCCAACCTAGACCATTTTATGCTTCTGCCTTTATCTCTAATGATTAATGATTAAAGATGCTTTGACTAAATCATTAATAATGCCTATTCATATTAATGAGATACATTATTAGCTTTAGGACCACCTTTCAAACATTTAATGTTAAGACAGCCTATTATCAGAACCTCTGAGCAATGTAGCAGTCCCCAACTGCAGTAGGCAGCAATGCTCTTACACATTTAACATCCTGTTCATATGAGCTCTTCAAGTGACTATTTATAGGCTCAACTACAGAATAAATACAAAGTCTTGGTCAGTCACAAAATAAAGCATAACTAAGTGTATATATCCTCTTTACATTATTCACAAAATTCTCCTAGATGATTGAACAAAATTAGTTTTAGAATGTTCAGAGGTTAAAAATCCTAAAAATGATCACAGAGATGAGAAAAATCTTAGAGAGAAAGGCAGGCCTCAACTATAGATGCATTATAAGTGACAGTTCTCAAAATATTTAAAAATCCTTTGAAAGAGTATTTTCCGAAGAGGGCTTTCAATATGGTCAAATGTGCAAGGGTATAAATACAATCCTGAAGCCCCAGATATCCCTGTGGTTCTATTTAATTAGGAAAAAAATGATTCTCAAATTTTTCACACTTGCAGTATTCTAAAATAAACCCTAATGCATCATGATCAATATTGTTGTCCACCAGCTACAATCTTATAATGAGAAATAAAAGAAAAAGGGATGGGTTAGTCTTTCAACAGCGTTGTTCTTCTTTATCTTGAAAAATACATAAGTGCCAGTCTCACTCAATGCCAGTCTTCTCCCTCAAGAAGACCTAAATGAAGGTCTTCTGAGTAAAGCTGAATTTTACGTGATGATGATCTTAATTTTGGTAGATTTTGAAAATTCTTAAGAAAGCTACTCAGTTCAGAGGTTACATTCTCATTTAAGAGGGAAATAATCTCCTAAATTTATTTTTTTCTTCTACAGAAAACTCTAAGACTACTACTTGTTTCTCTGCCAAACCCAATCCTACTAGGAATATAATTTGGCATAATAGTATGTATGTATAAGATTGATGCTTCCAGGATGAGTTGTAAGTCGTCCTTCCCCATCATTTATTTGAGGCATCAGCCTACAATTTCTTACCCCGTGGACAAACCAAATGAGCAGACAGCCACTTGCCCTGGCACAGACAAACCCAGTCCATCTCGATTTTATTTCAGATGCAAAAGTCCTATTTAACTGTCTGGTTGATTTATATTTAGCTTCTAACTTATTTTAGAACTTTGTTGGACTTTATCTATAGTCTTTCTTTTCAGTTTTTGTATTTTAGATACCATACATTATAAATGTGTGAATATGCAACCAAAAGAATTTTCCTAAACCACCTCTACATTTGTATTTTTTCTCTCTTTCATTTATAAAGGAAACATAACAGCTAGAAAAGGAATACTCTTCCAGTGTGCATGCTTTTGCATGTCTGTACGAACAATACACAGTGAGTGAGTATTTACCTTCTGCTGGACACCAGCAATGGAGAAGAATGAATTCTTATCTTAAATAAATTTCATCTCTTTCACAAGACAGTGTTATACCTTGCAACAGACCATAAGAAATTTGATTTATTCTATCATTCACAACAACATCCATGGGAAATCAATACAAAAAACGCATTATTTGTAGGTAACTAAAATTAAAAATAAATAAATAAATAAGGCTTTTTACTAGCTGGAGCTCTTTCCCTGTGAAAGAATGGCTGTCTGCACACTTGGGATTCACATGAAAATTCATCAACATGAGGACTGGGAATTGAGACTAGCAACTCTGCAAGGGAGTGGGAAGAACCCTATGGAGTTTAGAAGGATTTGGATTAGCCTTTTAAGTGGTCTCAGATGCTGCAATTTATGTCTCTGTGACTTCACCTTAAACTGGCAGATATATCTATGTAGTCGCAGTTGGATATCTATGGATTTCACTCTGATTTTGGCCAAATAGCTCCAGTAGACACTAGGATGAATCTGAACAACTTTGTGCACTACTGCAGACCAGATTCCTTAAGTATTCTTTGAAAGATTATCATTAATGAGTGGAATTAAATCATTGTTTCCTGTAGCTTGGAAAAAACAATTTTCTTTTGTTTTGGAGAGAGGGGAATAGTAAATACACTGGAAGATTCCATTTTTATCATCTTTCAATTACTCATTAATTCAACCCCTACAAAACTGTTTCAGCTCTAATAATCATAATCACATTCATCACAGTAAGGCTGAGATGAGTTATAAAACACAGTTGGAGAAGGTGAAGGCAGCTTCCATCTTCTTTCCTTTAGTCTAACAGCTCCACATGCTTAACACTGAGCATTGCAGGTTTAACTTCTTTATTCTTTTTTTCTTTTTTATTCCCTGTTTGAGCTTAAATTTCACCAGCTGCTTTATACAGGACAGTTCAAACTGCTAGCTTGGGAAGCTTTCCAGTATGTGAGTTCTTACTGACTTTGTTCAGTGTTCGTGAGTGATACCAGCCTGCAGCATTGTCCCATTTAATATTATCATAGGATCATAGAATCGTTAAGGTTGGAAAGACTACTAAGATCATCTAGTCCACCCATCAACCTGTGCCTATGACCACACTAGAACATATCCCTTAATGCCACATATACCTTTTTCTCAAAAACCTCCAGGTATGGTAACTCCACCACCTCCCTGGATGGAGGTTGGAACACCACCAGGAGACTGCATACATCCCCTCACCAACCATCCAAAAGAGCAAGTAGATTCCAAGGCACTCCTCCTGGAGGAAGGTGAGATGGGTTTGAACTTCCTTAAGCCAAAAGTGGGAACTGAAGGAGGCTGAACCCCAAGATGTTCTCCTAGAGATACTCCCAGAGTCAGGGACCTCGACAGGACAACACTTTTGTCTTCAACAGTTGTGTCATACCAACTAGGGCTTTTCTCACAAGTACTACATGTATTGACATTTCAAGAGAAAGAAAAACCACTCTGACACAACAGAGAGTTGTGCTCATTTTCTGGAAAGGAAAAACTCCTACATCTAATTGTATCCAAACAAGGGCTTTTTTTCTCCTCTGAATTTTCATTTCTGCTATTGAAACAAACAAACAACAAAAATAGTGAATTATTTGCATAGCCCAAGATAGACAATGTAAGTAACTTTATATTCTCTTTGGTGGAGGCCAAACAGGCCGACATCACACATACACTCAAACTGGAAAGGCTGAGAGCTTCAATCCAATCCTTCCTTCAAGGGCTTGCAGTAAATGCTCCAAAGATTTATTTTTATTCCCTTTTGTGTTTATTAAACTTTGGAGGGTTTCTTTTCCCTTTTTTCTTTTCTTTCTGGTGCTCTTCCCACTCCTTATTACAGCAGTTACAAAAAATGGAGTGCCCTTTTTTTCTCGCCTTCTTTTTTCCCTCCTCTTCTCTCTAACTGCAGAACATGAATGGCCATGTAGTAGCTTTGAAGCAGCACATGCAAATATTTACAAGATTAGCTTGATTGTTATTAAACGCAGTTGTTATGCTTTCCTCTCTCTGGCAGGCTTCCCTAAGCTCTCTGACTATTAGGACCATTTAGGCTGTTCAGATTTCAGCTCACTGATAGCAAATCCTTAATTTTTTATTTTATTTTATTTTTTTCAACAAACAGCAAAACTGTTGACAATGTAGTGAATAAGGCTTTTGCCTTGTCTCTGGAGCAGCCTTCCTGCCAGCACAGGGTAGGCACCCATCTGCAGTGCAACACATGGCACAATGTCTGTGCACTCTTACTCCACTTGTTTTGGCTGAAGAATCCACACCAATAACTGGTGGCAAGGCATTTACCACTTGATGAACCTTAGATATGTAATTTATCTGAGGGAAAGTAGTACGGATGATTCATGATGTCACATTAGCTAATACTTTCAGTCTTAGTGCACTTGGTTAGCCAACACTTAACAAGAGAGATGGACAGGAGTCAACAAAGGCAGAGATAACTTCATCAGGTAGAAAGAATGAGAACAGTTTGGGGATCCAATTGCTGTACGGCTCTTTTAAAGGTCAGATCAAGAAGGATTGAAATCTAATGGCTCCTTCCTCTTTTACCACCACTACTGACTGCTGGGCCTGTCACCCCCAGTGAAATAGGGAAGCCTTAGCATGTCTTCACTAAGATAGCACATCTTACAGTCCTGAGATAATCCCCTTGGAATAAAAACAAAGAAATCAAACCTTACTCTCAAAGGTCTTCCCGCTGTAGCTATTTAAGCAGGACATTCTTCCACCAGTTATGCTAACAGAGGCCAACTCTGAAGGCTGTTTTAGTAAATTACTACTATATAGACCAACTATATGTATTAGTATATATTAGCTGATCTTTTCTTCTTTGCAATGAACTTCCAATGAGCTCCTGCCATTCAACAGGGAATGCATACACTTAATTATTACTCCATAAACTGGCTACGAGGGCTCAATAAATATCACTAGCAGACTCCAAGGTGCTCAGAGCTAAGATGCCTGGCAGTGCTTACATAGCACAAATGCATGGTTCATTTTTCTGCTTACACAGTCTGTCAAGCTTCACATGTCTACAAAATATACATCAGTGAAAGTCTACATGGGAACAGAATCACAGAATTGCAAGGTTGGAAACGACCTGCAAGATCATCTAGTCCAACCACCCTCCCATTCCTATTAGTACCACAAGCTACTAAACCATATCTCGTAGCTCCAACTAGTTATATAACTTATATCCCTGTTGAACCACTTGATATTCCTCTTTTAAAATACACCAAGATCTATGAGAACATATGAAAAGTAATCAACTGCAAGACGTTCTCCTGATTGAAAAGTTAGGTAGAATGAGGAAGAGATAGAAAATTTCTGAAAATACAATTATGATATGTATTCCTTAAAATCTGATAAGGAGCTTCTGGTTTTGCTGCTACTTTCTCATCATTCCACCAAGTCTGAAGCAAATAAAGACTAGTCAAAACTATGAGCTCAATAGCTCACTAACCTGGTTGCCTAGTTTCCAGATACTCAAATATTTAATTCTTTCAGGGTACTACTATTGCTCTGGGATTTGATAGACTTTGACACTTCTATATAATTCTTTTTTATGCTCTTTGTTTCTGTAACTGTGAAAAAGTCCTCCAGTGGTCTTCGGACCAAAATGCAGTTGGCAGGAGAATGTAGTTAGCCTCTGGAAAATGACAATTAGGGATTAGGTTGAGTTCACAAAGACAAGCTGTAAAATAAAACTCTAACCATTGGAGGTATCCTAGCAAACTTGGACTGGATTCTTGGCAAAAAGGGGCTTTGTGGGTCACTTTGAAGACAGAAAGAATGGCATCTTGCTACATGCTTCCTAATTTGTGTCAGTTCATCTTTAGTAATACACTGGAGTTGGATATGAGTCCTACAGCAGGCATCAAACCCTGCCAAGAAAAGCAGCTATTGTCATTTTAAGACTGTAACAATATAAAATGTTTTAGAATTTTGTATTATTATTTTTTTTCTAATTCTTCTTCCTAGGCTGGGCTGGGCCAAATCATATTACGAGTTAATCCTTAACAGTATTTACATGCTGCAACTGAAACTGACTTTGGATGTTCCTTAGTTTGGTCTGAGACCACTGTAAAAAGGACCACAACTTTCACGTATCACTGAACTGGCCAACTTAACTGAATCTAATCAGCCAGAAATCCCTCATTTCAATCTTTTTTTTTTTTTCCTCACCCAGTAGGAATTACTCTGTCACCCTTTTACAGTTACTCCAATAAAGCTACTAGTTTACATACTGAATCTGAAACATAATTTAGCCTGAAAAAAATCCACACTGTTTGTACCTACTAAGGGTAGATAAAATAAGTATTTTGAAAAATCAATCACAGCTTCTTTTTTTCATCTCTTCTCCATCCTACTCGTACCATATGAAGAAAAACCACTGGGCCAACATAATACATGTTTGTCCATCTCCTGTCTGGTGCAACACTAACAACCAAGAAATCTAGAGTACAGTAGACTCCTCTAATTGGCCTTTCCTGCAAAAAGTTCACAGCTATTTATTCTTTTATTCAGAGGAATTAAAATAAATATCAAAGAGAAAAACTGCACTGTCCTTTATCTGAAAAGCTGACCTAAAGCCTCACACAGAGCCCATGACAATGATAGAGATATTGCCTACATCAGGTTTATGTCCCCAAATGTGTGTTAAGATGAATCAGCACAGAGATTTCAAAAACATTTGTTATTGCTCCTTTACAGCCACATGCACTTACAAGCTTTGGTTGTTTGCAAACTCTCCTGTCTCAAAACCATGTTCTGTTGAATAAGACTACATTCCTGCTTTTTTTTGATCTGCAGCTTTTAGGAAAGTGAGAACTGCCTTGAAGATTGTTTCTTCTATAAAACAAAATTCTTAAGCATTAACTTGTAGCACAGTCAGACTGAGTATTAAGCCATAACCTCTGAAGCTGGAGAAAGATCAAAAGCCAGTTCAAGCTGCAAACTCATAGCTAAAATGAAAGGGGAAACTGTCCAGTCTCTTTTAGGAAAGCAAAAAAGCAAAAAAAAAAAATGATGCTACTTCTAGCAGATGGGCATGGAGACTCTCCCAGACTATGCCCCCCTGCTCTCAGGATAAAACAGCACATGTAGCACAGACCTGCACCCCAGCCCTATCTCCCTAGAAAAACAGCAATTTGCCTATTTTCAAAAGCTGAATTAACGATAAATGTGAGCTAGCACCTTGCAAAGCCCCTGGATGCATCCTGGTCTGCATATGTTTTCTGCCATTAAGAATGCTTGAAAATGAATCTCCTGAAGAAAAATTCTGTAACATGAACTCACCCGATTCTCCTCTCTGCTTAAGTCTTTCCAGGCTGTTGGCTTGCTTTCTCTCTCCCATGCCGAAACACAGGGGCTGGGTAATGTGAAAACACTAACGCATCACAAGAGAGCTATATTCAGGTCTTAATTTTGAGCTATTGTGCAATGTTTCACTGAGGTAACCTAATTACTTGAGAATATTCTGGAGAGTGGCAAATGCCAGTTTTTCCATTCTGGACCATCTTTAAGCATAAACAAATCTCCACACGTTTTAGAAAGCCCAAAAGGTCTGACCCCAGTTCTCGCCTCCACTAAGTCCTATTTACACATCTCCTGTCACACAGAGGAGCCAAAAAGAAAAGCAAATACAAACCATACTGCTATCTATGTTGCTCAACAAAGAAATCTTGATCTTGTGGCAGATTAAAAGACATGGAGAGAAGAAACAGCAGAACAGCCCTCTTTCTCAAACTTAACCCCCACTATAATCTCACTGTTGCTTATGCAACATTACATTGTTAAAAGGAACAGAGAAAAACAAATCCTGGAGTGTGTTTTTTACTCTGGGTCTCAGACATGGGCAGCAAGCCCATGGTCATTCATTCCCAACGGGAGCCAACAGATCCTTTTCTGCTGGGAAGATGCCCAACAACCTAGCAGAAAAGCAGCAGCACCTATCAACAGGCATTAGCACAAGTTACAATGGTACCAAAGTCTCTCTGAAATCCGAGTGATGTTTTGGTCCTATTAAATTTACTGACAAAACATTCCCACTGCTTTCAAAAGAGCCAGGAATTTACCCCCACACTTGTATGGACTGAGAGGATTTTCAGCACAAGTAAACCATCTCCAGCTTCTCTGCCTCCTGTTCTCTGTGTATTTAGGTTGCCAACAAAAGGTCCTTCAGCTTTCAGCAGTTATTTTGTGAACATTCAAGGAAGAAGAACTCCTTTCAAATCCCCATCAGGATCCTTTGACTGAGATCCCAGGTTATCATGTATCACCACTGAAATCAAATATGTAAATAGATTTGTGTTGTGTTTGGAAAATTCTCAGGTATGTACTTTGCTATTCTGCTTACACTGGAATGCAAGAAAAATACTCCTAGTGTCTTTCATCTCTCTCCATAAAGGGCTGCTCCTCTTTCAGCTAGGAATCATAAGCAAGAATTGCAAGAACAATCTCCTATCTCTGACGAAAAAAAAAAAAAGAAAAAAAAAAAAAGGATAAAAAGTACAAAAAAACTTGTCAGAGAACAGGAACCAATCTTCCACAATGGCAAAACAAAACAAAACAAAACAAAACAAAAAAATCAGACATGCTTAGCTGCTTGTGACTGCTATGACTGTGGTGAACCATACCTGATCAAATTAACCTTTGGCCATTCACAAGACAGAGCAATAGCTTTCCTCATTACAAAGATTTTTTTTCTCTCCCATTTCCCAACCTTTTTCTCAGTGCACACTACTGAAGTGGTACCTTTGGAAGTAATCTGTAAACAGAGATCTCTCTATCGGAATCACAGTATCACTAAGGTTGGAAAAGAAGGTTGGAAAAGACCTCTAGCATCATCTAGTCAAACCATCTACCCACTTCCATTACTGCCTATAAACCACATCCCTCAGTGCCACATCACCTTGTTTCCTGAACATCTCCAGGGACTCCACCACCTTCCTGCACAGCTTGTGCCAGTGCCTCACCACACTTGTTATGAACAGAAGATTTCCTAATGTCCAAACTGAACTTCCCCTGGTGCAACTTGAGGCCATTCAGTGGGCTGATGTGCCAGATACAATCACAAGCCCAACTGCATTCCTCATGTATTGTGCTCCTTTATACAGGATGCTGCCTGCAGCAGCTACAAACACCCAAGGAGGCTTCATGCTCCCTAAACCCCAGTAACCTTGACTCATTTTCATCTAAGAAAATATTTTCCATCCTCCTCTCAACAGCAGATTAGGTATAAGGTTAGATGTATGGGTGTGTGTTTGAGAAAAGGACTATATGCAAGTTTTTTTTTTTGTTGTTGGTTGTTTTTTTTTTTTCCCTCTAAATCCTTCCTCTCCTTGGCACCATTCTCATGAATTTCATTTGCACTGACAGCCCAGCCAGGAGGATTAAAACTGGCTTCCCAGTGTTATCTCAGTGCCAACTTACTAATGAGCTACATTTAAAAAAAAATACATTGTGCAGACATAGTTTTATTGAATCCGTCAAAATCCATCAAAAAATTGAAGAGGCAAACCAGGTAAAGAAAGCAGGGCTCCTCCAGCCACATCGCAGGCAGGGAGGGCAGGAGATGATGCTGCTCACAGGTGGGACCTGGCAGCCCACCCAGCAGGCAGCAGTGTTGCGAGGGATGGGATTAAACCTGACCTTCAGGCAGGAGCACAGGCAGTGAGAAATCAGGTTAGCATGTTTTTAAGGCTTGCCCCTCCAAGGAGAGGGACTCTATACTTATTTTAATATGAGCTGTGGTTAGCCATCATATGTCTCTGTCTGTAAAATTAGGCCATTTATCAGATTGGTGCAGCTTGCAAATCCTACAGCAGACATGCTCATTGCAGGCTCTGACTTGTGCCTTTAGTGCTGGATGACTTGAGCTGCACTTTAAGTCTGTGAGTACACATCAGCATTTTAATTTTCTTTAAGGGCTCCTAATCATAAGTATTGTTATGAAATCCAAGAGGATAGCTGGAAATCCCTTGGATATATCCTCAGGATTATACACTGTCACGGCAAAACAATACAAAAGCCTTCACAAAAAAATGTACAACTGCAGAACAAAGCTATGCTGGAAGGAAAAAAAAAAGAAAAAAAAAAAAAAAGCAAAAAAACACACAACAAAACTGGGAAACATTTTGAGTTATTTAAGGAACTACTAAGAAAACTTTCCCCAAATCCAATTTTCTCCAGCAGTGTCACAACAACCACAAAGCCGTCATACATGACAAACTCAGTAGTGTTGAAATCAAGGAAATGGCAGTGAAAAGACATTCTTGGGCTATTTCACAATTCAATTTAAGCTGTTCGTACTGCTGTGTTTAAGTGTCTCTCTACCTTAGCACAGATTAATCCAAATCTCATTTATCTTGTTTTCTAGGCAAATGTTTTATTTTGCCTCTATTCATTTGGGGCACGGTTCAACCAACTGGAAATGAACGTCTCTGAGATGAGCCATTAAATAAGTTTGAATATTCCACAGGAGAGCAGTGTAAGAAGCCTATCACTCTGGTGCAGATAAAGAGCACAGGCATTTGCTTTACGCTGCTAAAGTCATCTTCTGAGCTCTCCTGAGCAGCCATGTGCTTAAAAACCTTCCTGTCTCAGAGTGCCTAGCAGTAAGGAAGAACAGCAGGAATCCAGGCCTCACTATGTTGCTCAGCGTGAGACCTCACATGATTTTCATTACTGCTTTCCCATCTCACCCAAGCCTTGTGTTTTTGGGAGATCTCCATGCAGGAGGGATACAGGTGCTACTTTTCACGCCCATGCTGTCAGTGGCCTTCTAATTCAAACTCCCAGAGTGAGATGATGAGTGCCAACTTTCTGAGAGCATGCAGAGATTTACCTACCAAGCCGAGCCTGTCCCATCCATCTCAAAATGGCTAATGGACAGCCACCTGTTTGTTACTAGTGCTCTCCAGATCTCTCCAGCCTGGTTTAAATTTCAGCCTAAATAGAGCCATTCAGTCTCCCCCAAATCTTTCACTATAAATGGGAAAAGAGCATGGTTCTAACTGACAGAAGCTGGTAACTGAAGATCCCTTGCACAACAGAAAGTTAAATGCAGTATTCTACAGAACCCAGCAGGGCAGTGATTTTTGCTCCAGCATGGGTGACCTTACTGAGGAAGAGATTACCATAAGCAATGTCTTACTGTCACGTAGAACCTGAAAGCAGTGACATCCTACTATCATACGTCTGGAGCACAAAGTCCTGTCTACGGCTTACCTATGGCTGCAGACCAATATATAAAGCAGTGTGACTTCAAACTGCTGTCTCCTGAACTGTCCTCTTCCTCTGTCTCTCTTATGCAGCTCCCATGATCACATCTGTTAAGTGTACATCTATTATTCACTGCAGTTTGTGGTAGCTCTTTTACTTTTTTTGCTGCCTCATCTCACTTGGAGCTTTCCCATCACTTCATTCCTTTAAACCACTGTGCATTTTCCTTCTTCAATTAGTCCCTTAAAACTTTCCTTCCTCTTTAAGCTTGTGATTATTCTTTCATTAGAGCATTTTGTGGTGCCCTCTAAGAGAGCAAAATTAAATTTAAAAACAAAACAAACAAGCAAACAAACAAAAAAAACACCCCAGCACAATTACGCTGTCATGTTCTGTTCAACACAATAATGTACAGTTTGTAAGGAACTGAGCCAATATGCAGATCGATAATGAGTTCACCAAGCTCTTCCCTCTATTGTAAGGGAAAGAAAGTAAAACTGACTATAGAATCACAGAATATAAAATAAATGAAATGAAGTAGGGTTCTGCAAATGAAAGCTCCCTGTGAAAAGAGTTTCCAGGTCTATGGTTTTAATTACTACACAAATGAATGGAAAAAGAGATTAAGGAATTCACACAATTGTAACACATCATATTTGGAATTGCGGCATTTTTTTCAGTTACAATAGCATAGAGGCATAATCAAATAAAGTCCAACTGAACTGGATCCAGCTTCTCACTGATGTTTCAGCTTATTAAGACAAAAATCTGAAATCATACTTCAGAGCATTCGGATGGGAGTGAAATATGAGGTATCTGGCTGATTTTGCACGTCTTCCTCATTTCTTCTCAGAAGTTTAGGATTTAAAAATGTTCATGAGTTCCAGTCGTTCAGCTCTGCTCATTACCAGCCCTGTTTGTAAACAAGATTTCTAGCACTGACTGAGCCACAGTCCGTGGTCTCTTCTGAAGAAGCCTTGTGAGTATGCAAAGCCAACTGCTTGCAAATAGAAAGCATGCACAGGAGCAAAAGTGTTACAACTGCTCGTGTTATTGTAAGGATTGGCTCATGTTTGCAAGCACAATATCCTCAGCAAATCCTATGGATTTTCATCCACGACTAGAGTAGACCTGTCATTTTTTCCTTTTCTTTCCTCAGTTTTTCTCTTACTACCATGCATACTGATTTCAGCCCAAATAAACTGCCCACAAGCAACTGCTCTTTACACTGCCTTCACATAAGTCAATTACCCAGGAAGAAATGTAGCATGCTGCACCAGCTCATTCAAGCTTTTTTTCCTCAAGCCTAAAATCTCCCCAGCTCCTCTCTCCTCCACAGGCCTGCTCTTCATCTCCAGCCAGACTGAAATCTGGTAAATATTACTCTTACAAGGTAACAGGTCTGGAATGCGAAGCATCCGAAGCTCAGCAGAGTCTCTTCTTGGCACCTCAATACATGCACTCTGTTGCCAGCTGCCAAACAGAATTCAACTGGCCTTATTTGATTCAAACGAAGATATTAAATCCTGGGACTGTGGAAACATTATTTACCAATCAAGACTATAGTTAAAAGAAATGCCTTTGTAAAGGAAGAGCCAAGTGCTAGTTACCTTTCTAGCACCCCTGAAAAGTGTATTGTCTTGAAAAAAAACTTTCAACTCAGAATACATGCTTAATTTTTTGTATCATCCTTCATAAATATAAGACAAGAATAGGAAGACAGGGGGCAGTTTGTTGTGCTTTTTCCTCTCATAGAGGCTTTCCCCTTGGCAGTATCGCCTGCACAACAGCAAGGACCAATGCGTGAAATCCTGACATTTCATCACAAGCTTTACAGAATGGTACTGTAAGCCAGCTGAAGGCCTTTCCTGAAGGAAAGATCTGGCATATATTTGACCACTGCCCTTCTTACGCAAAACTATTCCCAGCATTCAATGAATTAGAAAAGCCAGACCGAAAGCATGTACTTAACAGTATCCTCCAAAGCAAAGACAGAGGACGCATCTACCTGGCCTCGTTCTCATGCACAAAAGATACTTCTGATGCTAAGGAATAAAAACAGACTTACAAAGCAACAAGTAAGCTCAAATTCTCCTTATAACTAATTATAACTAATTACTGAATATCATTAAACAATATGGCTTGGGAAGGAAAATTTGAATTATTTCTCGCTACTAATTTAGACCTAAATCCATATGGAGTAAGAAGCTTGATTTTGAAAAATGTTAACTTCAAAGATCTTAATTCAGGACTACGAGGCCCTGTGATGGTGGAAGATCTCTTTGGAATTTCATATTAATTGTTATTAATTTAACTACATGGATTAGGTTCTTGACATCCAACATGTGGTAGGAAGAGTGGATTCTCAGCTCAAAACTTTACTCTCCCATGTGAACAAATGGTTGGCACAGCTACCTACCAGTATAGGCCCTGAACTGTACAGCTGGCTATATTATAAAAATTTTCATAAACTGAGATGTGTCAACTTGTTGAAGATCAGAACAGGAGAAACTATATAATACAGCGTGTGCAGTTCAAAATACACATAAGAAATAAGCCCATCTTTTTACTTCTTCCAGAAAAGTTAGTGACCTCAGGATTTTCTTAGTGTCACTGTAACTAAAGGTAAATTGATCTTCCTCACACTACAAATTATGAAACTGCCTAACTAAAAAGCTTGCCCAACTGAAACTCTAATGTAGCTCAATTAGAAGTGCCTGGGAAAGAAGCAAAGACTACTGAGATATCTCCACAATAAGCTCTAAGTAAAGGTATCCAACATCTGCTCTTAGAGAAGGTGCTAATACCATAACTCATCTTACTCAATAATAAGAACTTTACCTCAATTATAACTTTACTGATCTCCAGTTAGTCTATAAAGTGCTCATATATTTCAAGGCACTCTAAGGATTCCAAAATACTATGAGTTTTTAACCTAATCTTCAGAAGCATGAAAGCCCATTCTAAGATACAGCCAGCACCAATTAGGTATTTCCACAGTGTCTGCACTCTTGCAGGCGTTCAAGGATGTAAGATATGTTCTCTTCCAGATAAGCCTCAGAAAAAAGCCAACAAAATGCCACTGAGCTGCTACCGAGTACTTGAACTCAGTAATAGACATATCTAGAACACAGTGGATCTCTAACCAATGGCTCCAATTCAGCACCTCTCTACTCTGATATGAGATCTGGAACTGTGCATCTCCTGATCATGGGGCAGTGCAGTGGGAAGAAACAAAATCTTTTTGAATCCAAAAAGACACCAATACTCAGCACAGATGGTTACGCAAGAGCATCTGATTGAAGGCATGATCTTATCATTATTTCTCAGACCATGTTGGCTAGAAATTTTCTAAAGACTAATGACTACAAGTGATTAACTCTAACAGACTACATTTTACACAAAACTACCCTCTTCCTATCTTGTCTAAACTATGATCTAATAGTTTAATGGACTAAACACATAAAAAGTGAGTAAATAACTGTTGTGAGCAATTGAGATCCTCTTCACAATGCTTCAGAATGGTGAGAAGGTTTATTTTCTTTTTCAAGTTTTTGAAAAAATACAGTCTAGAGTTTGAACTTTTCAAATTCTAGTATCTGTTAATGCTAATACAAAACTTGCTATTTTTGTATATGTATATATATAAACATACATGTCTTTTTTTCTGTAACGTTTTAAGCTAACAGAGCAAGATGAGCTAGACAGCATGCTAAGTCTAAAACCACCCTATTTCAAATACTGGTTAATGCAAATCTGGAAAGTTGCCTTGTCTAGCGTAAAATCACATACAGACTGAAAAAAAGATCATTTTTTAATTCTTTTTTCAATATAACAGATTTTACACTTCAACATTCTAGTGTCTGGAGCAGAAGATGAGAGCTGGGAGAAAAGGAGGAGAATGTAGAAGGTTACAAGTTACAGCAGGAACATACAAGGTAACACAGCTCATGACAGACTCTCAACCATCACTTTATAGTACAGTCCTTCCTTGTGACAGGTTAACACTTAGGAAATAAATGACAATACCTTAGTAGGCATTCCATTCTTGTCTGTGCTAGTTATTCACAGTTGAGAGTTCACATTCAGAAGACTAGTCTCACTTTTTTGCAGCTAAGTGGAAATCTAGATGGATCCAGCTGGGTTTTCCAAAGCATAGGACAAATATCTCTCACCAACACACTAAGAATATTAATCATTAGAATTGTGGCTACCTCCTTCAGATCATCTATAGAGGACTGTTTTTTAAACACGCATCACCAAGACTGAGTTTCTTATCCCTTATGACTATCACATTGGTAGCTACTACTACATACCAAACAAATGTTCCTTACACCACAGCAATAAACCTCTGCACCAATCATAACTGAGTGATGGGGGGACAAACAGGAACCACAGGCCCCACAGGCAGGCTCACAGAATTGCCAAGTCAATTGAATTACACCCAGACCTAACAACTGATGACTTTTTGCCTGCTATTCCTAATTGCAATTATTGCTCAATTAATTTCAACACTTTACCTCTCCCTGAAATTTCACCTATTTTGTTTTACTTGCCCAGTCCGTTCTCTACTGAACAATAACTGTAAAGAAATTGGTTTTGTATTTACAAGCAGCCTACTTTCTGTTTTCTGGAGTATGAAGAAGTGTTGGAGACAAAATTTGCTAGAGAAAGAGGCTAACGCTCACACACACATATATAGCACACAAAGAAACCAAAAATATAGAAGTATATATTTCAGACTAACCAGATTATTTCCAACTAAATATTACAAAAAGATGTTATGACCATTTGTGATTCAGAAAGATCCAAAACTAACGCAGACTCCAGACAGAGATCACATTCAGTGAAAGAGCTCCATAAATCGCACCATGCAACACCATGACTGTGATAATGAACATGGATAGCAATTACAGACTCAAGGTCTGCACTTCTTAAAGATCAAAACAGACGCAGAATGCATCAGTGGCTTCTCAGAATAGCCTAAAGAATAATTTTCAAACACATTTGTTCAAAGGAGCATGAAAACTATGGTAGCACTTCACAGGAGGTTGTAAATTTTTTGCTCTATATGCATTATTAGTCACATTTCCTACTGGTAGGGTTCTGCAGGTATTCAGCTGACCTATGGAAGTAGGGCTTCAGAAATACTCTTTGTTGCTTTAGTTGCATGGCACTGGCTCAAACTACACAGGATGTTTAAGCTTCTAAAGACCCATACTCAGAGAGAACACCATGCTGGAAAGTATCCTGTGAAACAGGGAATAGTCCAGAGAGTTTGTTGTTGAGTTTGGGTGTTTTACTTTGTGTAAAGTACTGGTGGAATATCCCGGAGGTAGAGTAAATGTTGTTGCAGAAGAACATGTGACAGTGACGTATCACACATATTTACGCATAACACAGTATGCATCTGGAGTATTCTCCCTTCACCCAACCCAAGGCACTGACTTACTATCAAAAGGAAAAGCTCCACATTGCTCAGGTGGAAATTTAGAATATATGATGAAAATGTCCGCATAACGCACATGAGAATTACATCTATAGTCATGAGGAGGTGATGCCTTTTCCTGGCTTCTTATGTTGTGCACATGCATATTGTAACGTTACAGGGTGACACCTTCAATTAAGAACTAAGGGACACCAGCCAACCACCCTGTAGTCATGTCAGGTAATAGAGAGAAAATATTTACCATTTTTTGAACTCACACAAAATTGACAATACATCCACAAAAGCTTTGCTGGAACGTAGAAAGAGCAAAACTGTAATAAGAATGAAATGTAACTATAAAATGACTGAGAAAATAATCCAAAATCTGGGCTAAATTTCAAGGACAATGGAAGAAAACAGGGTATGGCAGATAACTGAGTTCTGACTGCATCGCTGCAGCAGAAATAAAGTGCTCTCAGACTACAAGAAAAAGTGAAAATAAGACTTTACTATAGAAATTAATTGGCATTGTATCATAAATCTTTCTTTTCTTGCCGAACATCTCTTTCCATTAGGAACGTAGTAAAACAGACAGAAGTCTGAGGTAAGCAAGGACATCCAGAGGCTCCAGAATCTAATAAAAGACAACATGGACTGAACAGCTATATGAAAAGCAGAGGAAAGGGTCAAAATTCAACTATGCAGACATTTGAAGTAAGTTAGCATCAAAAACAACAGCATTTTTAGGGCAGTAACATCATATCTTTGGAATCCACCCTGTTTTTAAGAATAGCTGCAAAACTGCTACATTACTTTTTCTTTGGCACTCTTGGCCTAACAATGATAAATACCTAGAAAGCAACCGAGTGGACCAGAAGCAGTAAATTAAGTAAAAAAAACAGAAATAAAAAGCTTATGATGTGCATAAGGTAAATATAGCATCTTGGCTTGACAAAGTTCTGTGTTTTAATTAGCTGTGGCTGGCAGTTAAGAATCTGTGCTAAAATAATAACCTAAATAATAACTCTGGCCTCTAAAAGCACTGGGGAAAGGTAACTGCTAAAAACTTGTGTACTTGGTATTCACAAGTACACTAAACAAAAAAGGACACACCAGCAGTGATGGAAAGATAGCAAATAGCCAAGCAGATCCTTTGTAACCTCAGCTTTTTGCTGGATATACTCCAGTGGATATAGCTGAACTCTCAACTACACTGTCCTGAAGGAAGGTGTATTCAATGGCCTCTCACAGCAGAACTCCTGTGCACATGTAACTCTCACAGGTTAAAATGGAAGTTACTTTAATAACTGTTCTGAAAGGTAGGAATTAGCCTGTGGTTATGTGTTAACAACTTCATCACAAATCCCTGTTCCACAGGGCTTACAACCATGTTGCAAACATTCATAATTAACTATGGCAAACCTATCCTCAAGGTTTGCCACTTATAAAAATTAAAACATTGCAACTTCCTTCAAACTAGTGAGGTCACACTTCAATTACTGTCTTCAGTTATGGCCCAAGAAAGACATTGTGGCCCTGGGGCATGCCCAAAGGAGCTGTAAAGGGTCTGCAGCACAAGTTTTATGGGTAGCAGCTGAGGGAGCTGGGATTGTTCAGTCTGAAGAAGAGGAGGCAACTCAGGGGAGACCTAATCGCTCTCTAAAACTGCCAGAAAAGAGGTTGTGGCAAGGTGGGGAGTCGGCCTCTTCTGTTTATCAGCAATAGGACAAGTGGGAATGGCCTCAAGTTGCACAAGCGGAGGTTCAGGATGGATATTAGGAAGAACTTCTCAAAAAGAGTGGTGAGGCACTGGCACATGCTGCCCGGGGATGTGGTAAAGTCACCATCCCTGAAGGTGTTCAAGAAACATGTGAATTTAGTACTGAGGGACATGGTTAGTGGGCATGATGGGGATGGTTGACATTTGAACTAAGGGATCTTAGAGGTTTTTTCCAATCTTAATGATTCAATGATTCTATGAAGAGAAATGTTGTGCAAGTGCATTGGAAGCAGAAATAAAGCAGGGTAGTTCTCCTGCCACTCCCATGCACAACTCGGTCTATTCTGTTTCTCATAAATATCAGTTGTATGATCTGGAATAGCAAATCTATCCAATGTTAGACACTCAGTCAGATAGCTGATACTAGTTTGTTTTGATTTCTTAAAGAAAACATGAAAAAGTTACTCCCTGTTCATTTGGTTATTTAAAAATAGGGGCCATGAAGAAAAATGCTCACAAGTTTTTCCTCCATTCTTTTCACAGGTTCCATTTTTGAAAGGGCATCCAATCCTAATTCAATCTGAAAAGAGGAACAGTAATGAAAATGTAAAATGACGTTAGATATGATGTCTGTTCTTACAGGCTCCTGTAGCAGACAGCTTTAAAATTCCGCAAGTAACAGACAGCAAAGAACTTAATGTGCCTTGTATTGATTTTAAAAAGTGCACTGGTGACACTATTCAAAATTGACAAGTGACTTTCACACACAGTCAGTAACTCAGTTTGCTGCAATCTATTTTCACAGAAGGGATTCACCAAGTGCGGAGCAAGCAGTTAACCAGTGAAGGAAACATTCAGTAAACAAAGACTGCAGCACACTAAAAACTGACATGCTCAGTTTGTGCTTAGAGGCAGAGACCCAGGCACAGACGCGTGACACACAATAAGATAGTATGCTTTCAGACCCACCACCCATTCTCTTACCATTCTTATACAAACAGTGCAGGGCCAATAAACTCCTGCGGGTACAAAGAACTGTGGGCACCTGCACTATTTTTTTCACTTATTAAATCTTTTTTGAAAAGTTCTGCTACAAATTAATACATTAGTCTTTATTTTAGTAAAAGTCCCATATTGATTCTACTAGCAATTACATGTAAGAGAATATAGTCTCACATATGCAGTATCAAAAGACTGGATTAGAGCACATGCTATATATATACAGAAAAGGGAAAATAAACAGTGAGGAATTAAAGACAGAACTAGAGTGGAAGAAATTTAAATGAACTATTTGTTAGCACCTGGAAGAAAATAAGGAGTTGAGTAACAGCTCACATGGACTTGTCAAAAGCAATTAGCATTCAAACAACCTGAAATGCCTTCAGGACTGGATAAAAAGCTTTGCAAATAGTGGAGAAACCACAGATGACATTTATCTTGACTTCAATAAGATTGGAAACTAACATGCCCATTAGCAGATGGGGGAAATATGGTCTAGAAAGAAAAAAAAAACACACACACACAAAAATTCAAAAAAACTGGACCAAGAAGGTAATTATCAGCAGCTAATGGTCAAAGCATCCTCCATCCAACTAGGTGCTGTCTAGCAATAAACACAGACTAACAGGTAAATTTGGGTTGCTCGGCCAAAACAAGAGAAGATTGAAGTTGTTGCAATGAAACAATCTTCAGCTATGTCAAAAGCTGCTGAAAAAGCTGGGAACGACCCAATCTCCTCATCTACAATGGATTAACAAGAAGCAGTTCTGAGTTGCAGCAAGGAATGTTTCTGCTAGGTGACATGAAAAGCTTTGGAAGTCAGGGATAACAAAGCTCTAGAACTGCACGTGAAGGCAGTGGTGGCAACAGCAAGTGTCTAAGAAAAATTCTCCTAAATATCTACCTGTAATATCCTGACTAAAGTCTATACTCTCTTCCAATGCTGGACCAGTTGAGTGGCCTCTTGAAGCCACTCCAGCTCTGTGTGTCTTGTGTGACAACAGGCTGCTAGCAAAGAGCTTGCATCTCTGAACAAACTTTATGAATGCATCCACTGATACCTAGACACATCAGATATATTTATGCAAAATAATTCAGGAATGTATGTCATTAGGTCAGGTCCCAGAGCATAAATATCAGTACATCAGCTCTACTAATCAATAGAAACTGGCCCCATGTGCAGCAAGGAAAAAACATGGAGGTGAAGCCGTCAGGCACAGAAAACTCCCATGACAGCCCATGTGGAGAGAGGCTTACCAAACTCTTTCTGTGGAAATGACTTGTACATGCTACTAAATAGAAACATAAAGACAAATTTAAACATTTAACATTCCTGCGTAATCTACTCAGAAGTCTGCTGCGACTATCCTGCAACTGGCTAGCTAATAAACTGTAACAGCTCCTTAAGATAAGGAGATAAGCCATGTGTTAAAATAATTTATGCCAGGATATATGAAATATGTAATAATGAAAATATAAAGAGTAAAATCTCTGTGGTATTAATGTTAAGTTCATGCTTAAAACAACACCATATATAATGATGACTAATACTCCATCCCCTGGTTTTCAGTTTCCCAATCTAAGATGCTACATTGCTCACTGCTTTCCTCCACTGGTGATTCATTATCTTGGGTTAGCTTGTTAAAGAAAAATTATATTAAGTGCGAAGAGTGATGGTGAAGTTTCAGTAAAATTACTATGATATGCTTTTTTCTTAGTCTTTGGCTTTATTTCATCCTAAACTTCGAACTTGCTGCTTTTGCTGATGTACATTTCAAGTTTAAAGTGAAACAGGCCAATAGCTGAAGCCAAAAGTTTGACCTCCAGTACAACTGTTGTAATCTTCTGGGAAAATATCCTCTTGACTCTAATTTCTCTTTTCAGACTCACCATGCTGCTGATGAGAAATAAGTTACTGGAGGTCATGATTAATGACTGCCCTCAAAAAAAGCAAAAGAACAAACCAATCAAACAAACAAAAAAACACCAGTAGTATTGAATGACACAAAGAAGTTTCTCCACTTTTCACGTACAATCACTTCCTAGATAAGGATGCTGGACTAGTGAAGCCATGAGAGGATAAACACTATCCCACAAAGACATATTTAAACTCGTATTAAAGTCTTGGTTTCTAAGGACACATGCTCTTTGTGTTGTAACTGATTAAACCAAGGGACACTCTTATCTGACTTTCAGTTCGGACAGAAAGGTTTATAGGGCTGATAGAAGTTCAGTGAGACCAATAGCACCTCTCACAACAGGCTCCTGATCTCTCACTGGAGCTTGAGCAACTGTAACACGAATATTGCAGCATTCTTCACTTTGCCTCAATTGGACAGTGTTGTTAGATGGATGCAGAATGTTTCTATCAAGAAATATTTGGCTGTGCTTCCACAGGAGTGAAATGATCCCTGTAAATACATGGACAAATTGTGGCTGGCCCTTGGCTCCACACATCAGAAAACCTTTCTGTCAGCAGCTGCAGTATGGGGTGAAAGTTGGCTGAGGCACTCATAGGACCAGAATGGGAGCAAAGAAAAGGATCTCTGTCACAGGAGCTCTGGAGAGCCCTGACTCATCAAACGTGGGTAGCTACAGCTGCCCCAGCTGGATTGCTCCTACCCATGGATGTTTTACTTAGCACCTCTCAATAAGAAGAGAAAAAATAAAAAGAATATCCAGAGTGAAGTTCTTTCTTTTTTCCACTTTTCCAGCACAGAAAAACAAGACTCCTTTCACATCATTTTTTTTCTTTGGTGACATCAATAAAAGTCTAAATTCCTTGTCAAATGTGATGAGAAGATTACTAATGACCTAGCAGCTGCCAATTCCATTGAACTAAGAGTGCTTGTGCCTACCTGCTCAGCTGTCAATACCCAAAAACAATATCTCTGCTTTGTAATACTGAAGGTAAGATAGGCATTCTTATGTTTACTTTAGGCTAGCCAAGTCTCTATAACAGGAGGATCCCAGACATTCCAACTTCCAGTCAGAAAAAAGAATTCTTAACAGAATGACTCTGATAGAGAAAATGTTTTTTGCACAGCACAAATCTCATGTATTTGCTCTGGGTGATTTGGCCTGTTTTTGGGGAAGTCAGCCATAGGCAATTTCGGAGCCCAACCTGAATAGCATGAATTGTATCAACCCAGTTTGGAAGTGTGTAAAGCCCAGCTCACCCTATCCAGAATTTCATAATAACAGGCAAACAAAGACACTTCCATGTATCAAAGAAGATTCTATCTCCCTCCCTGCTTTCTTATGATAACAAGGTTTTATGCTTTGGGAAGAATTCCCGTGCTATTGATGCTAGTGAAACAATCAGTTCTTCAGAGGAGCCCCTCATCATTTGCTGACTTTACTCAGAGAACGCTGAAAGATGTAGTTATGTCAGTCAGACCTGGAGGCAAATAACAGAAAACATTATGCACAGAAGTTATTTTCACACCAGGACCTCTTCTATATCATATCTGTGATGAAACCATGAAAGAGGACAGATGCTTTCAGGCATCTTGAAGGCTTAGAAGAGAACTCTTCTCACTTGTGCACTTCTGTTAAAGATTTCAAAAGTGCAGAACAAGGAATTGAGTTTAATTGAGTTTTACCAGGAAACCTGCAAAATTTCATTTCAAAGAACATCCCATTAAATAAAGGATTTGCTGTGTTGCTGACAGCAACCTGTCTGCAAGTCACTAAATACAACTACAGTGCTGAAGCATTCGTCTGCCCAGCACTTCACCTCAGCAAAAGGGCTCAGATATTCCGCAAAGCTCAGCGCTCCAAAACCAAACCCACAAATCCAAATGTCCCCAGAACTTTAAAAATGGGTAAAGCACAGACCTGGATCCCATTTGTAACACAAGAATTGAATGTGCATGATAACACAATGAGAGGATTCATTGAAGGTGATAGTGATGGTTGCCAGGCAGATGGGAGTGCCCATCCTCCCTTGTTCAAAATCACACCCATAGAAATTCACCCTGGATTGTCCAGCACAGACTAGTATTTTTTTCATCTATTATTACTTCTAAGAGAAAGTAGGTCTTTTTTTTTTTTAATTAAAAATATTAATAAAAAAGAGTGGGCCTCAGTGCTCAGCTATTCTAACTGGAAGATAAAACTGCGGTCAGGAGATTTCAGTGCTGCCTTGCTGAGTGCAGGAGATGAAAGCGAGTCCCACGGCACAGGCAGGGCTCCTCTGGCCCCACCTCTGCCAGGAAGCGCTCCTGTTCCCTTGGCAGCCCATGCAGCTGGCTGCCTCCTGTTCAGCCAAGGGTCCAGAGAACTGAGTTTCCAAACTATTCCCTGGCTGGAGGAGGAAATGAAAGCAAGTCATTTTCAAGAAAAGCAGGTTGGATTGTCCAACTCTTGCACTCCGGGGAGCAAAAAAAAAAAAAAAAAGAAAGAAAAAAAAAATCATACAAGAAGTGTAATGGAAAGGAAAAGAAAAAGAAAGTGACTTTTTTTGTGCATTGTGGAGAAGTCAAGATTCACAGACTCAAAGCATCTTTAAACGATTAAGACAAAGACAGTGGGTAACAGATGAATGTTAGAGACAGAGGGAAGTAAACATTTTTAACCACACTAAAATCATGCAAAATCTCCTGTTTTAGAATAGTAATTGCATTTAAAATTATTTACACTCTGCTCTAGTGTAAATCAGGAATGGAAAAGCATGGAGAAGGTGATCCTCTGCTTGGGAGAGCTCTCCCTCTTGGAGAATTTACTGCCCCAAGCTGCCAGGGCACAGGAAGCGCACACCTGCCTGCTTAGCTTTCATCTCCTTCCTCTGCTTTCCACCCAGCCTGGTCTAGGCAGATCCCTTAAATGCTTCATGGATTGTGCAGATGCTTGCTGAGGCCTGAGACTACTATGGAGCTCAATAGAGAGGACTTGAGTACTATAGAACAAACAGTACCACACAGTTTGAAGGAGCATATCTGAAGAGCGTCATGAATAACTGGCTCCAAATCAAGGTATAGAATCCTGGCTGTCAAACAGAAGATTAATTTTGAAAAGCTGATTATTCTATTTTACAGAGTAACTTGTCCAAATCAGACAACTCCCTGAAGATAAAATTGAATCCAGTTTAGCTTTAAGAGGAAAGACTTAAAGAGAGCAACAACTCTACTGTTTAAGAACAAGCATTCCTAGTTTTGATGACTTTTTTTTATTAATTCCTAAAAACTGGGATGAATTATGATACATCCTGCCATCTACAGCGTGTTTAACACATTCTTTGTAGACTAAGGACTCGGATAACTATATAGCTCTCCAATTCTCTGCAACACAGAGTCACTACCTTGCGTTACTGAATGTGGAAAAGAAAGACCGAAACATCGTTTATTTTCCACACTGCTTCTTGCAACCTCACAACCATCCTTTGAGAGCTGCTGACTGAACACTGCATAAATTATCTCCACCTACTCCCCATTCCAGAATTAGGAGCTACACCTCTCCCAGTAGCAAGAAGGAATCAACTTAGGTTGAGCCTTTATATCTCTTTCTCGATGAGATCCTATTCTCTGATCAGCTGCTTTCTAAGTACCTCTTATTTTAGGTATCTGGCCTTCCTTGAGCACTGCTCAGGAAGCCTGGCCCCCAAAAGGCCTAACATCGCAACATTACCATGCTTCAGCAAGCTAAGCACCTTCAAGAATACTGATTAAATGCCAGTTTACTTTGAGATCATTTGCTTACCCAGATATGACTCAAAAGATTCACAGCTTGGGTAAAACTAGTCATGGTATCTTATCTTCAGTGCAAAATCACAAAGTCACTGCTTTGCATGCATTCAGGTTTAGCATTATGAAGGACACAGTCATACAAAGATTGATACAACACAATTATGAGATGCAACAATTGGACATAAGTATTTACAGAGAAAAGTGGAAAAGATTATGAACAAATATTTAGTATCCTGTGCAGGCCCATCATTAACAAATAAGACCTCTTGAGACAGAAAACTGTCTTTGACAGGCCCTGGCTGCAACTGTAAGAAAATAAAATTAAAAAACAACAATATATTACAAGTAAAAGTCATAGCTGATGAGAACAGAAAATAACAACATCAGAAAATAAGAACTGCAGATAGCAAATGAGAAAATCAAGCAGGCATAAGAGTTTCATGGTCGAGAAACTTAAAGATAACATTTAATGATGTGGCACTCATCCAATACAAGACAAAAACCTCTTAAAGTTAACAGAACAGAAATAAGAAATACATTTCTGTAAATAAAAAAGCCAGGCAGCCCTGATTTTTCTGTTCCAGCAGCAATTCAAAAAGTCCCAAAACAACAGTTAATGCAATCAGACACTGTGAAACAAGCTAGACAAGGTAACTTGTACCAAGACTATGTAAAGAGCTGTCCCAGGAGCTATCTAATTCAGTGCCAAGTGTTTGGCTTTCAGCAGATCCCAGACACTGGACAGTATCTTCAGGATTATAATTAAGGAACACATTTGCTAGCTAATATATGTTGTCCAGGCAGAGTAACTCATGCTCCCTCACATATACAGTCAGCCTTATATCGATCACAGACTAAAGATGCAAAATGCAGGAATGAGAATCAACTCATAGGAGTTAAGGGAGTATAAACATGAAAACAGAGCCCATTGATCCAGGATCTTAGTGAGCAGGGCCAGTAGTCCTGTTGATAAAACAACTGTTTGAATATAATATACTTGTGTAGCTGTAAGACATTTAAGCTGGTGTTACATAATGATTTCATTAAGAATCAGGAACAGCAGGACATCAACATGGCCACACAGTAAAGGAACCAAAGCTTTGCTTTTTTATGAGACTCAAAATATAATGGTAGACAGGAAACCACTATTGAAAGACAGGCTTCTAACAAGGTCCCATAAGGCTCATTTTACAGTACTCTGTTATGTAATATTTTTATCAGTGACCTGGAAGGAAACAAAGCCACTATTAACCAATTATAGATGAAATAATTATAGAGATGTGACAAATACTGAGGATGTCGCATCACAAATACGAGTGACTTAGATTGCTTGGTATGCACAGACACCAAAATACATATGTCAGCAAGACTGATATAAAAACACAACCCCAGGAAGAGAGGACTGAGATTATTTACAGAGTATGGGATTCCATTCTGAGATTCAACACCTCTGAAAAAGACCTGGGAAGGGGAACGCTCTGGTTGGTAGTTAGTCAAATATGAATTTTAGCTCTCTTAGTAGAGCTTCTAGCAAAGTTTCTGCTGAAATTAGCTGTATAAACTGTAGAATCATGAATAAGAGCAGAGAGACTGTAATATGCACGTGTTTGATAACAGCACAGTCTGTAGAACTGCTTTAAACTGCTGTTTTCCACAGTCCCACCAGTGTGTAAATAAAGCAGAGGGGTTTCAGATGAGAGTTGCAAAAACAGCTACAAAAGGACTACGACGTGCCTCAGGGAGCACAGTACATTAATCTTAAAAACTGGCCCAGTCAAAGTCTATGGATCTGAAGCTCACACAAAGCTGGGTAAAGCAGCTTGCACTGAGCTCCTGGCAGCCCCATTTCACGGTCCCTGAAACGGGATCATCATCCATCTGCCAAACTTCTTTCTCTTGCAGAACTGGACACAAATTTGACAACGGTCTTCCAAACAGTGAGTGAAGGTTTACACTGGGTCAAAGGTTAGAACTTGATGCTCAACAAATTTAATTCACCAAGATGCTTGTTTCAAATGTATATAATTAGTTGCTGGAACAATTTATCAAATGAATTCAGGGAAATTCTATGGCCTGGAAAATGCACATAGGGAGGTCAGAAGATCATAATGACGGCTTCCAGTCAGTGCCCATTCTACAGTGACTCAAGACATAGAGCATCACGAGCTTGAGCCTTCCAAAAGCACAGTGCAGTATTGGTCATTGGCAACAATTGACAGCCTACCTGCTGAAATGAATATCTACTTCAGCTGAGAAGTAACATCAAGGTTCACTCAGAAGCCTGCTTGCAGCTCTGGTTGTCATTACATTAAGGCACTTCACACCCTGTGACACTGTAATATTCCCTTAGATTAAATAAGAATCAAGACCTTTGGTTTCATATTGCACTTCAAATTGCTCAGGATTCAATTCTGTTCAATATGACAAAGTAAGTGCTACAACAGAGATGATTTTCTCTGATAAAATAAAATTTTTCTCTCTTGCCTCTTTTTTACTTTTTGAGACCTGTAGAGGCTGATAAGTCTCCCCAGCTTTGAAAAATATGTTGTTGTTAACAAAAACATGATATAAAATAGAACCCTGGACATTTCTAATCAGCAAAGCAGATTTACCTGACTCAGGCTTTATGTGAGTAAAAGGCTGGGATCCTGAAAGTAACAAGCAGGAGTGAAATTCCTAGCTCCTTTAGGTGCTTCTTAAAACCCCAGCCACAATGACGGTTCTGCTTGCCTAAACAATCACTGCACAGATTCCAACTTCAACAACACAAGGAAAAAATCTGGAGTGGCTTTACCAACTCAAAATTAAATTGTTCCAACCTTTCATCCACGGAAAAAAAAAAAAAAAAAAAAAAAAAAAAAAAAAAAAAAAAAAAAAGAAGAAAAAAAAGAAAAAAAAATGTACCTCAGAAGTTAACTCATTATTTCAGAAGACACTTTGTGACATATCTACTTAGAGGAGCTTTACAGAAAACCATATGCACTTTCATGCTATCAGCACAGTTCTTGTTCCTGCACTACCTGGCTTTCCAGCCTGTAAACTTAGCATTTATCATGCAGTAAATTGACTTTTAGAAGTTGTTTTCATGGCTCTGGCTCCATTCAGAATTGACTTTCAGGATTTTATTGATAACATTAAAACACCTCATTGGCTTAGGCCTGACCTTTCTTCACAGTCCGCTGCTCAGGGATTTACCACATTTTTATTCACAGCCTTGAGAGTCTATGTGCCAACATCTGATTTTATCCTTGTTTCTAAGAAGCTTGTGGATGCAGAGTGATGAACTTTAAGACAAAAACTCACTGTGAGGAAGATGATAGAGATAGATTATGGTGTGTTTATTTGCCAAGACCTATGCAGTCACATGGCCATTTATTTTAGATAGGGGGAAGTGTGGAATACCTAAAAAGTACACAACATGAACTCATGCCTCCTTTTCTGCAACTCTTGCCATGTTGCTGCCATATGCTGATCCCAGACGACATCTGCCATCAAATGCTTCTATCAATAAGCTACTATGGTGTTTGCTTTTAAAGTTTTTTGGTTTTTTTTTTGTTTTTGTTTTGTTTTGTTTTGTTTGTTTTTTGTTTTTTTTTTTCAAAAAAGCCTTACACAGAAGAACATCTCTGGCAGCAACTCAATAAAAGGGAAAGTACCACACTAGAGTAACACGTCCCAATATATTTTGAAGATGTGGCTGTTCTCTGAAACAAAGGAACAGTACTTAATGTTTGATCCAAAGGCTTTTGCAGTCAATGGAAAGACTTCCAGTGTTTTCAGCAGGCTTTGGACCACAGCCCTTAATCTGGGGAACATACTCTCAAAAGGCAGAAGAATGGAAAGGTTTGGCTGTATCACATGTATAGCTGGCCTTGTGGCAGGCGTGCATTAGGCAGATTTCTTTCCAAACTCTACCTCAACAAATACACTTTCAGCCAGAGAAAATTAAGTCTCCCAGTAAAGTGGGTAAATAATGGGACTCCAACTTGGAAGGAGGCAAGTTCCTTCAGACACATGATAGTGTTGTAACTCAGCCTCTGGCCACCTTTATAAAGATCTCTTTTTCTAGATGCTTTTGGGGTTCTTTTCTTCCCTGATTAGCAAGAGGGATGTGAAGTTTCCAAATACATGGCTCCTAGCATCGAGGACAAAGATAAACCAGGATAAAGAATCCAGATTAAGAGAGGGAGAGACCCCCAACAATCTGCTCAAGTCCATCCTAAGTGGGACAAAGATGCTTACTTAGCTCCCTTCCTTTCCAAACTGTATACCCTGGCAGGGAGCCTCTCAGTTCCTATCACTCCACCAGATCAGAGCAGCAAATTTATTTTCAAGAAAGCTGGAACTTGTTCCTCGCTTGCAAACCTAAAGATGTATGTACTGTCTGCTGCAATAGCCTGCCATTATACATTAGGTAAACATGCAACAAGCAGCACAAATGAATTGTACAGGCATCTTTCAGCATACCTCAATGTTGAAATGTGGCTACTTCACTTCCAAAGTGTGCATCAGAGAAAAAAACTGATACAGAGCAGTGATTGGCACAAGATATATATAGCCCTTGCTCTGCCAGGGAAGCCCAGAGCCAGCTATAACAGCCAAGAAAACTGGGCTGGATCTCTCATAGATTGGGCGAGAATGAGAACATCAAGGATTTGTATAGATCCAGCACATCTCCAGGCAGACTAAAATGTTCTGTAACATGATAGAACATAATATACTGTCTATCCTTCCCAAAGGGCAAATATCCCCGATGGAAGCACTGCCCATAGGTGCACAGATAAATAAATAAACCGCTGGTGTCACACGTCAGTGGATCTGACCCCAGTATCCATAAATTTTACTTACAAGGTATTCATGGAGTGATACTACCCAGTCAACTGGACTGATTTCTGCATCAAACCCTAGAAGTGTGACTGCTACAAGTTCAAAGCAGAGGGAAAAGCTACTTCTCTGTTGTTATATTCCCAGGGCAGCAGTGACACCTCCCAGCTTTCCCAACATGTCCCTGCCCTGGAAGCAAGTAACGGTGGACGAAGAAAAAGCAGCCTACCAGAGGCTATGGTGAGCATTGGACTCTGATCACCTCTTCCCTGACAGCTTCTTCTGACATTATTTTAACCCATCATGCATCCAACGATTTGCTGCACCGTGTTTATATGTGACTTGGGACATGAAAAGTTCTGCTTGGGTTGTCCTTTCCTAAAACTCACTGGGGCAGTTCAAAGTGCTTCATTAGTGCTCATCCTGGAAAGTCAATTTATACATTCTATCAGACATGGCTCACCTTTATGAGCAAGGGCTGCTCTTCGATCAGGCTGAGCTACTAGAGATCATCTTTATGCACGAAGGCAGGCCCAACTTTAGTAATTATTACTGCCCAGAAGCCCTCTTGAAGTACAGGATTGTTAGGTACTCTGACACTTCCAAAGAGTCCGGGCTGCTAGTTCTTCAATCTCCTTAGTACAATGTCCACTCACGGGGTTGCTGAATATTCATTTATTTTTTTCCCCCCCAGGGAATGAAAACCAACATGTTCTGATTATTATCTTTCAATCATCACTATGATAAAGACAAGTTACCATCCGCTGAGCTCACTGCTGAATTGCAAATGCTATACATAAACAAAAACAAGAAAAGGAACTTCAGCAGGCTTAACTCGCCTTTTAAAATTCAAGGCAGGGGTTTAAAAGAAATGAAGCCAGGGAAAACACTGGATACTAACACCAGCCAAACAGGGAAAAATAACGAAGTTGTAAGACCGAAAAACTGAAATGGAAAGAATGACAGATTTACTGCTGCATTTGATGCACATAACCACTGATAGACTCTCCCCAGGAAGTGTTGAAATTACCATCACTGAAATGAATCCAGAAGCTAAAAATTAAATTATCCTTCCCAGAACATTCCAATTCAGGCTTTGGCAACACCAGATGTTTCAAAACTCTGAAATATATGCATGCGCGTGTGTGCACGCATGCACACACACACACACACACACACACTTAAGCACAGTATCCTCTTTCACGCAAGACCTCCCTCCTGGTTTTCCCAAACTCAGACTGAATGGACAGTCATTTTGCAAAGCCTTTTCTTTAAAGTCTCCGTTTAAACACACAACTGTCAGATTAAGCAACCGCTACGGAGCCTTGCAGCAGCTCCAAGTTATGAATGAATGGCTATTTGTGAACGCGCCTGTCAAGACAGATGCGGTATTTGTCAGTGCAGTGTGGGTTAGATACGGTGGGAAGGAGCCAAACAAACAAAGCAAAGGGTCAGCATCACAACATTTCCCTTTCTGCCCCTCCGTTTGCCTAAAGGATGCTACAACTCTGGCTGAAATATAATATAGTACTCTATTTACATGCAACTTACGAGGGTTATTTGGAAAGAAACATTCACACAAGAGAAACAAAAGAAAAATGGGGGGAGAAGATAGAAGAACAGGAACTTTTTGGTGCAAGGAAGCTGTGAGGCAGAGGAACAAACACAAGCTCCACATGACAAAGCACATCTTTAGAAACTTGGTGATAGTTGATTCTAGACCACCCTATGGAATTTGAAACATCATACACTGTTTTTCTTGCATTTAAAATTATTATTATGAGGATTATAGGTTAATTCAAGTTGTAAAGGACATCTAGTCCAATCTCCAGCCCAAAACAGGGTCAGCTATAAGGTCAATTTATCACTTCAAGTAACCTGTATGTTTATTTATAATAACCTGAAGTCAGGCTATTATTCATAAGCTGTTTCCATTGCAGTAGTATGTCAGAATCTCACCCACTTACCAGCATCTCATCATGAAAGGTCTTGTCTAAAAACTAAAAGAGGCTTCTGCCCTAAGATTTCAGTGGAAATAGCTCAATTGTATTGGGAAGATACTAAATACATCAATGAGCATCACATATGGAAAACAAAACAAAAAAAAAAAAAAACAAAAAAAAAAAAACACAGCAAATCTCTCTCATCTTCCAAATGAAACCCTGAATATTCCCCATGCTCTCTGCCACAGATCTGCTGCAGGGATGGCTGCAAAGTCTCACACCTCCTCTAAACCAAAGGTAGGTGCTGGGGAACATACACAGCAGGGTAAGAGTTACCTCGGGGGGCGTCTGTCTTGTTGATAGAGAATAAAAAACAACTGGTCACACTGGAAGGAGGTAAAACGCAACATTTCATGTGAAGTTTCTTCAACTCCTCATCCTGTTGTCCCAGACAAATCTGCAAATTTCAGCAAGGACAGCGAGGAGATGCATAGGAGAGGTGCATTAAGAACCAAATTGCTCTAGATGGACCCTGCAGGCAGTCCACCAATAGCAATGCTGCAGCTAAGCACAGAGAGAATGGACTGAAAACAAACAACAGCCTGGTGTGGAAGGTGGGATAGGAAAGTCCACTGAACAAAGAATCCAAATAAAAATGTTAATCTAAACAAACAAAATGAAACATCCCCAGCATAGCACTACAATAAGCAATACCTGGGGGACATATCATTCTTAGGCTAAAAACTGCCTGATCCTGATCAAAAACATGCAGCAAGTGGTTTCACAATAGGCATAACCTTGCGCCACATTTCTTTCTGGCCAGGTTCTGATACCCAAATAACAGATTTAAAAGAAGCAAGAGGGATTTGAGCTGTCTGGCTTTCCTCATCCCTGCAAACATCCCATGAACCAGGTCCCAATTGAGAAAGCTATTTGGGCACACATATAATCTTAGTGCTAATGAGTCCATTTACACGTGTTTCAGTACCTTGCTGAAGAAGCTCACTGAAGTCAACAGCCTGGAGCTCTCATTCATCTTCTTGCTCAGTAATTACACAAGCAGGAACCTCAAAATCTCAAAAATACTCTGAAAGTAGCAACTTCAAAATAATACAATCACATTAAAGACTACCACTGAACTGAAGCAGTGTGCTGAGGTCAAATTAAGCCAAAAGCAACAGCTGATGAAGATTAGGATGGTCTCTTATCTCTGCACAACCACCTGCTCCTTCCCAGCCCTGCAAACCAGGCAGCAGGATCAGCTCTAGCCTCAGTAAGGCCCAGCAGATCTTCAGACGTTGTCCTCTTTCAGTACTAGAGGACTAGGACTAGCAGAAGACTAGGACATGGTCTCTGAGATGGCAAAACTCTCATAACCCTGAAGGGCTGGGTGTAGCAGGGGCTGTAATGCTCAGCTAACCTTTCACTCAACAAATGGCAGAATGGAAACATCTCTTTAAAACAGACCCAAAGAGGGCCGTGACACTAGCTTCAGAAGATAGCCCTATGTTTCTGTCTTGCAGTGGTAGGAACCCAAGTTGGGACATGGGCTTTTTGCTTTTCTGTAGGCTTCTCTGGGAGAACCATGGCGAAGGAAGATTCACTACACCAGACTACAACCTCCCAGCAGTAATGGATGGTTCAGGAGGCAGCAGACCACATGCACTGCACCCCACAGCTGCTCAACATGAGCAGGAGTTAAAGAGAGCTTCTCTGATTTCACCCGGTCAGCGCTCCAGAGCACATTATTTTATTATCCCTCGTAACATGTAGATGACTACTGTCCAGAAAATAACCCAGCCTCTTTTTAAAGCCATCTGCAATTTCCTGTTTTTAACATCCCCACATAGGAGGCCTGTAATAAGTGCCGCTCATAAGCAAGGAGCTGTTCCTCCCACGTCCCTCCTGGGGAAAGCTTTCCCATTGCTTCAAGTCCTCTCTGTGGTGAACAGGAGGCAGTACCCCAAAGTGCTGCTGCAGAGCCCTGTAGTAACATCAGCACAGCTAGAAGGTTTTAATCTCAGGTGTTCCTGTCAGGGCTGCTTTCATATCGTTAACAACATTGGAAATCCCAAAACAACATCTCTGTTGTGTGCACGCATGTGAGCTGCATGACTGGGGCCGGTCACATCGTGGAGCTGATGCTGGCAGTGCCAGGAGGCCAGAGCACAGCAGCCCCAGTGCCCTGAAGAAAAGGAGCCCACATAGGTGTAATTGCTGGTAAATCGAGTCCTTGTTGACAAAGTAGAAGCATGGCATTGTGCACAGGCAGTTCATAATGTTGGCTTTCATTAAGCAAATGGCTCATCAGAATGACAGACTGTGTAAAGTGATATTTGTGGCACAGAGCTCCCAAAAATCACAGAATCATAGACTATCCCAAGTTGATGATCCTTGTGGGTCCCTGCTGAGTCCAACTCCCAAGCTCACCACCAAGCTCAGGCAAGAACATGGAGAGGCACCCCAAAATCCGCATGACATCAGAATCAGGCCAAGAAGGACTGTGATTTCTTGGGCTACTTGAGCCATCTCCCAGGATGCAGAAGAACCCATAATCTGCCTTATAAAGCCTTCAGCTATCAGTACTGATCAACTCACTGTCTGCAGCAAGAACTGCTATGAATAGAGATAACAGAATCAGGCCCATCCCTTGCATGCACATGATGCCTATTTTGTTTGAGTACCCCAGCTGTGCATTAGCATTAAAGCTTGCTGTGCTGGCGTTCGATTTCTGTTTATTATCAGTGCGGTGATGATTATCACTCAGCCTCAGATCAATAATAACTAGGTTGAGTCAATGGCCTGGATCATTCACGAGGAACTGATAAACAACAAACCTCTAACACGACTCGATCTCTGGCTGCCAACTGCACTTGGGAGGGAGTTAAGCTCCCAGCAGCTAACCCACGCTGCCGCAAGCACAACACACGCAGGCATGCTTCACAAACAAAAGCCTTCGGGTTTTTCAAAACCTCTTTGTAGTATTTTTTCCGCCGCTGCTTTTCACATCTGTTGGTTTTGGGTCCGGCAGTCCCCCGCTCACTGAATTTCCACATGTATTTCCACACTGGATGTGTCTTTAACCTCAAGTGGACTGTCAAGTGAGATGCCAGATGCCCCCTTACTTCCTCAGTGCAAACTATCGGTAAACCTTAGCATAACTTTACTTTGAGCCTTAAACTAACAGCATGTGAAAAGATTAATATGAATAAATTCAAAACTAATCAGATCCCTTCTTTAAATGTTGACACAGTATTATTTATATCCCATAAATACCTTCTTGACTAAAATTCATCCCAGGAGATTGGCACCTCGCCAATTCTATTCATATTTACTGTATTTATACAGTACAGTTGGCCAAGGATAATATTTAAGACAAAATATGCCTTAGGGTATATACAATATCTCTTATAGTTTTCCTTTTAAATCTCCTCATTGCTAAAAATATTTAGTCTGAACTTTATAAAATGCCCCACAAAGACCTATCAGCGATCTGCAGTGATATACGGCCGACTACGAGTATAATTAGAGCATATTTGTAATACTTGGGTCGCAGGCGGTTGCCGAGTGCTCACGGCTCGCGGCAGGGACTGAACCGCTGATCTTTCCCATGCCTTCCTCCTGGCAGCGTGCGACCCTCCTTTTCCCTCCTGCCTCTCCCAGGCGTGGAGAAAACACAGAGTTAAAGAAGTCTGCTCCGAGACACCTTGGATCTGCACTTTCAAGTTCTTCCTTTAAAATATGGTGGGGCGATTTCATCCCTGCTGTCTTTTTTGGAAAGTTTTGCTCCATTTGGTATAACTAGAGAGCAGTGGAAAAGCAGTTAACCTACTTACTGGGATGTTCGCAGCAGCGCGCACAGCAGGACGGGATCTGCTGCTGTGGGGCCCTCTGATCCCAAACTTGTGATGCACTCTGTTGGTAGGTACCTGCAATCTCCTCTATTTGTCCAAAGCCTGGATTGATCCTTCAGTGCAAACCTGGCCTCTGACAAGGCTTTATAATTAGATCCTCTTTTGCCACACCACCCAAGAGGCACAGCGCAGGTAACTGCACTTTCTGGACCACTGGTCTTTGGGAATCTCTTCACAGCAGGAGACATATGGAACATGGTAAGGACAGAGGCATTTCACCTCCAGACGCTGTCCCTCATTTGGCTCTCAGCCATTCTAGCCCTGCCCATAGGTGCCCATTGCTCCACTCAGGATACGACCCAGGAGGTCCCAAAACAGAAGTGCTGGCTTTCAACAAAACTCACCAAAGCCCCACTGATCTGAACACTGATTTAGTTGCTATTACTGCAAATTACACTGAACCTCTTTGCCCATAGCCTCTTGGCTCCAAATGTATATTTCTTTCTTTTTAAAAAAAAAAAAAGAAAAAAAGAAAAAAAGAAAAAAAGAAAAAAAGAAAAAAAGTATTTCTTTCCTCTGGGTAACGGGTGGAGTGTATTTATCATGGCTATTAGGGATGGTGCCGTAATTACAATACTAAAACATCCCTGACTGCCAGGGTGTCCCGTACCTGATGCTGTCATTTAACAACAAAGGGAGGCAGCTGCGCCCAGCGCGGGGCTCGGATGCCTTGGCTGCCATCCTGGGACGATCACATGCAAGACAGAGCAAGCCTCAAAGCTACAACTCGCTCAACTAAAAATAAATAAGAGTAAACGCAATTAGAAACTCTAGGATAAAGTTACCAAGATGGCTGCATTATCTGTGTGAGCCGGAGGGATGTGCTTTGCCGACCCAGCCGGTGAGGAGATGGGGCGTCCAGTGGTGGGAGGGGAGACAGAAGGAAGGGAGAGAGGCGAAATAGTGGGGATGCGGCTCTGGGTACGCGAGCGGAGGAGTTACTTTCTGCTTCTGGTATTTCACTTTCCTCAGCACGATGATGATCGAGATTCTTTTAAGGGAGTGCGGTGTTTTTCCCTTTTTTTTTTTTTTTTTTTTTCTTCTTTTTTTCTCCCTTTTCGCTTAAACCTCACAACCCAAACAAAAAGGCGCGTCGTTGCGATTCTTAGTCGCGCTCGGTGGATCCGATCAGCACAGTGCGTTTGTACCCTTTCACTGCACAAAACGTGGCACGGATCGCCAGAGTGGTTAATAGCAGCGAGAAGGCAGACGGGCTGAGACAGGTTCCAAGCAGCCAGGCTACCCAGAAGGGAAAACTTTTCCTCTACCTGAAATGAAAGCGCCCATGCACCGAGCGGGCAGACGGGGAGGGACAGAGGGGGAAGCCTGAGCTCGCTGAGCAACAACCCATGGGACAGAGTGCTGGAGGGGTGAAGGGAACCCAGGAGGGAATGCTGCGGGTTTTGTTGTGGGTTTGTTGTATTATTTTTTTTCTTTCTTTTCAAGACCTCCTTTTCTTTTCAGTTCTGGAGAGATGGAAACTTGCCCGACTCAGACACTCCAAGGGAAACAACGGCAGCGGAAAGATGTTGGCTCCTCTCAGAGGCTGCACCCGGGGCAGCGGAGCGGCTGCGCGGGCACCCCTGGGGACCACATCCCAGCAGGGATCCGAAGCTGGGGGAAAACCGAGTCCCCCCCATTCAATATATTCATTCCCCCCATCTAAAGGAAGTCCTATAAGCAACCAGATGGGACACTGAGAGCAAAAGGAGCAAAGAGGGAGGGGTTGTGATGTACGGGGCTGGTGGGCACCGCCAAGCGAAATCACGTCCGCAGAGCACTTACTTTCGGGGTAAAAAGGCTGCATGTCTATTTTGTAAACTTCTTTGGCGTAGTACTCCTCGTCGCTCCGCTCCCTCTCGCAAGTGGCGGCTCTGTGGTTGGCTTTCTCCTGCAGCAGGTCCCTGGTGCTGTTGTAGATGGAGATGACCTCCGGGGGCACCTCCTCGGGCTCGGGGTACTCGTCCGGGGGGCTGGTGAGCTTCAGCTTGCTCAGGATCTGCCCCCGGATCGCCTCGATCCTCTTGCGCATGAACTGATCCATGTCGAGGGTGCTGCAGGTAGACAGGCTGAGAGCCACGGCGGCCAGATCCAGGGTGAGGAACACGCTCAGGAGATAGCAGTGCATCTTAAGTGCTTAAATACAGCGCCCCCCGAAAAAAGAGTGACTTTAACCACGAACGACAACGATGGGGGTGGGGGGATGGGGGTTTAATACTAAAAAATAACAGGGGGATGTGTGCAAACAAAGGGAGGATCTGCAGACAAAATGCAGTGAACAACCGGACTGCAAGGACGGCTTGCAATCCACAAACGCACGGGAA
This sequence comes from Tetrao urogallus, assembly GCF_951394365.1. Classification (NCBI taxonomy): domain Eukaryota; kingdom Metazoa; phylum Chordata; class Aves; order Galliformes; family Phasianidae; genus Tetrao; species Tetrao urogallus. Next base: position 18,904,970 of record NC_136814.1, read on the forward strand.
TCGCCAGTGGAAAAAATACCAATAGTGATACAAAAAAAAAAAAAAAAAAAAAAAAAAAAAAAAAAAGCAGCCTAGTAAGAGTCGGGGTGGAGAGAGCGGCAGAAAAAAGAAAAAGAAAAAAAAAAAAGAAGAAAAAAAGAAAAAAAAAAAAAAGATGGGGGGGAGGAAGAAAAACCAACCAAATAGATAAACTCGCAAATCAAGTAAATAGAAAAGAGCCTGCTCGCAGCGAGCTGGCGGCGCAGGGTGGAAAACCCAAAAGAAAAAAAAAAAAAAAAAAGGGAAAAAAAAGGAGGGGGAAGAAGTGATGGGCAGAAGGGCGCTGCCGCAGCCGGCGCCGAGCCGAGCCCCGCGGTGCCGGCGCTCAGCCCCCGCGGCGGCGGCGGGAGAGGCGCGCACGTGTGCGCCCAGCGGCGCGCAGCCCCGGCCCCGCGGCGGCGCCCGGCCCCGGCGCTGAGCGGCGGAGCTGCGGCGGCGGCTGCTGCTGCTGCTCGTCCGCCCGCCGCGTCCCGCAGGCTGCTGCGTGCGCCCCGCGCCGCATGCACCGACCCACCCCCGGCCGGGCCGCTGCGCGCTGCTGCGGGGCTTTTTCCAGCTCCCTCCTCTTCCTCCTCCTTCCGCCGCGACTCAGCGAGGCCGCCGCCGCCGCCGCCGCCGCCGCCCCGACGGCCTCCCGCGGATCGCAGGCGCGGAGCGGCCGCCCGGGGCTGGCCGCAGCTCCGCTCTGCCGGCCGGCCTCCCCCGCGGGGCTGGCCCTAGCGCTCCGCCCGGCGCCCCCCGCCTCCCCCGGCCCCGCGGCGCTCCCTGCGAGGAGGGGACGGGTGCCAGCAGATAACATCACGGCCGCGCAGGGAGAGGGAGATTTATAAGGGCTCCCCACCCCACGTGCTCGCCTCGCCGCGAAGTGACGTGGTGGGGCTGCGGGCAGAGAGCGGAGGGCTCCGCCGCCGCCCGCCTATTTATTCCCCTCCGAAGCCGGCAGGGAACAGCCGCAGCCCGGGGACGAGAGGAGCAGCCCCGGCGCATCTCTTTTTCCTCCTTCAAAAGGACGGCTGCAGCGCCCCTCGCCCCTTAGGGCGCCCCTTACCCTCTTATTAGGGTAACTGGGTCAAACGGCAACCTCGCTACAGTTAAGCGCCTGGATGTGGTTCCGTGCAAGTACGCGGGGGGCAGGACGAGGACCCCCGGTAGCAGGAGACAGGGCTTTGCACTGCCCCACTCTTTTCACTTCCACGCACGTTTGGGGCAATTCCAGCGGGAAGCAGGCTCAGCTCCGGCTCTCCTCCCTGCACTTGACAGAAGATCTCAAGCCCCGCATTCTCAGGCTGCGTCTGCAATTCAGTTTTTCCACTGCCTCTTTCGGCCGCAGCGCACATAGCAGCCTGAGCCTGGAGCTCTGTGAAGGCAAGGGCCAGGCTCTGACCTCGGGCCCCACTCTGCCCTCCAGAAATGACCTCCCACACTCCCTCAGCCTTATGCCATAAAGCAAACTCTTCCGAAGAAAAAGGCTATTAAGTGATTTCCTCCTAAAGCTGCAGCTGAAACCAGGAGAAATGCCTCACGCTGAACCTATGGCCCCATGCTGCTTGGTTGCTGTCAGGGCACTGCTCATTACTGGCCTTGGGGGCTTCACAGCCCTCAAGGGTTGGACTACTAGATGATCATAGTGATCTTTTCCAACCTTAACGATTCTATAAAAGCACTCTACTCTCTCCTCCTGTAGGGAACTCTGTTACCTCTAGAGAGCTCTGCAAGAACCTTCCTGCCAGATCCCTGCAGTTCATAACAATTTGAAGAAAAAAGACTGCAAACTTCGCCATCTCTTTCACTAGAATAGCCCTGGAGCCTTGGCAATGCCCTGTTCAGGTATGAGTACAGGCTGGGCTGTCCCTGCAGCCATAGATGCTGGGGTCCAAGCTCCAGAGTGCCTTACAGAAGCCACCAGAGATGCAACCACGCTGACAGCAAACCCATCTGACCAGATTCCGCTGAGATTGCTCCTGATTTGGCATCCTGGCTAGGAAGACATTTCATTTTGTTCTCATTTGAGAGGGCACTTCTGCTTCTGTTTCTAAGCCTCTGTGTGATGCAGGGTGTCAGGTCTACCCAGGTTCATCTCAGCTTTGCCTCTCCAGTGCAACGATGCTCAGTTCCCTACAACCTCCCAGTATCCCCATGGTGATGTTTGCCAGGCAGAAATTCCCAGAAGCAGCAGCAAGCCAGGCTTTGGCCTTTTTGCTCCCAAAGGCTGCTTGAGCTAAACTGCCAGCAGCTGCAGCAGGCTATGGCACAAGCTTGAGCTGCTCCACTTGCCCCAAGAAAGGACTCCTTCCTACTTGCTGGGCCACTGCAATGTACAGATAGCCACCAACTAGAATGCACACACTGTGATATACACATCATAATTTATCTGATCTTATTTTCTGAATCACAGAATGGCTTGGGTTGGAAGGGACCTCACCGACTGCCTACTGCCAACCACCACTTGCATTTGATATTTTTATCTCAAAGAGTATTGCAAACTGGACTCCAACTGGGTGATATTTTTACCTTGCTAAAGCAATGTCCAGAAGAGACTATTATAAAATGTCCAAAATTACCTAGCCAAACTCCATACACTCCTCAAAGCCAGACAAAGAGCAGTAGTGCCAGAATATACTCAAGGCGTTATCTGCACAGGTAACTCAGCTTTCACATTCTACCTTTAAGATTCAGGTACATCTGTCAAAACCTATCCTAATTATGGCTTTGTGTTTTATCTCGAAAAGCCCTCTATTCTTATCCATTTCTAAACAGTTTGTGTTTAAGGAGTACCCATCAGCTTCAAAAGCTGCAGGGATTATCAGGCACTAAAGCTGAACAGAGCAAGCACTTACCTTTCCCTCTGCCTCTTCAAAGCGGATGGACTTACCCTGAGCGCCTGCTGTAAGTGGGAGCTTTGTAAACCAGAAAGCAGGAACTGGCCTTCACCATTCACACAGGGAAAGAACAGAACTTATCTGTTCTGAAGCATTTAATTTAATACAATACTGTCTTTTAAAATGTTGATATATATATATATATTTTAATAAACAGTAACTGTTTATTAGAAAAACAGGGACACCTGGAAAGTTACTTCACTAAACTTAAAAGTTTCATGTTTCCTATTAACTTAAAAATTATGTGGTCAGGATTTTACAATTTGCGGTTTCTTTTGAGATTGTTTTGGTTATACGCAAATGTGCTGTGTGAAACACAAAGGCAATAATCTTTCTAAAACTGCTGACGACCAGGTCATTAAGTAAGGTGGCTGGCCACATTTCATAAACTAAAGAACACTGTTGGAAGAGGAATAACTTTTATAAGTTAAGAGGTGACTTTTGTAAACTCGCACGCCGATGACGACTGCAGGATGCTTGCACAATTAATTCTTTGTGGCACACACAGAAATCTGCAGCAGTTGCTGTGGTCACGCAGAATCTCAGTTATTCTGATGCAGGGTGCGAGGCAGAAACATTCAAATTCTCCTCTTTATAAAAGGGCACGTAAGAGTGTTCATCTTGAAGAGCTAAGGTGGCACCTAATAAAGGTACGGCAAAAAGGAGACGACAAATAATGGAAAAATTTAATATATACACCACAATAAATAGTAAAACCTCAGGGTTTATTATCTTTACAGAAGTAGAAGCCCATACCTCTGTGCCGTACACTTCATTAGTGTGTGCAGTAATGCCTGTATGAATTCTGAGAGCAGATCCTGCTGACCTTACTAATACAAGCAGCCCCACTGCCAGTGGGATTGCATTTCACACAACCACAGCCTGCTCCTGCAACGCTCACGTTCCAGAAGATAATGGCTACTTTATATAACATACTGCTTAACACGCACGACTGCTATCCATATATACATGCACATATGTAACTACTTGCCAACTTGCAAATCAAAGATATGTTTCTGATATAAATGTATAACTATAAATAAATAGAATACATACACAGATGAAAGTTCTCATTCTTGAGGATAGAGAAAGTTCAGTGGAAACAATCACAAGAGAGTCATCAACAGGCCCCTACCGAGTGAGAACACGGGATTACAGCAAGCCCTGATGCCCACAACACAGTGTGCAATCTGCATTTAAAACCATACCCTGATAAAAGGCATCCAGAATGCAATCACAAAAATAACAATGACTTCGAACAGAATTCTGATCCCAACACTTTGAGCCAGAATGACCAAAATTTGAAGGGAGGTGTTGAGATACTATGGTTCCCTGGGAATCAACACAATTATCAATGAGCTACATTTTTTGTCCTGAAAATAGACATTTTTTTCTATGAAGGCTGCACATATCAGTGCTGCATTCAAAGGAGTTCCTTCTTCTCACAGAGAGTCCCCATCTTTAAATTAGTTAAGACTCGAGTCTTGGTAAAGATTTCGTGAATGCCAGAGAAGTTCCTTCCCCATGCTTACACCTCCCAGTTTGATCCTCCATGTACTCTTCCAAATCTGCTTGTCAGCCCCAGGGTTACCACGCTAATCTTCTCTGTATCATTCCAGTTTCAGTGTGTGTACCACTGAAAAAAAAAAGGCCTTCCTTAATCCTAGCACCTGTGGTTTTAATCACCACAGGAAATCCTGTTTCCACTCAAGTCAGTAAGATTTCCCCTGTAAATATCAGCAGAGAAAACGATCACTAGGTTCACTAACTAAAAATACAAATTAAAAAAAATAAAACAAAACAAAACTGGAGAAGCACAGCGGTTTATGTACCACAGGGTCTTGACATCCACTTACAGCAAGTACGACAAAATAAAGACAATAGAGCAGAAGCCATCTCTTTAATCCCTGTGTTTGAACCCCTGACCTGCACCTCATCCTCAGCATTACAGCTGTTGTATGCTATTTTTGAACCACTTGATGATGATTTGGGTTATGCCCCACTAAATAACATACAAATGATACCTATAAATACTATATTCCTAGCAGAGAATCTACAGGAGTCTATTCAGGAAATTAAAATGATGCAACTTGAGTTAGAATACGCATCTACACTGCACTTCAGAGAGTTTAAGGAGATTACATATAGAACAAGATTAATTGGCAGCAAATTCAAAAAATGGGCCAGGCAGTAATGCAATATTTAGCCTAGTGAGAGCCAGACAGCCTTGGGACTGGAGTTCTGGCTTCTTCACAAGCTGCTGGTGAAGTCCACACAGAAGAAAAGCTTTAATAAGTTAATGCCGCTTCAGAATTTCCTTGTCTAATGTATTTTAAGCACACACGTTTAAGATAATCCTAATGAGTTTTCAGAAAGCAGTTCTTTGTTTTCAATTATGCCAGAAAGAAAGGTTTTTTTATTAAGATTTTCTGCTGCACTCACACAAGTTCCAGAGAAGTCTTTGTATTGCCTCTCTTGCCTCTTGTTCCAACATTGTACGTTTTTAAACCTATCTATTCTTGGCTACTGAAATTAATATTCTTGAGTGGCCCTTCAGAAAGCTTCATTTCAGCTTAGCTGGGATTCCTCTCTCTCTACAGGAGAGGTCTATATGAGGCTGATACAATTCTGTTACCCTGAGAGCTGCTCTGTAGGGTACCAGCACCAGGAGAATTGGCATCCTGAGCTTGTCCCCCTAGAGCCACAACACTGCTCCACACACGGCTAGGGATACCATGAGCCTCAGTTTTACATTAGTTTATAAGTAAGCATTGATTAATTCTGTGATAGTGGCAATTTAGACCCAAATCCAGATGATTTCTGAGCCAGATCTAGACTAGGCCACCTAGAAGTCATTGCCTTCTACAAGATTTCATCAAATGGCGCTGGCCTTCAGAGGTCACATCCAGCAGGCCAGTGGCAAGCTATCTGCACACTGACAGCAGAATGCAAAAGGAGGGAAGGAATTGCACAGTATTTGCTGCAGATTTATCCCCAGTTTGGTAGGTCATTTTGATTATATTAACCTCAAATAATAGCAGCCTTCTTATGACGTTAGCTATTTTAAAATGGCAACATGCAGAGACAGCACACACATCACCACTGGAACAAGAAACCAAAACTTAATCCTGCAATACAGTAATAACAATTTAAAAAGTCATTATGCAGGTGGTTCAGTATTATGCTTCAACATAATCGTTGAATTCTCATTAGCTAAAGTGAATTAGGAACATTCTGCCTCTGCTAAGAAAAAATATTGATGCTACAGGAAAACACAGGTAATTCAATTCCCTTCTTACTTGAATGATCTTTATATAGAATATATTTTGCTTCTACTTTATTTCTAGATAGTGACACCAAAAACTGTAAGAAAAATAAAATAAAATGTACAATAAATGTAATGAACACAGCAGATGGAGAGAACAATGATAGTACTGGCAGCCTTGGCCTCACCTGGTTGCACTGGAATATCACGAGAAAGGTGTTCTATGTCTTGTAAATCCTAGTCCCTAACACAATCTCCAAGATTAACCTTCCTCTCTAAGCAGCACAGTGAGGTGGTCAGAGTACGTACAGTTTGTGCAGATATACTGAAGTCTCAGAAACAAAGAGCAGTAAGCTCTGGTACCCAGCCCTATAGAGAGAGTTTTCATGCTTTCATGTGCCCAACTTCAGGCACCCTTTCTAAAATGGATGAAGTCCAGAATTTGTTCCTGGACACAATGCACAAAATATAAGGCTGCTTTTTACTAGTTACTTCTGAGAACATTTATCTGCAAGAAATTGTATCAAATCTCAACATAAAACTGATCTCAGCTAGTGGCTCACAAGTTAACATCACACATACCAAAAACAGAACTAAGAAACAGTGAAAATGTTGAAAATAAGACTTAAAAGAGTTTGCTCACTGACACAGGAAGATGGTATTTGAATGATTGAGACATTATGAGGAAATAATACTTTCTCCTAAAATCACCTTCCAAAGTGTTTCTCAGAAGTAATCTGTACTCATGTGGTCACACAGGAAAGCTTGAAGAAAGCATAATTCATTATCTGACAAACACAAGGGTTTAAACAGAAATCATTTCCAAGGTTGAAGCATTACGCCAGGACAAGCATCTCTGGTGCTGAAGCTAATCTGGCCAGATTTTTATTTCAACATGTTCCTTAAGAGATAAAAGCAATTACGAAGATACATTCAAAACCAAAAATGCTTTGTCTAAGAAGTATCCGCTACTCTGTATCTGATTAAGAATGACCAAGGAAAAGCCCTTATCTGCTTGGTCATCTATAGAGGTGAAACCTTTGAGGTTTACATACTGCCAGAGGTTAATAGCTATTACTTTAGGATAATAGCAAAGGAGACAGACGGCCTTCCACCATCTGTTAACCAAGAATTTGTCCTGTCTCCCACATCTATCTTAGACCCAGAGTCTGAATTTAATGTCTTATTTAGCAGTGGGATTCCATCTATTTAATCCAAGCTTAATAGAATGAGGAGTTTGTCATTTTAAGTTGTGCAGTATTGTGTGCCAGATGACTTCTTCTTTCCTCCTTTAAGACAGCTACCAAGCCAGCTCTGAACAGGTGCAGCTTTACAAACCACCTTCTTCTGGAAACTTCAGATAGACAAAACACTTTTATGGCCTCCAAACAGCTAAAATAAAAAGAACCATCTTACCTCCCTACCCCCGCTAGGAAGTAGTTTCCAGTTCTTTTGCTCTTCTCAGTTTGTGAACCCCAGGAGGAGCTGCCTCAAAGCAGAAGTGGGACCTCACCCCCTGTTTCCAGAAGCAGGGAAGACTAGGTGATGCAGCAGCATCAGGCACAATAATCTTCCACCACTAGTCTTTCCTTAGCAGCAGACTGGAAGAAAAGGTCTTTTTTTCCATAGGCCAAATCATGCTTTCCTTGCTGAGAAACTAGAAAGGAGAGCAGACATGGGAAGAACTGACCCAATGCCTTCTCTGATTAAACAAAACCTTGTTACTTGCATGCAACTCATAGAATATTAAACTCTACATACTCTAGAGTTGGCTTGAAGCCTAACAAAACTGGAACCACCCCATCTTTATTGACTTTATATAGATAGGTACAGAAATATACAAAGTCAAGATGATTCATGCTCTCTGGAATGAAGGGCAGCAGCACAGCTCTGCCTAAGCAGAGATATTCATGGGAGCAGGCAAAATAGACTGAGAGCTGTGATGGCTGGGAAAAGCTGCTAAAGGCTGTTCTTCCTTTTGGATAGCTTTAAAAGAATATTACTGTAAAGGTTATAGGAAAGCAGGTGAGACAGCTGATCCTGCTATCAAAAAGGGAGACTGGAAGATCTCCAGGCCAAACAGGGTTTAGTACTTTAGACTTGTTAGTCAAACTTGTGAAATAAATCAGCCTAAAATTAAATTATTCTGCTTTCATCTGCCACAAAACTCCTAAGCTTATCCTTTGGAATTACTTACCTGTTTAAGTCACTATAGAAGCTTCTCTGCATAGAGCACAACCAAAGGGCAAGGCACAGTATCAGAATTATAAAATTATCCAATATGAAAGTCTGTTATGCCTCTTAAAAGGCAAGAAACATTCAACCTACAGGCAAAATACTTAAGCACTGCTGTGCACTTTAAAAAGAAATGGAAGCTCAAGATAAGCAAATTAATTATAAAATCTACAAACATCTGAGTATTCCATAAGTATTCTGAAAGTCACCTCAGGACATTACAGTTTCTAAGAAAAACTAGCATAATTTTTAACAGCTTGATCTCAAACAGGGACCACTGATATTAACCTAGTGACTGCAGATTTAAAGGTGCTGATATAGTTTTTCTGCACAAAGGAACTAAACTCTACAGAAAGAAAACAATGTCAGATTAGACTATTATGCTGTTTTATCAACTCAAAATTCAGTGTAGTACATTTTTGTATTGCTCTATGAGATGCCAGCTCTAGCTAAACAGCTGTACAGATGTCTAACCTTCAGAAGCTAGGATAACCATATGTCAAACTTCTGTGGTTTTGCCACTTGATATTTTGGGTGTATGCCTTCATTTGTGATAATAAATATCAGGCCACAAACTAATGTCTACGCAGATATCTAATATGTTTAACACTCAAAGCAGCTTGAAAATCTAAACATTTCTGCTGTTAGCTTTGAGTTCTCCTCAAAGAATTATGCTACAATGTATACCAGATGAATAGGCTAGAGATAATACAACCACTGCCAGTTGTTAGGATGGGTTTCCCTGTATCATTTTGAATGTATATTTTTAAGCTATAATTTACACATAGTTCACCCCCCCTGCCCTTCTCAATGTTTACATTAAAAAACCTAAATCCACCATCTTACCACACATTTCAGTGTGGAAGAGTGAAAATTTAAGGCTCTCCTAATCATATATTGGACATAAGCAGTTACGAAGAAAGGTCTGCATGAAAGAAAATGTAGATACAGACAGAATAGTACTGTTTATACAAAGCATCAATTAATAGGCCTCAAAGCGTTCTCTTCACATAGCAAACAGAAGAAATACGTTAGAAAGAAAATCCAAAACAAAGGAGGCAGAATTCAGACCCAGCCTCTCATCTAAAACTCCTTACGCACCATCCTATTCTTTCTGTATACATCTGCTTACATATGAAGTACTTGTATTTACGCAGTTAGCCTCTGCACCTTTGCAACCCAACAATCTATCAGAAGAAACTGGTGTGGCACAATCAAAGCCAACATTTGGTATCCTTACAGTATGCACTTAAGAGAAAGGGCTTTTGTTTGACCCTCTGCAGACCTGAGGAATTAGCATTACAGTTGACTAAACCCAGAGTGTGTCTCAGAGGTCCGGTTCCCTACAGAAAAAGACCAGAGCACCAGAACTGCAAACGAAGCAACACTAAATACAATTTTATACAGTGTTGCTAGCAAAGACTTTTCTGCTCTAACAAACACAATAGCAATGACTGTCTTTTCCTCTTACTGGTCTCTTAACACATGTAACTTCAAGCTTACAGTGGAAAAACATACATTCATATGTACACTTTTATACCTACTTTTTTATATGTATATACATATACACAAAGCCAATCAGTAGGGTCAAGATTCATTTTACAAATATGTTTCCATAGTTATCTTCAATCAGATTAACGCTTCAAGACCAGAACTATCACATTAATGGTTACTTCTCTTTATTATCTATGAAGCCTTTCCTAACCAAAGTAATAAAGGCTCTATAGGAGCCTGATAACTTTACAAGGTGACAGCATTTCTGTGTTTATTGTAAGCCATTTCTACCGTGAATTGCTAACAACTTTTCAAAGTGTAACACTGATTTGGAAATGCAGGCACACTAATACATCAATTGCCATGACGAATGTATAAACTTTTAATGACCTTGGCAAAATTCATCTTTTGTTGGGCAAGTGCCACTATTTTGACTGCACAAAATGTTTTGGAAATATGTTGAAAATTATACATGTTTTGAAAAATATTTCAGGATTTCAGTACAGCAAATGAAGCTATATTTAAAAAGTTGGACACTGGAAAAAAAAAAAACTCGAGTTGTACAAGACTCTTTAAGAAGAGACAGCCTCCAAGTATTGTACATTCACAGAATGTTGATTTTTAATCCAAATAAAGAAAAATAAAGTATCTTGAAATGCTTTCAGTTTCATTCAGTCACTGTCATCTTCTTGTTTTAAACCACCTCCTTGTTCAATACTGCCCTCTCCATCACTTTCCTTATCCCAGTCTTTCATAGATGCTCCCATCATGAAGTCATCACGCAGTATATTCCATTCTGGTCCGTCTTCAGACTTTACTTCACCCTATATGTTTGAAGGGACGAGAAGGAAGAGGATGATGAGATGAATGTGAAAGGGGCAGTAGAAGATGGAAAGCCTTCATATAACCACAATAATGCCTCACACAAATTTGCACAGACAGATATACCAAAAGTCAGCACCTCACACAAACGTTACGTGAATAAACAGGGGAATCATAACTATCTGATGCAAATAAGTGAATTTGTTTTAACCAACCAATAAAAGGAACACAGAAAAGAAAACAGTTATTCCTTGTGGATGAAACAGTCAACCCTGGGCACGGCTTCCTTTATTAAAATCTTTCTTGGCAATCAGAATGGATTCATGATATCATTTATTAACCCCCAGGTGCTGCTTCATTAGAACACTTCTTGGCACATTTAGAAAACACAAATATGGATTTAATAAAGGCTTAAAAAAACCTAAATTTAATATTTAACATATTCGGCGATACGTGAACCAAATCCCCTTTATGTGGATTATTACCTCACTACCTGGACTTGTCATATGGTGCAAAGCTGCCTCTAAAAGAAACTGAAAGTTGATCTACACTCAGCATGCCAACAACACCTTATTCCAAATTTTGCGCTTCTTCAAAGTGGATAAACTGAAGCCATGCTAAACGGACCGGTGAATAATGAGGAAAAGTGACAGGAGCCTTAGTTTCAGGTTAGCACTGAAAACATTGCTAGGCTGCTCTTCTAAGTGAAGGAGCTCACTGAGCGGTGCAACAGCCCCATCCTGTGGCAACAGCTTTAAAGAACAGGATGAAGTAATTCTGACATTCCAATCGTTACTGGAGGAAAACACTGAAAAACATTCCAAGTACCAAAGAAGGACTCCAGTCATTTAAGCCACAGCAGCAAAATACTTCTGAGGAACAATCAGTGTCCAACACCCAAGCAAAAAATTATTTTAGCAAGGAGGAATCAAAGGAATTGAAAAAAATTTACTTCTGTAATGTCCCTAAAACAAAGGTATACAGGCATTTCATACCACTATCTCCTTCCCACTGCCCTATTCAAATCGGGAACCAATTCACTTGTTTAACCACCACCTTCTGATGTTGTACCTTCAGCCAGGGGTTATTTGCTACAGCATCCTCTGCAGGTGCAGATCATGTAGTTTCTGGGAGCATAAAATAGCATAAAATTTGAACAAAATAATTAGAAGAAAATGCAGATCTCTCACTGCAAACCTAACACATCACACCAACACAAGCTACCTGCTTGCTACAAGGAGTCTGCCAGACAACTTACTTCTAACAGTTACTCAAAATAGAAATGATTTCAAAAATGTGACTTGTCCTGCAGCTCTCTGTGAAAGGTGACTCCCTCAAAAATAAGATTACACATCTCAACACCTTCTCTTCCAAAAGCAATCTCCCCAGACCCAACAACCACCACCAACAACCAACTAAAGCTGTTCAAGAGGTATGTTTTTTTTTTCTTTTCTTTCCTTTTGTCTCCACAGCTGCTCTCATTGATGGTTATTTGGAGGTGTAACTCTCCCATCTCCAGCAGCAGCAGAAAATCAACTCCCTTTTTCCCCAGGGGAGTGACTCCTATCTACTCTCACTGTTGCAGCAATTCACTACAAATGCTATTCCCCATAAAGCCTGAAATCATCTCAGGCAGGGTAATCAGTTAACTGGAATTAAAAGAGTGACAGCCAGTGTAGGTGTGTAGGAAGATATTCTCAGTGGAATAATACATTAAGTGAAAACTTTGGTATCCTGTTATCCTACACATTTACCTTTCCGGATTAGAATAAGGCCAGAATGATTACAAAAAAACACTTGCGTTTTTTTGTTTGTTTGTTTTTGTTTTTGTTTTTTTAGTCCCAGATATTTTAGAAATAATCAGTGTTTGAATATATAATAGAGTAAAACCTGTCATGGAAAAATCCTCGTTTTCCTTACAAATTTACTTACTTATTTTTTTGCAATAATAACGAAACCAGAGATGTCATTTATTTTTCCCCACACACACAGAACAGACATTGTCAGCAGCACCAGCGAAAGGCTGCTCAGGCTTTGACAAGCCCAATGCTCAAATTATCACAATCCACTATTCAGCAAGTGAACAAGAGAACAAAAGCAGGACCTCAACAAAGGGGGATGCTGATCCTCCGCGGTATTACAAGGAGCCACAAAGGTTTGAATAGAAGTTTATACAAGCACTAAGAAGAAAGACAGAGGCAGCATATCCATGCCTGAAAGATGAAGATTAAATACTTGAAAGCAAACATTTAATCAATTTTAAGCATGCTCCCAAGTGAAGAAAACCCCACGTTTAGTATCTTCATTCCTAAGTCATTTACCTCTCTATTTTTCCCTCACAGTAAAAACCATCCAAATCCATTCTATCACAAAAAAAAAATTCCTGGAGACTTAAGAAAATATGCAGCAAGAATATCTGTACAATTAACAATTAGTTCAACTCTAACATCGCTTCCCAACTTGTTTTATATAAGAATGTTAATGCCCTTGGGTTTTCAATGCTATAATCTAGTTCCATCTAAGTAGAACAGAAGTGATTCTTGGCACTTGGAAACGAAACCGGCTTTCATTCTATTCAACTGCCTTTGAACTCCCAGTCAGCTGTTCATCCACCTCTCCTACATACCACCGCAACACTGAAGTCCCCTTTGAACACCCACAAATGCAAACAAAACAGGCTATATAAACATAAGCGCTTAACACTATAGGAAACAGTAAGGTAGGGAGTGAACAATTGCTTTTTTTGTTTTCCCTTCTTTTACACACAGATTTGAATGGGTCTGTTCTTTGCCTGAAAGCCTGGAACCTATTTCAGAGGGTCAGAGAGAGAGCAGTTACCAACACGTTTCCAGAGTCACTAGCGCAGGGTGATGCATTTCTTATCATTTGCTGCAATGAGAGACCAAAACCCGAAGCTGTGGTTACTCCACTGCAGATGCCCATTTGCTGGGAAGGCCAGATAGCCCACCTGAAGAGAAATGGTAATACCACAACCGCCATCTCCCATGCTTGGTGAGACACTGAAGTTACCACATGCATTAGCTCAAGGCTGATACACGGCTTTTCTACTGGTGACATATCTCCCAAAATATTACTGTTCTGAAGACGTAATCTCTGAAATCTAAACCAGAACAAGAAGAATTGAAATTACTGATGTCCCAATAAAAACAAATCAGCCAACAATCAACAAAGCTTAAGTCTGTCACCCAGAACAAGCAGCCACCACTTGAAGGACCCAGGCTGGAATTGTTTCCTGGATGCTTATCGAGTAACACAGAGAACTATACACAGGCTGAAGAAAGTCCTGTAACACTTACTGGTGATGGTATAAAAAAGTTATGTTCTGAAAATAGAGCAAACAGATTAAACACAGCATTTCTGCCACTCGAACATCTGCACAACAGCAAAAATAAAGGTATTTCTGCTTTTATCACTGTAGAGATTCCCCTAAAGTCTAAATTCCTCTAGTGTTCAGAAGAAAAAAAACTGCAGGGTATTAAACATTTTTCAAATGTAAGAATCAGAATCAGCACACTGGGCTCCTATGCCTTTGCTCTGTGAAGATGAAATACCAGAGCTTGCAGGGGCATCTCTCTTTACCATCATATACAATAAACGTTTATTTGTACCTGTCAGGGAAGGAATTTCTAACATAAATATCTCAAAAGCAATGACTTTATGCCCTGAGAAAACAACTCTAACATGTCTAATTAATTTGAACTGCCTCCCCAGGTTCGTCTGATCTGCTCAATACAGACATCTAAGAACTTGAAATATAGGGAGGCTTTTGTCACAGCAAAGAAGTTAAAAAGTCTATCTGCCAAAATGCATTCTCTCATACATCCGACAATCACCCTCCCTGCCAGCCTCCATCCTTCTCCAAATGACTGCTGCTATTCTCTTCCTTATCCCCAAGAAAGCTGCCTTAAGCCTAGCTCAAAAAAACCCACACACATACACTGACGTGTGTTAGATCTCCACTAAAACATAAGAACACATATAAAAAAGAAAACAAACATAAAAAACAAAAGCACTTGAAAGTAGGAGGAAGAGATGCAAGACAAGGAACACCAGCAAAATCTTTACCTCTATTTTCAGGAATATCAAAGTTCGTACTCTAGGAAAATAAATTTTCTCAGTTTTGTCTCAGCTAGAAGCAGACAGAACTATAGCTTAAGTATCTTAAACAGCAACATAAGTAGAGCTGAAGATGTAATCACTTTTAACAGGAAAAAAGAAACTAAAAAAAAAGCATGTCGGGCTTAATAAGCAGTACTACTTGCAATTTTTACTTATTTGAAATACAGTGAGATCTTCAATATAAGATAGTTTCCTACATACACCTTATCCCCAAAAAACAAAAGATCCCCAAAGATCTGGAGACTGAGACTATGTGAGACTACGTGCTGAACTTCTGAGCTCAAGTCTCATTGAAACTTACTTTGATTTTGGAAAGCTTTTTTGAGCTTACAGACCATGCCATACACAACAGAAGTCTACTCTGCAGCAGAGTAACGCTACACAATTGTTTATTTGTTAATCATTCAACAACCATTTACACTCTCTCTTAATGAGACTGAACTCAAATGCCTTGGTATATTTGAAGTGACAACACCAAGCATGGTATGGGATATTTATTCGTACTACAAAGTCTCCTGCACACACCAAAGCCCACAATTACATTGCTATTAAGCATATACAATAATCAATTTTTGCAGTGTTTTGAATCCGGTTGTTCCCAGTCAAACTTCTCTGCAACTGAAGCACTGGAATTGTTACTAAAAGGCAAGGGAAACACAAATACTGATTTTAATTTTGAGCACAGCCAGAAGACCACCCACAACTTAACGACCTGCATGAGGAATCTCCCCATCCTCATATTCTCCTCTGGGGTTTACTACAACCAAGGATGTGTGAATGAGAAAGAATGCTATGAGTTGGCATTGCAGAGGCTTAAATATGCTCCAACCTTGGAAAGGTCAGAATCACATCACAAAAACTCTAAATGCAAGTGTTTATCTAGCTTTAAGGAAAAAAAAAAAAAAAAATCATTAGCATTATTACGAAATGCTCAGTTGCAAAGAAGAATCACAGGCACTTGAGAAAACAGATTTCTTCAGCCTCAGCTCATTAGAAACCTCATAAATCAGTATTTGTCAGAAAAAGTAAAAACATTTAAAGAATTCAAGTGTAACACAGGACCCTTCTGCATACAGGAAGGTCTGGAGCTCTTCAGCACTTGCAAGGCTCCAGTTCTGATAGCAGCAGTCTCAGAAATCCTGCTGCTGCACAAGGAATTTTTACCACTTGCTGCTGCAAGAGCATGCCCAACCGTACAGACATTCTCCTCACATTTTTTCAAGCAGCAATAAACAGTACAGAAATACTACAACCTGAGAGCTTCTCCAGAAGGTACCACGCACCTTCCAAGGGACGCAACTCTGCATATAACTTGTGGGATTAGTTTAATCATCTTCCGTTCTCAGTCAGAACAGACTGAGAGTTCAAAGTTGTTTCATGAAACATACATGGTCCAACTCATTCCAACTGATGACTTCGGTTAATATGCACACTGCTCACTGCTACTGTGTTTAAAAAGAAAAAATTCAGCCACCTACATACACAGGAAGAGTCAAAGAAAAAAAAACAAAACAAACGGCACATTCTTCACTCGTTCTTAGCATTAATTTGAATTTTAATCAGCATTTAGAAAAGAATAGCTTTTTCTAATCTTTAAGTTGTTGGGTTGTTCTAAAAAAAAAACAAGTAGGCATGCTAAAGTACATCATGTTCTAGTTCTAATAATCTACAAACACCTCCTCTTGCACAGGAAGCAATTTAAATTACAACAGAAGAGCTAAGTAATTGTGAAGGTTGTTAGGCAACCAGCATGCTAATCACCTTTAGATCACTCCTTGACATACTAAAAGAAACCCACCACACCTGAAAATAACCCTTGCCTACAGAAAGATAGATCGCAGAGCTGACTTGCAACACAGATACGAAATATTACAGTTAGCTATAATAACAAATCCCCTTGAGGAATGCATTCTATTACATTTAACTCATGTTTTGTAAAACACAAAGCAAAATGACACTGTCCCGAAGTTCAAACAACTATTTTAAACTGTCAGATGAAAATACCTCACCTAAGAATAAAAATGTTCTTTTTGTGGACTTTTTAAAGTAGGTCCACAGGGCTGTACCACTGGGCGTGATGCACCTCCAACAAGAGGCATTTTTTTTTCTTTTTCCTCGTTGCAATATGTAGAACAGCCACAAGACCCATAGCAGGAGCGACTGCAGGCTCACCTCGAGGGCTGGAGTGACAGCAGTCACTCCAATAACAATGCTCAGAGCAACTGCAGGAATTAGAGTTGCTGCACAGATTATCTCAGGAGCTGGAGGGTCTGCTGCATTGTCAACAGATTCAGAAGTATTATTCTCTTCCCCTTGAGGATGCTGAATAGTGTTCAACAGAGCTTTAAAGGCCAGGCCCCAGCATGTCACAGTGATCTGTACCTCTTTAGAATTGCCAGGGTGAGAGCAAGCCTTTTCTAAATATTCTACTAGTTTTTCAGGATTCTGCAGTTGTTCAGACGTGAAGATCCAAACTACTGGAGGTGCTTACTGCTCTAGACACCTGCCCATACCATCCCACACTGCCTTCCATTCAGAACTATCCTGTTTCAGGGCAAACGTCTGGGTGATATTATTCTTAAACAATGGTTTAATCTCAAACATAAGCTGAAGTACATTCAAGATGCATAGCAATAGGAGCACACTGGTTTGAACATCCCACGGATATTCAAAATTCTGAAGAGCCATAGTGACTAGCTCTTCTTGAGCTCCAGGGAAAAAAGAAAAGTAAAAGGGAGGTTGAGAACTGTTGGAAAGTGTTCTCCTCCATCTTTTCCACAGCTGGTCTCCCCCAGGATACAAAGCAAAGAGCATAACTACTAATGGTATCAACCATATGGCTTCCAAAACCCAAAGATGACTGCAATGCCAAAGATACAAAAAAGATTTGTTACTCAGCTGCCAATTGTATCATGATACAAGCCAAGGCCATACAGCATAGCAAAATAAAAGCCTTAACCCAACCTCCAGAGATGACAAACAAAAATCAACATTGAGACCAGCGATTCTCAAACTACTACAACACGCTCCAGTCAGATCAGCTGTTATCTTAACTGTTAGAGCCTCACATTCGTTCAACTGCTGTGGTGTAATCTGGCAGATGGCTGAGCACCACACAGTCATTGGCTCACTTCTCCCCTTTGGGGAGAGGTGGGTTTGGAGAGAGAATTGGCGGGGGAAAACAAAACAAAACAAAAACAGAACTCACAGGTTGAAATAGTATTATTTACTAAGATAGAGAAAAGAAAGAGGCTAATAGTTATGACTTTATATGCAGATATATGAACGTATATAACAAGTGATGCACAAGCAATTGCTCACAACATCCCAATCAATGCCAGCTCCTAGCGTCCAAGCACCAGAAGAGAGAAAGATAGCTACCACCCCCTTCAAGACTCCTTCCACATGATGTTATATGGCATGGAATATCCCTTTGGCCACTTTAAGTCACCTGTCCTAATTTTGTTCCCTCCCAGCTCCTTGGGTTCTTTGCTGAGAATGGCCTTAGCTCTGTACAACCCTGTTTAGCAGCAACTATGAACATCAGTATGTTTAAGCATTGTTTTTCCTCCTAGAACCAAAATACAGCATCATACCAGACACTCTGAAGTAAACAACTTTATCCCAGCTGAAACTAAGACAAATAACATTAGCTCAAAGCATACTGCAAATTGTTACAGAGAAGACAGTCGGAAAAAGTGTCCCTTTATTAGGCTATCACAGAAAATATCTGGAAGCACAATTCCAGACAGTATACCTTTCCAGTATGTCATCACTGCTAATTTTCATGTATTTTCTTTTCCCCGTTAAAAAGCAAACTACTTCATCATCCTCCCTTATTTGCTTTTACACTCACCTCTGCAATGCCTATTTATCAGTCTTCGTACCAACAACAGTGAAATGAATGCCTACCATTCTAGCCAATACTATTGCACCATTCACCTATTACTTCTATTCCTTCTTCATCTGTCAATCACCATACAGCTTTCATGTTTCATCTACCTGAACAATAGGATCCTTAAAGCAAAGATCACACAGAACTTAGAACGGTAAATGAGTAGTATGGTTGAAAACAGCACATAATCAAGGCTGTCATTAATAACATAATATGGTACTTTACTTTCATTGCTTATCAGACAAGAATTTGTATCACTAACTATGGTATTCAAATTACTTTAATTGCAATCTCTTTGTTCAGAAAACAACTAAGGATAAGATAGTTGCACTGCTTCACTGAGAATCTTAATTCTGACTTGGATAAGACCACGTTGTCCATTAGAAAGAACAGCTCTTCGTCCTAGCTAACACTGAGCCTCAG
Organism: Tetrao urogallus; assembly: GCF_951394365.1. Lineage (NCBI taxonomy): Eukaryota > Metazoa > Chordata > Aves > Galliformes > Phasianidae > Tetrao > Tetrao urogallus. The sequence goes on from NC_136814.1 coordinate 18,924,162, forward strand.
ATCCACAAAATATTGTCCATCATGTTACAAAAGACCATCAGCAGTTATTGGTTAATTACCAAGAATAAACTTAAACAGACTACACCTTACCAGCTTCCAGTGATTTTCCTAAAAGGAAAATAATGAACTAAGTATTTTTCTGTTTGGATGCGATTCAAAATAAAAGAAATAAATTTTCCAGATAGCTAGCATTTCAGCCCAGAAAAAAAGTGATTCAGAGATAAAAAGAAACTGGTCCTACATTTCTTAATACATACTTAGTGCAGTAATGAAGACACGGGGGAGTTTAAGGATCAGCTGTCATCCCAAACATTACCCAGATCCACAATATTCTTACGAGGTGCAGTTTCTGAACCCTTACAATGGACTTAGAAAACAAACAATTTAGAGCAGAGGTGCCTAGGAGCATCTGTTCAAGATGAAGTCCTTCTACACACCATCTTTCAGAAGTCCAGTACTAATGCCTTTTAATAGCTTACTTCAGAGAAAATAATTTCAATTCAAAGCAGATTTTTTCAGATGTCACCCTTTTATGAAAGACACTTAGGCAATGTCTCAGCTTGAAATCTAAGACTTTTTAGAAGTTAATTAATAGAATTTTGTCTGTCAAGAGAGTATGGATGGAAACATGCAGGCCATTGGCCAGAGTATTTTGATCCTTTTTTAAAAAATAAATTATCAGCTTGCAGATTTCTGAATTACCTGAATCCACTGTTTTCCATTAAGACTCAACAAGAGGCATAGCAAAACAAGTCCCAGAATGTTTCAAATGAAGAAGACTGTAGAAATAACCTGGTCTCTTACTTCCAGCACTTAAGAAATCATATCAGAGTACAGCTGATTAGGAAGTGGCCTAATAGCCTCCTTTTTCTGACTCAGGATTTCCACTTACATTTGAGTCCTGAAACAAATATAGCTATGCAAAACATAAAAGGAGAAAAAGAAACACAATGAATTGCCTCTTCCATATTTTCATTACTAAACATGAAATACTGAAGTTTTTATGACTACTAAGCACCTTGCCTGGATAAATGCTCCTGCTCTCATAGTCCCTTCTGTAACTTAAATGGCTTTTGACAAACAGCTTGCCCAGAGAGGCTGTGGATGCAGCCCTCCCTGGAGGCATTAAAGTACAGGCTGGATGGGGCTGTGAGCAACCTAGTTAGTGGGAGGTTTCCCTACCTATAGCAGGAGGGTTGAAAATTGGTGATCTTAAGAGGTCCCTTCTAACTCAAACCATTCTATGAATCTAAGATTTCCCAACTGTAGAGAAAAGCAGTGTCAGGTATAAACTACCCAAAAAAGGGCCACTGTCACAATACAGTAAAAGAAAGGAAGATTTGCTTACCCATCCCAAGGATCAGGGCTCACCAAATACTCCAAAAGGAGGAATCTTCATGTACAGATATTTCCCTTGTAGCAGCCAGCCCTTAAACAAGGGTTAGAAAGAACCAGATTCCTCCCCTTTTGATCATACAGGTGAACTGCTTTCACTTGTGCTCCCAGGGCTGGCTGTGTCCCCTCTCCAGGAACTCAATCATCGGTTCAGGCCATGACTTAGGAATTCCTATACAGCAACATATCCCATATACCCACAAATCCAAGTTTCTCTGAATTTTTACTGCTGTAATATCCCACACACCTTTGCATGCAAACTCATTAAGAAACAGCCTACACTTGGATATTCCCAGGCTGCTTTTTAGAACTTTAAAAATGAGAGTGAATACATCAACCGCCCGTGAATCTCTTATCTTAATCAGGCTATGTTTTTGTGCTGTTTCTGACCTTTCCTTCTACATTTCTGCATAGCCTTTCACAACTGCAGATGAAGAAGAAACAAAAGAGGCCACAAACAGAAGACCATATAGTGTTCAGCTACTAAGTCATAAAAGGTCAGATCTTTCCAAGAAGCCTGTGATAGTATTATTTGTAGTATTATCTCTGTACAACCATTTTTATTTGCTCTTTTTATTTAGCTCTGTACTGCCATTTTTATTTATATATATTTTATATAATAATACATAGTTTATAAGCTTCCACTCAATTTCAGAAACAGTAATTAAAAACTGGTCAGATTATGCTACAGGAAAAAAAGTAAATATTGAATTCAGCAATCTTCTAACCATTGGAAACTGTAAGCAGTTTGACCCAACACTCTTGAATTTTACCAAGATAAACAGAAGAGCAGGTGTGCAGAGGTCATTTACAATACATATCTGTTAAGTCAACACTCTGGAAATGAGAACATTTTATACCTTAATAAAACTTCAGAGTAAAGGAACCGCTTTTCAAGATAATTTGCAATAGAAATTGCTTAGACCAAGGGAGCTCATTCAGATAGACAAGTTCACCCAACCTTTTTTACATCCAGAGACCCTCTTCTATAGAAGTCTGTGAAACATGTAGCTATATTTTCTCAAATTACATCATTCTGCTTATGAAAGAGTTATGAAAAACACCAAAAGCAGACAGCAGCTTTTACTAAGGCTTCCAGCTCAATTTACCAGGTAAAAGTGGAATTGCCTTTTATTTTCCAAATGTTGACTTTTCATTAAGACAAGGCTGTATCCACAGTCCTAAACTTGTGAGATTTTCTCAGGGATGGTGTTGGTTGAAAATTTTAAGCTGATTCATTTACAAGCAGTAAGGAGAAGTCATTAACTATCAGTTTGGCGGGATGCAGTCAGTGGTCAGAAGTAATCAGAGATGCTGCTTGACAGTTAAGGCATATTCTACAGAAAAGCCTGCATGAACTGAAATTTAGAAAAAGTGAAAGGTCCCTACAGAATAAAAACCAGAAACATTCAGAAAAAAGACCTTTCTGCCATTGTTGCAAGAAAAAAAAAAAAAAGAGCATAATTAAAAGACATAACGGAAAGACTTTCCCCAGCTCTCATTTTCACACAATATGCTTCCACAACTTTAGTAAAAAAAAAAAAAGTCACAGATTAAGCTGAAGACAAATTTCCTTTTAAAATAATTCTTCAGATCATTGTTTTACACTTTAGTAAAGGAATTCTAATAGGATTTGACATTTTGGATGTCTGTGCTTTGTATACTTACAGAAAGATCAAAAGATGATGTATACCACAAGTTTGTGGTTATTTTAGACATAGTTTTACTGAAAACCAGCTTGGCAACATTGTCTGAGAAAACAGAACAACACCACAGCCCCCCAGTGCATTAATAGTGAAATAGGCAAGTTACTCAAATATTACAGACGGAGATGTTTCAATATTGCCTGACATTTCAATTGTTAGTCTCTGTTTATATTCACTTGGACTTGCCAAGTTTCAGCTGCATTAGGCTGAAATTTTCCATTGCAGTCACCTGCCTCAGGCAGAAGTTTTCACAATGTTTCAACAAAAATTACTTCAACCAGTTTCAAGGCAAGATGAACTTAGAACATTTTGTCTACAGCCCTAAAGAGGAAAGAAGTATTTCCTATAGGCATTCGTTAAAGTCTCGTCATGCATTCTTTCTGAACTTGAAAAATCATTAAATGATTATTTTGGAGTGCGGAATATGTCTTTTGCTATCTTCATTACCATATTCCCAGGTCTGGCCAAGTTATAAACATCTGGGAGAGCAGCTTCCCCAGATCTGAGGTCATCATCTCAGTTGATAAGTCAGTAGCCAAATTCTCTTAAAATATCTGTCCTCACTGATCACATACTAGCTGCATCTTTGAAGTCTGCATCAAACTGCACCATGCATGAATGATGACAACAAAGAGGAAACAAGTCCTTCTATGCAAACAGTTGCTAGGACTGCTGTAGCATTACAGGCCAGAGCATACGACTGCATGCTTGGACCTAAAGTGTAGAGGGAAAGCACCTGTTTAGAACACAAAATATGAAGAGGATTAAGAAAAACAAAACAAACAGGTTGGTGAAAACAAGATTGCAAAAATCACAGCCTTTTCCCCTTTCTGCCTACTAGCTGAATATAAGAGAAAACATCCTACAATAGAGAATAACATGAGAAGTCTGAAGTCAAGAACAGTGGGATAAAGGGTGAACCTGAGATACAGCATCACAGTTTCTATCCCTCTTACCTGGAAGTAAACTCACAGCGTCAAGTTCTTGACATTTATCAATCAAGTAGACATAATTCTGGTAAAGACCTATATTCCCACACTGACAGTTATGGGTGTATGTCATTAGATAGAAAATAGAGCTTGTACATCTTCAACACTCAAAACTACTGATGACCCAAAAGTCCGTCCATCCTTCTGCAAACTTCAGATTGCAGATTTAAATGAAAAGTGTCATCAAACAGCTTCTATTTCAAGTACAATCACCTTTCATCTTAGAAAGACAAGGAAATTAGAGTATGGTACACTGACGGCAGGCTGCACTGCATTATAGTTATTCAAAGGATATAAGCTAGAAAACAGCACACAGTCAGGTAATCAGGCAACTATCTGTGCTAAAACCAAACTCCAAATACACAGGAAACGACCTTCAAGAAAGTACATACATGTGAGAGAAATGCATGATTTAACGCTGAATTCAAATTAAAATTTCTGTGCATGGGACAGGAAGACATTTGTTAAAACTGGAAGAACAAGAACAACTTCTACTCTGGCCACAGCTGAACTAAATTAATACTTGGCTGTTCCTTCAAATCTGCTGGCACATACATGTGCATTAGTTACTCCTTCAATTAGTTCTGTAAAGCCAGCACTCAAGAGCTGTAGCAATAAACCTGTGCTACTTTGAAATGTCATTATCACTTAAGAAAAATGTTTCCTTTTAAACTTAAAAGAGGTGCAGATGCACCTTAGCAAATTCCTAGGAGAAGTCTTGCCTTCACCCCCACATTTCAGGAACAAATGACTTCCTACAGTTGGTTAAAGAAATTGTTCAGACTCCTCCCCCCCAGAAAAGACATATAGATGAAAATAATGGAAGCATTTATCCCCTCCCCAATTATGTTGTATGGAAACCGTGGAAAAATGCAGAATGAGATGACAATAGCCACTACTTATTCAGCTGCAAGAAAAAGAAGGAAGTCACTAGCACATTTTAAACAGATTAACTCTTAAACTGGAAAGCACATTTGTACCTTCAACTAACTTGACAGATGAAAGCTCCATGTGACTTCTTGTGTCCTGGAGTCAAAGTCAGAAACACAGTAATCCTCCCACCCTTGAACAGTTCTTCAACTACTGTTTAGAATATTTATCAATTTTTAAAATCTCACAAGGAAGAAAAAGTCTGTAATGACTGGAGTCAGGTTGGCTACACTTACAAGTCGCTTAGCAAACACAGCTTTCATAGAATACAGGTCTTTATAGAAAAATCACTTTATTCCAATTCTCATATGATCAATAGGTTGATATAAAAGAACAACTGTGTTCGTCTTCATTCATCTTCCTTCCCACCAATAAGTTCTATTAATAGATACTATTTTGAGACCAGTAATTTTTTTTTTTTTCCGGAGATCATCACAGTGCAAGAAACAAGTTGTACTCCAAGTCATACAGGCAGCATCAGATTTCATAGAAAAATTATCACTGAATTATAGTGACTGAGGTACAGCAGAAAGTTCTACTCTCAGTTCCACCCTTTAAATGCTCTGCAGCAGAGCTGCTATGAGAAAGCTTGTTCTAGCAAACATAACCATTCAGGACACCATTCAGCAAAGACATAATTCAAAATTAAAGGTTGATGAGCACAAGCTATGCTTGTCACAGAGAATATTTGCAACTTTCACATCATTTATTCACATGCTATTAGAAAATATGTTATCACCCAATAATACTTCACAGGGAGCAGCACAAATGATAAGCAGAAAGCCAGAGGAAGGTTTCTGGTGCTTGAGCTGAAATCACAGCATGAATAACCCTTTCAACTGCCTTGCAGTAAGAGAAGAGATCTAAGCTGTTCCAGGAACATTAAATCTGAATTTCTTTGCCTTCTTACAATTAAGATTTCAGATCTCTAATTTATTGCATCAGCAAATGTACTTTTACAGGTTTAAGAGATAAGAAACTTCATTCAACTCTGAAAGCAAAAGTATTTCCCTGTGACAGTAATCTTAGCAGCACCCAAAATTTTTTAAGGACACCTAAAGGAACTCTAAAAGTCTATACTAATTCAGTGGAGTCATACTTCAGTTGGAGGACTGGGTTGCAAGAGAACTGAAGAATGTTATATAGGTATAATCTGCAACTAATAGGAATGAACATCTCAGCAATTGCATACTGAAATATATAATTGAAATGTATCATAATTAAAAATTAATACTGGAAAAAAATAAATTTATGCAATCTTTTTAAGGAAAGCATAAGTAAGAGTAGGAAAGGATAAGTAAAAGTAGTACAGGTTCAGTTTGGGCTGCAACCTATGATCATTCACCTGCAGATCACCTTGGGCCCCAAGTCCCAGGCCATTTCAGATAAAACAGCTGACAGTCTACAGAAAAGAAATGAATACACTGGGAGGCTTTAAAAGAACAGAGTATCCATGACAAAAATACCCTCCACATTAGGCCCTATGACATATCTTTCAGAGGTACACATCTGAAAGGAACTTAACTCTACAGACAGCAAAAGGAATCCTTTAATTATCACTGCTACTCCTGAATTTGCTGTAAAGCCAGAGAGATGACTTCAGCCTGTAGAGTTTCACTACCATATACCACTATTAGGAAAGCAGACAAAAACACCCCTCACAAAACTCTGTATGTTGATTAATAACATTTCTTAAAGTATCTTAAAGGTGGGAAGTAGCCAAGATCTAACCAATAACATGCTCTGTAAGGATTGTGTTGAACAAGACTTGACAGCCCTTGTATCTCCTCAGAAATGCTTACCAAAAAACAAAAACCAAACCCTCACAAAACAAGAATACCACCACTTAAAAGTTTAAAAACTCACTCAAAAAAGCTAAAGAACTGAGATTTTTCTTCCCCATTATTACATTCTTATTCCTCATTAGAAAGCTTTCAGATAAGATGATGGTGGAAGAAGGAAATTACATGATCTTACCCAGAGGCAAGCATCTTGTACAGTACCTTGGAAAAAAAAAAAAACAAAAAAAAAAAAAAAGAGAAAAACATGACACAAGTCAGCTGGCTCAGCAAGGATTAAGAAATACCTTGATAAACAGTTAGCGATATGAAAGGCAAACCTTTTGGCTCCAGCTCAGAAGAGTAATTACTCCCATCTGGGCACAGAAAACCTGAAAAGGGATTAGTTTCAAATGGCACAGAAAAAAACTCACAGCCTGACAGTCCGTCTTTCACAGCTGCATTAGGTGGGTACACCAAGGGGTGTTTAGGCCAATGGCTAGAAGTATGAGACTATAAACAACAGCCAGCTCTGGCAGGAGTATGGGTTACCTGCTCTTCCCATGAAGGCATGAAACTGGTGGAAAAAGAATGTACTTTTACATTTGGTTTGTGCCAGAACAAAATCCCTACAAAATACAGAATAAAATACCACTACAGATAATCTTTATAGAGCTTTCAATTTATTTTTCTCATGCATACCTATACTTGATTGAATAGTCAGCTACAGCAGAGCTTTGTAAGGGGTATCTTCAATAATTCCGAACGTTTGAAAGAAGCCAAACCCTCAAAAACATGGCAGCAAATCTTTCATGCCAAAACCACTGCAGAGTAAGAAAACTAAGTATTTGCCCATTCTCACAAATACAGTCAAGTCTCCTTTCACAGCACAAGGAGTGGGCAAAGAAAGCACTGCTTTCACTAGGAAAACTTTATTCTGTTATTTTTCTTGCTGACTGCTTGTTTTATGTGGGTGTGGTAGTGTTTTTATTGTTCTGGACTATATTTTAATTGATGGCACAAAGCCTGGAGTTTGGGATTGGCATCTCTTCCATCTTTTTTTTTTTTTTTTTTTTTTTTTTTTAAAGAATGAAATACACACTATGGTCTCAATTGCTAAAAAGAAAGCAGGCTGCTACAAAAGGACAAAAAACAAGCAAATAAAGGGCTTGAAAACCAGCCCTAACAAAGCTAAGAAAAGCTTTCAGATGTCTCAAAAATCTACCAGCATTCTAGAGAATTCACGATCTCAAAGCCTCATCTTTACTTACCATTCTCTTAAATACCCTCAAAAGATCAAGAAGCAAAGATACAACTGTGGAATCCAGCATTACTGTATAGTGGCAGAATGCCTGTGTAAATCTGATGGTAAGACTGAAAATCAAAATTTGACTTCAATTTCAGGCATTAACTACTAAGAAGATGAGAGTGTACTAAATTGGTAAAATATATTCCCAAGAGATATAATGGCAGATTAATAAAACTCCTCTTCAAGTTGTCATCACAGAGTTTAGTTCAGTGCTGAATGGAGAGGCACTGAAACAAATACAACAGGACAGGGAAGGAAGAGTGAGTCTATCAAAGCAAACACTAAAAAAAAAAAAAAAACCAACCAACCAAACAAAAAAACACAGCTACAACAACAAAAACCAAGCAAACCCACAATATAGCCTTAAATAAAACTCCTACATCTGAATCTTGTGAACAAAAGAAAGCAGCACCTACCAATGCTTGAAAATGACTCTTTACCAGTCCATATCTGAAGCTTTATTTCTCCATAGTATTTTAATGAAAATATGCTGTTACTAATACTGACAAAATAAGACATTTCTCCTACAGTAAAGAAACATTCGCAATCTGTTTCCTGACCTGATAATTAGAAAATTGCCCTTCCACAATCTGACAAAGCAAAAAAGAATCCCAGTTTTTACTCAGCTGTTGATTCACTGTCAGTCTACTATGTTTTCGCAGCTGATAGATGATTCCCATGACTGCTGAGTTGATAACAATCTTGACTAGTCTTTAACATCAGCAATACTAGTAGGCAATGTTATTAGTGATGTTCTGCTTTCTGGGGAATAAAAAACAACACAAAACAAACAAAAACAAACACGAAACCACACACATGCCCCCCACCCAAACAAGCAAGCTGGAATTATTTAAGGAGAAATAAAGTGTCAGCATGAAGCTAAATTGTTCTCATTATCCAAGGAATTCAAAAAAATACTTTAATGTTACATTTGCATGAAAATTCTATGAGCTCTTCATGTCAGGCAGCATTTCAGCAAGCTCCCCAGGCACACACAAACAAAAAACATATGACAAACTGTTGTCTCCCAGCTGATTGAAGTATTTCTTTCTGGCACCAAGAGCCCACTTAGTTAACTGCTGCGAGTCTGGGCCAACAGAAGTATTCCACCCACTATTAAGCACAAAGTTCAAACCTGAACACAAATGGTGCATCAAAAACACACAGCTTCTGAAATACGAGAAACGGTATGTCAGCAACTTCTTTTGAACCCTGAGCTACTTACTGAATTGAATGGACTGCTAAAAACTTAAACAAGCCCAAATAAACTGCCTATCTTGCCTACCTTCAGAAAAAGGTATGTTAAAATACTTATTTCCAAAACAGTTTATCAGCAATAATAAACCACCAGTCTAACACACAAAACAATTGAGAGAAAAAAAGCCTACAAATGTTTAACACACCTGAGTTTCTCAGTTGCAGTATTCACTTGTTATGTCAAAGCCCGAAAGTTCCCTAATCAACCAGAGCAAATGAGTTTGAAATACCTGATTCTGTGGGTAAACAGAAGTAGTACAGTCATATACACCACGTTGGATGAACGGATACCACAATTCTAGAGAACTTGCAACTACTACTGCCCAAACTCCTCATGCCATAATTCATTACGACTCAGCAGTTTGTTCCACAATGCACAAAACTCAAGATAAAAATAATAATTAAAATAGAATTTAATACATGTATTTCAATAAGAGCACAGGTAAAATAAGTTATTTGCACACAAGGCTTGATGTTCTCTCAGGAAAGCTATATAAAAGAAAAAAAGGCTAAGTAATAAAAAAAAAAAAAAAAAAAAAGCAAGGCACTTGGATACATCTATTCTGCATAGTAGGCACATCATCAGACTATATGTAAGTACACTGAGAAGGTATTTTGCATGCAAGCCTACCTGTTTACTTTTTGCAGCCTTTCTATCAGAGTTATGGTTTCCTTTAGCACCGTCCATGCTTCTTAAAACATTGATGAAGTCTTTCTTTGAAACTGATGACAGCAGTTTAGCACGTTGCCTTTCAGATTTCGCACCTTTCTTCACCTTCTCATCAACATTCTTTTGGTGTGTCCTGACAGCGTTAAATAACTGCACAACACCTCTAGGGTGGTAGGCAGCAGAGAGGAGGTGAAGAAAAAACAAAAAAAGCTTTTAACTCAAGTTGTGTTTATATATATATATGGACCTTCTATCAAAGAAACTAACCAGTTCAGATGTTAGCTGGCTTCTAGTTCCCAAAAATGGTTACTCAGAACCTCAATTCTGTTAAGTAACACTCACTATAATATAGGAGACTTTCAATTTTCAATCTTCCTTCCCACTTATTACTAGAAACCAGCAACAAAAATCCAAACACAACTTTTCAGATCTCAAAGCAAGTATGATACATTGCACTACCATCAATACAAAAACACATTTCAACTCCAGAAGGATGCAGGTAATTCTACAACCAGCTATTAAATTTCTCATACAAGAATTTAAGAGCAGCTGAAGCAGGAGTATAAGGAACAGGAGTGAGTCCTGTAAGGAAACAAGCAGATACAGACAGAATATCAACATGGTGCTCCACAAAGAACTAGACAAAGAGCACCACTACAATAATGCAAATCAGGCAACTGTATTTAGCAGCCATGGATCTGGTGAATTCTCTGCGGAGAAGGAAAAAAGAGAACAGCAGAAACAACTGTTCCGCATTTTCAAAGCATTAAATTAACAAAATAAGGGAGTCTAACAAAGCACTTCTGTTAGGCAAACATTACATTATTGTCTAAATTTTTATGCTTTCAGAAACCCTCTAAAATCTTTTGTTGAACTTGATACTGTAAAACACAGATCTGCATATAAATCACTTGGCTCCTGCTAGTCACTTCTTAGGAGCTCAATCTGATTGGAAACAGATTACCTGCACAGGCCTTTTCTTCCCCTTTTCCTTCCTTTAAGATATACATATATTTAAATAAAGGTTTCAAAAAAAACCTCTTACCTTGTTGCAATTCTCTGAAGATTTCTCTCTCTGTCTCTGTCTTTGACAACATCTGGCTTCACTCGGCACATCATTTCCCACTCCCGCTTTTTATCAAGCTGTTATAAATATTATTACATAAAGTAAGTGGCACGGGCCATTTGAGAATGCAGCATACTCTAACAACATGCACTAAGATGTCCAAAAAAAAAATAAATCAACAAAAGCTCTGTTTGGTTGATGGTAAGAGCAGCTCCAGCACGGGACTACAGATCTAAGGCAAGTTCCTCATGCTGAAAACAATGGGGCCCCAATGAAATCACAGCCATTTCCCTTCTACAACAGAAAGTTCGTGCCAGAGTGATGTTTCTGGTTGAGACAAGCAAAAGGGATCTAGCAAAACAAGTGCTTTCACACTGACAGTCAGGCAAAGAAACTATTCAAGAACAGTTTCCAACTGCTCAAGCCCATCACAGATAAATCTATAAATAATAAATCTGTGGGCACATCAAGACAAGCATAATATATTTTGAGTCTCAGGAATCTGACTTCCCCTACTGAATTAATCACAAAGCAGGTTTATGATTGACAATGATGCACAGTAAAGACTGCAATAAGCAGAACTCAAGCATAAGAGAGTACCAAATGCTCAGAGGATAACTGCAATGGGACAAAGGGGAATGGATTTATACTGAAAGAGGGAAGCTTTAAATTAGATATTAATAAGAATTCTTTCACCCACAGGGCAATGAGGCTCTGGCACAGGTGCCCAGAGAAGCTGTTGATGTCCCATCCCTGGAGGCACTCAAGGTCAGGGTTGAAGGGTTCCTAAACAGTCTGCTCTAACTGCTGGCAACCCTGTTCAGAGCAGGGGACTGTAACTAGATGATCTTTGAGGTCCCTTCAAACCCAAGCCATTCCACAACCCTTCCATGACTCTCCAACTGTGATGTGCAACACCAATTTTTGTCTTCTTTGAGGTTCCCTGTTTCGAATCCAAAATTGATCAACTGATCAAGGACCATAAGTCCAATAGTAGAATACTATACTTCCCCAACACCTCCGTCAGGAATGATTTAAGAATACATTTTCCCCAACTTGTAACAATCTAACAGTGTTCTTAGATCTGATGGTATTTCACTAAGTGTGTTTTACACAAGCTTTTCACGGAATTTCAGAGCCCTTATCTTTATAATTTCAGGCAGACTACTACGAACTCACAAGTTTATGACCACGTTTTGATCTTTGATCAAAAGACCTGCCATGTTCTAGCTTACATCAGCAAGAAATTAAGAAAAGCCAGACTGACCTAAAGTTTTTTTAAGGGTGAACTAGTCAGCTTAGAGACCTGCAGCTCACCTCTGCTTCACAGTACTTCCACATTTATTGGGTGAGAACAAGTATTTAGGACAGCAAGAATTGAGGAGCTACCTTACCAGAGCTCTATTAAAGGGGCAGGCTGCAGCCTAACCACTGTATGTCCCAGACTATCAGCAGGAAATTTGATTAACCTACTTAAACAGAACTAGCAAGATGAAACATTAGAAGTATTAATAAATTTTTAGCCTGAAGGTGAATCAATTACAGCGTGGAATTAAAATTTCACAAAAAAAAAAAAAAAAAAAAAAAAAAAAAAGCCACAAAAAACCACTACAGCTTTGTTTTCTTTGTATCATTTTCAGAATTAGAAATAATTTAGAGCATAGATACCATCATACCATCTACCATGGAAAACCAAAAGGGGCAAACAAAATCAAAAGCACATTATGGATTACACCAGTCTCAACCTCGAGGCCCTTGCTCTTCAAAATCCCTGCTTGGGTGACCTTGCCCACATCCCTATCTGACTGTGACAGTACAATGAAACGCTGAGCCTTTTTCTCACCTTCCTCCTCTTCTCCAGTCTTTCCTGTTTCTCCTTTTCTCTCTCCTTCTCCAGTTTTTTATTCTTGGCCAAGATGATGGACTTATTCTGTGGTATCTTTTTGTTGAGTACTTTTGCCATGGCATCTGCCCAGCCTGAACCTGGACCAGCTTTGGAATTTGCTGTCTCTTCAGCCACATGCCCACCAACTGCCGCTTCATCCTCATCATCTCCATCCAAGGCTTCATCCCCAGAAGAGAAGTTGTCATCTGGAAGTCCTGAGCTTATCTCAGAATCTAGGGGGAAAAAGAAAAAAAAAAAAAAGTATCAAGATTTCTGTCTCCAGTAAGGACTCATCTCAAGTTGAATTTGTTCTAAATGCAAACATTATTAGAGCTCAGGACCATACACTCCTTGCTTTTACAATTAATTCTTCAAGATACTGCTCAAGCAGGCATGAAACCACCATTACGAATTTATTAGAAAGTTACACTTTATTAGAAAGTATACAGTGCAAGGGCTTTCTACTCTCAGCAATGTTTTACAATATTTTAAGAGGTTGGGTAGAAGGGAGAAGATAGCTCTGGAAATTATTACTATATTAATGAAAATTGTTATGACTAGGACTGTTAAATTTCAGGGAAAATAAAGGTATGTTCCAGTTAAAAGAAATTATTGATTGTATGTATATACACACACGCACATATATTTATGTTCGTATGGCTACATATACTTGTATACAAACTGCAACAGTGACATCTAGTGTTTAAATGCATGTACACAGATTAAATTGAAGCTAGGGGAGCATATCATACATGAAGAAAACGTATGCTTCAGGAAAAAAAACACTAGTCCAGGAAAAGAATTAGCAAAGCACAGTTTCCACTCTGTGAAACAGAACCAAAAGACTTGTCAGGTACCTCAAAAGTAAATGAGCTTTTCTGTTCTTACCCCATCCCCTATTCAAAACAAAAGCAGGAACTGGAGTTAAAATACTCAAGTCTGGAATCAAGTAATCATGAGAGAGGGGGAAAAAGTCAATTTAACAGCAAACCAAACACACAAAGCGTATTCTGCTACTTTCATTAGCTTGATCAGTCAGTCAAATAAAGACTTTAACAGAGAGAATGATTAACCAGAATGAAACTAGCTGCAAGCTTAGGGTGTACTAAAATGTCTCATTATTTCACTCTATCTATTTTTTCAGGTAACTGTGCAGCACGGGCAAGTAGTGTCCTGTGACAATTCACTCCTATTCCATAGATACTTGTGCCACCCAGAAGCTTCAGATTACATATATAACATATCACTTACAACGCTTTGAAGTCTACCAAGTGATTGGTAGAACAAAGCTGGTTTCTGACTCCCCTGCAGTCCCACCTGCAAAGAGACAGTCCCCAATGGTTCCGAATGACTGACTGCTGCTCACCCACTTAACATGCAGCTCACTGCCTTTCATCCATCGATCCCTCTCATGCTATATCAGGAAAAGTATTTCAAAAATTGCAGAAGTATTGTTCTATCAGATCAAGTGTTTCAACTTTGTAAGCATTACTACATTCCTTCATTTCTTTAGTAACCAAGTTGTTATGAGAATGAAGTCAGGAGGTGCTTGGCAAGATGTTTTCCATAGAATAATGGGAACAGCTATTAGTGACATCTGTTTTTAATCCATTCTATCTATTCAACTAATGATACGCTCCATAGCAAAACTAATTCATTACTCTGCTATTAAAAAAATAGGCTTAAAAATAGCCAAAAAGAAACAGAAAAACCTGCAACACCACGCATTCATTTTCTCCTACACATAACCTCTCCGAATAAACTAAGAGAATAAAGTTAGATAATACCAAAAATCATTATGCAAGGCAATCAGCACTTTCAACAATTACAGAAAGGTGAATGACTGAGGCTTCAGCAGTTAGCCAGCACTGCTAGTTTTGAACACATGAAAGAATGTGTCAATGGCATCAGTTAAAGCAGAGGTATCTCAAAGTAATGTGAACTGTATTAATTCTATCAGAACCGGTACTTGGAGCTCTGTACTAAATTAGAGTGATTCAAGTCTAATAAAATTTCCATATAAAAAGACCTCTTTAAAGGGTGAGAATAAACATATTTGAGTCAGAAGAAACCCTTAAAAGCCATTTAGTCTATTTCCCCTGCAATGATCAGCAACACCTACAAGAGATAGGCTGCTCAGAGCCCTGCCCAGCCTGACTTCAGAACCTCCAGGGACAGGGCATCCACCTCCTGTCTGAGCAACCGGTGTCAGTGCCTCACCACTCTGATTGTAAACACTTTCTTCCTTATACCCAATCTGAGTATCTCCCCTCTTTTAGCCTGAAACCATTTCCCCATGTCTTATCGCAGCAGACCCTGCTAACCAGTCTGTCCCCTCCTTTCTGACAGACCCCCTTTAGATACTGAAAGGCCACTCAGATCTCCACAGAGCCCTCTCTTCTCCAGCCCCAGCTCTGAACATCTCCATATTTCCTTCATCTGTGTCTGCCCAGCGATCTAGGTGTAGGCGCGTACATTTAGGAACATCCGTCATCTCTCTGAGAGAAGTTCTGGAAGCTCGATCACCAAACCACCCCCCACCTCCCCTTAGATTCAGCGCTGAATGCCCCCCCTCCCCCCACTCACACACACACACAGCCAGACGCACTACAAACACACACACACACAGCAGCAGCCAAAATTATTTGCCTGGGCCCCTGTCAGAAGCGGCTTGCCGGCTTGTTCAGCGGGAGAAGCCGGGGGAACCCAACAGCAGCTAAGGAGGCAGCAGGCACCGTCGACCATAAGAACACCTCTGAGGGGTGCTCAGGCTTGTGGAATCCCGCCGGCAGACTGCACGAGGGGACGGTGACAACCCAGGGAGGGGACCAAGGGAAAGGAACGCCCCCCCCATTACCGCTACCCCCCGGTTACCGCTGGCCGCCTCCTCGCCCGTTGCCTCCTGCCCTCGTGAGTTCTCCACGGCGGCCGCCATCTTCCCTCCACCGCGTCCGTTGAGCACCTTCCGGTCCGGCTCCCTCGCCGCCAACCTGCGTTCCGCCCGACGGAGGTTCCGGGTCGGGTTGGGGCGTCCTGTGCAAGGCTTCCAGCACAGCTGGACGTGTTGTCGTTGGTTCTTTTTGTTTGCTTGTTTGTTTTCACTCAACATGCCACAGAAATAAAAATAAATAAAGCCGAGACTGTAATTCAGCCGTCGTGGGCAGGGCATCAGAAGGGACACTGTTAGGAGGAGGTTATTAAACTAGACAGACAAAAAGCTCTTAAAGAATGTCAATGATCATTCTCATTCTGTAGCACATATATTTTATTGAACATATCTTACTCTTGGTAGTATCTTTGTCTTGGAAGAATGTCAAAATCTTCAGATTTGCAATGAATTTCTATAAATGATGGGTCTGCACCTTCTTTGCTCAGACTAAGTTAACATGTCACATCTTTGATAGCATACTTCACAGGCATTATCCAAAAGCATTTGTCAGCAAGTTTGTTGCCAAATCTAATTTCAAGTGGCTGTCATTGTCTCCTATCATACTGGACTAAATGTTTTTCTGGGTTGAAATTGTGATCTGAGGGTTGTTGGAGATACAACCAGCCTAAGAAATCTTTCCAGTCCAGAAAAAAATCCCTGGCATCACTGATATTCATGAAGTCCTGAGAAAGCTAAGAAATTTGGAAAGAATTTTTTTTTTCATAGAGAAGTGGTTTGTGGGCCACAGATGTGAGCCTCGTAAATTCTCATTTACCTCAGGGGAGTTGTGAGAGTCATGTTAAAATATGGGAGACTTTTAGAGCTTGCTGTTTCTCTGTTTTAGTGCCAGTCTAATGCTTTCCTTCGATATTGTTTCCTTTGGAGCTGCTGAGCTAGCTGGAGAGATTTGTTGAACAGTTTGTTGAAGCTCTTGGAAAGTGATGAACCAGCACCAACAGTTACAGAAAAAGACCCTTGTGGCCATAAATCCCATTCTTTTCAGTGCATGACTCATATCTAAGAACTCAGTATTATATTTTTTGGTAATTAACAAATAATAACACAGCTCTGCAGGCAAACCAGCACTTCTTTCCATGCACTTATACTGCTTCCAAACTCTAATTTGGGGCTCTAATAAGAGTCAGAACTTTAGAGAAGGGATGAAATTAAGATGTAAATGTATGCAAATCAAAATTCAGTGCACAATTCAGTAATGAATTAACTGATTTTCTCAGACTCCTCAGAAAACTATATTCCAAAGAGAATGAATAAATGAAGAAAGGCGTGTGGATACATGGACTTCCTCTCTAAACACACAACGTATGTAGTATCCATGACCTCACAGTAGTGTTGGGAGCTTTCAACAAGAGCAGTGCTTTTCACTTTATATCAATCCAAAGTTGCGGAACTAAATGCAGAGACTTGCTGCTTCCATTGGCCTTTGGATCAAAATCTTCATGCTTAATTTTTAAAAGAATAGACCAAAAACAAAAATAGCATTATGATCATTTTTAAATAATCTTATTACCCCTTCTTTCTGTGCTAGGAATTGTTACTGGCATCTAGGAGAACTGAGCGTTTTCACATTTTTCATAGGTTTGTGGCATTATCCTGAACTTCCCATGAATTGTGGCCTTATCTAGATGGAATGTTTCAGTGTTTCTGACTTGTTTTCCTTTGTGACTTTCCCCAGTGACTGCTACTACTCTCTTCCTCTTTGCTTTATGAATAAATTGCCTTGAATCACACATATCCCCAGAACAATTGTCCTTTCAGTTCCAATGAAGGCTGAACTCCAAGTCAACGTAATAAAGTTTAAAATCTTTGCCACTTTCATAGGTCATATTCACAGCCTGGTTGCTGCACTAAAAGAGATCAATAACTCCAAGTAGAAGATGAGCATGATAAAGCACTCCAGTGCACCAGGATTAAAACATGTTTATTCTCATTTCCATTTCTTTGGTTAGCTGGTGCCATGTTTTCCCCCCAGTTCTTCAGGGTATTTACAGATGAAGAAAGAAGAGCAGTCCATGAGTAAATCACAGAAACTGTTATGTCACATGATAATCACTGTTCTAATCTCATTTTCAGTAAAGCCACAAATTGATATTTAATAAGTCGTAATTAAATACTACATGATCTTTGCAAATATTTTGTCTCATGAAATTATAATCCAGCAAATTCAAGCCACTGGGTATTTATTTGGACCCCAAGCCTTATAGCCACACAGCAAAGTAAATTTTAATGTGTTAGAAAGGAGAAAAAGACACAAAGATAAACACAGCATTTAAAAACATTTATACCTACATTTGGAAACATAAATATGTATTTTACAACTATTTGAACAACTGTTATCCTCATAAGTGATGAAGACCATACAGTACGCAAACAACTGTTATCCTCATAAGTGATGAAGACCATACAGTACGCAGAAAAGGGTTTTGGGACTGAGAAACATGGCCTGAAAAATGATGCCACACAGAAAGAGTGAATACTTGCCTGTTGAATGTGGCAGGTTATCACAGTGCACGGAATGCCAGGAAAAATGCTTGGTAATCTAAAATTTGTGTTTTCCCAACTTTTAAGTGCTTAAATTTGCAGCTATTTTTGATATTCAACATTTTATATGTAGAGACTTTTTTATATTAGGTTTCAACCAAAACCATGATGCCATTTGAAATACAACTCTCTAGTTTAAAAGATGTGTGTGTTCATCATGTTGATGAGCAATTATTTTCTTCTACATTTGTATGAGGAAATGGGAGAGAGATAAAAGAATTCAATGTACCTGGCAGCTAAGTCTTAAATTCTTCTTTGTTTTATCTTTGTTAGTTCCATTAACTTCTTCAGGCTGCACAACCATTCTTGTTTCTGTATTCTATAGGAATGAATTATGCTAGTGACTTTTTAGAGACATGGACTGGTAACTGGACTTTTAGAAATTCATGCCAGATTTTCTCCATTTGAATCACAGGAGTTAGCTGGAGTTCCAAGAAACATGTAAGTAAAAGAACTCATCTCTCAAAATATGCTTTCATGTCCTCAGTAGATTTTAAATGTTTAAGCACTCATAAAGCAGGGCAGATTGGAGAACAAACGAAAGCAGTCGATATTTTTTTCCAAATCTTTAATGAGGCTTTTTTTTTTTTTAAATTACAATTATACTTAACCATATTCATCATCTGATCATTTTAAAGAATTTTCATGAGTGAGTAGAGAAGAAAAAAACAAATTTCAGTAAGCCTAGAAAGTTGTCCCCTGCTCTTTGGAAATCACAGAGAAGACTATGGCTTGAACCTGTGCATAGTAGCAAGATATCCAAATCAAAATAGAAGTGTTCAATAGTAAAAAAAAAAAAAAAGTGCCAAAATAGACAGTTTGTATTCATTGCAGATTCTGCAGTGACAGCTCCTATAAATTCTGTCAATACAAATGTCTCGCCAGTTGTAAAGTAATAGACTGCAGAAAATAATAATAATAATAATGCTCTAGGCTGATTATCTACAGGTTGAGGCATTTATTATTACATAATTGTCTAATGGAGGTTTATATACATTTGTACTAAAGAAGGTTATTTGTTTCTTCAATCTTCTTAAGCTATGCCTAATTATCTCAAACAATAAAATCATCCTGAATCTGCCCTGTTAACAATTATGACAGTCTCCCTAAAGCCAGGTGATTTCACACTGACTATAAATGTCATTATTAAATACAGATGTAGAAGGGTTAGCCAAAAACAGTATAGTAGCTACAAAGCAAAAACTATGTTATAGGATGATGAGATAACATCCTTGTATGATGATGTAAGAGCTAAAGAAAGACTTCACAATAAACTAGCTTGGATTTTTAATATATTCAACTGTAAGACAAGGAAGTTCTATTTTTTAACTAGACTTAACATTTACTTTCAAGCTTGTTTGCACAAGATCAGCAACTGCATCTGCTTTTACACCTCATTTAATATCAAGCTTTGGTACGTCTATGTTCACTAACATCCAATTGTGTGAGTTATCATACTGCAGAGAATATTCATAAAAAAAACTCACTTCAAAAAGCTTCAGTGTCACCCTAAGGCTCTTAGGAAATCTTAGCACATGAAATCTCTCTGTTAGTGCTTGTGAGCTAGAAATGTTCTAAGCATGTGCTTAACTACTTAGATGCAGCCTAAATTCATGAGATTGCAAGCATGTGAGCTGTAATTGGGATATGCTTGTTGCACCTGGATGCTGATAAAAAGGCACAACTGTCGTATCAGAACATCTTTTAAATGGTCCTGTTTTCTACTTGCAGTTGAAGCGCAACAGGAATTTGTTTACAGCTGGTCTGTGTCATACTCAAGCAATAGTAGTTTTTAGCAACCTGAACTTTGCTAGTAGCAAGATCAAAAGAGCATATAAAACGAAACCTTGTATTCAGATATATTGCTACAAAGTAATGCACTTATAAAAATCAATTCCTCCTCCTGGGCTTCTTTCTCCTCACAACATAAAGCTCCGTAAATCAATGAATCCAGCTAATTCTCCTTCAGCTGAATGAGAACTTAGTCCTAACCATAGTAAAAACTTATTTATACAAGGTGAGGTCTATCAAGAATCTTATGCCCGAAACATTTTTAAGAACCCTCTTAAGTCACCCTCTTTGGAGGCAGCCACCCCACCCAAAAACACAGGCGTCTCTGGGTTGCAAGTACATGTTAGCAAGGACTTCAGATCATTTGCCTATGGTTTTGTTCCAGATTTATTGCTTTGTTATTTACAGAGCTTTTGAGAAAAGGTTAACCTTACAGGTCTTCATTTCAATCTGTAGAGAAGCTGATTTTTTATTATTATTATTATTTAGTACTGTTCACTGTTTCAGTGAGTGGACATTTGGATTGGGCTTGAGAAATTATTGAAACGAGCAAAAATCACAGAAACTGCTTCTTGTAGTTACTTTTGTTTTGGTTTTGAGTGCTAGTTTTCCTGCCAACAGGCTCTTTATTTGTTCAGCAGGAGAGCAGCTGCCAGGAGGTGCCAGGATGGCAGAAAGAAAAGAAGCTTAGCTTTCAGTATCAGGACAAAAATTTGTAGCTAGTCTGGGATTTGTGAAGAGTCAGTTTGGAGTGTTTGTGGTGATCTGTGTTAATAAACAGGCAGCTGCATTTTGTGTAGAGATTTTTTTTTTTTTTCAGGTCATGTCTTCATTTCTAAATTTAAACCTGTTATTACTACCCCTTAAGGATAAAAAGGAGGAAAAACTGGGAGAAAGTTAGAACCTTAGCAGAAGGGTGTACATTTTTATTTTTATTTATTTATGGATGCATTGTCTGTAGATAGCTTTTAATATCTCTATCTGACTTCTCAGATATAAAGGTTTACAGTTTCAAGAAAAGCCAAAGAAAGATGTGTGTGAATTAGGGCTTAAAACCAGATCCATGGTTTGCACACCACTGCCAACAATAAAGGATACATAACCATGTCTGTCTAAGAACATGAATGTAAAACTCACATACAGGTGTGAGTTCCCAATGAAGCTCTATAGTAACTCTTTCTGCCTTAAGAAGAAAATGTTTGTTTATCTTTATTAGAAATCCATTGCATGTATCTATATAATGGAATCTTTCTTTCTTTCCTTTTTCTTTTTTTAATTGCAGATAGGGCTCTAAATTTTACTTAAAAATGAATATTACACTATATGCCAGTGCATGTGCAGAGGAAGACATTAATAATCTTCATTATGAAAACCTGACCATAAGTGTTTTTAGTCCATTAGCTATTCAGCTTTATTTATGTCCTCTTTCAGGAAGAATTTGAAGCCAGAATTCAAAAAATGAAGTTTAGAAAAGGAGCAACACATGAGGTCATCAAGTGCTGTCACATTCAGTATGTTAAGAAACTATTTTCTTTCTTCAAGACTTTCAACAACCTTTAAGATGTTGAATGAATATTCATCATCTCCTTTTTCATCATTAAATTACAATGCTTTTAGGAAACAAAACTCTGATGAACCAAAGTAATCTTCTACTTACACATAACTCTATTGTACTATACTTCTACAGCTGCATAAATGTACTGCAAGTAGCAGCAATTAGTCTCTTCCCCTCAAGGCTAACATGACGTAACTGCATTCTTAGTATGCCCTGACTGCCAAGATCTTTAGTACTCTGGTCCCTGGTAGAATAGGAAATTTTTTGAAATAAAATATTGAAATATTTGCTGCCAGCTTCCTATCTTCATGGGCCTACACCATCTGACCTGTCTTTGTTCTAGTTATTATTAAAAATAAATAAATAAATAAAATTAGATCTTAGCTCCAAAGCATCCAAAGGTCCTATTTTGCAAAAAGCATTCTCAGGGGAAAAGTTTTGCCTTGAACAAAAATGACACTGTGAGGTGGGTGTATGTGTAATCATGCTCTAAAAGAAAAAGAATTTTTCTCTTGTATAGTAACATGATTTCTCTCCTGTGTTTTTTTTTTTCTTTCTTTCTTTAAAATACAATGGAAATTGCAACAATTAAGTATATTAAATGACTTGTTACTATTTTATCTGAGTAATATAATCACCACATACAGCTGAGCTTTGAAAATATTTTTACAACTTCCTTGGAGGATGGTTGCTGTAAGCTCTGAGACTTTTGGTATATGTTTAGTGTTCTGATGTATTCCTGAAGCTATGACTGTCCTCTTGCACTCCGAAGTGTGAGTTTGGGATGCAAAACGTCTGCACAGGGAATGCTCTCAATGCATCACTTCTGCCATAGGTAGCAGTGGCATTAGTGGCCACCCCTCAGAGCTGCCATTTTTCATACTTCACAGAAACCTCTGTAAAATCCTTCTGAGAAATAATAAAAATAGTCTTGGATAATCTGTCTTCATCTTTGGTTAACATATCAAAAGACAAGGTGATAGTATAAATTATTTTATAATGAATAAGGAGACATTTTTCCTATTATTTACATAAAGAATGCAACGATTAGCCTCATATAATCATTTGGCACTTGGTGCTTTTCAACTGACCAATGCTGAAAGGCCAAAGTGTTTTGGTTTTTTTTTTGTTTTTTTTTGTTTTTTTGGGTTTTTTTTGTTTTCATAAAGAGTAGGTCTCCAACTTCTAAATTAATTTCTGTAGGAGACAATATGGATGCAATGTTTTTAAAGCTTGATTTACATTCAAATTAATGTGAAGACAAGCTCCTTGAGTCACCTAGTCTTTCTCGGTGGAATCATTTGTAATTGAATGTTAAGATCAAAGTTTAAGTTTATAAGAAAGAAAAACAAGTGCAGATAAATAGTTATTATCTGACATCCTTATGAAAATTCATGACCTGCCGCTTTATCAGAGACCTTTTAAGAATTCTAATTGTGAAGTATGCATAACTATTAAATGGCTAGAACGCTTCAGTCTCTTGATAAGAAGCGAGTTAAATAATTGTCCTGTTTAACTTGTGCTTGTTAACCTTTAAGGTCAACTAGTTTGAACATACGTTTAATGAAATCCTGGAGCCAGAATTTATGATACTGCTGCTGAATGTTAAATTGGACAATTTACATAAGCAGGACATTAACCTTCTGAGCACTAAATAGCATTTTAGCACTTAGCCGCTGGGGACAATAAGGGACATGTTCTATATATTTGTGATTAGCTTGCCTGGAAACTCTCATGATGACCAATTGGCCTACCAAGTTTAGCAGCATAATTAAATGAATGGACTCAGCCTAAGTAAATTATCAGTGCTGTGTACAGTATATCATTATAGTCCTAAGGAAAAAAAAAAAGATATGAATAATTTAATATTACATTACTAATTTATCAATGCTAAGTGACTGTGAGGAGGCTTTTTGTAATTCGTTGTTTTAAATTTGATATTTGATTTACTGCTGGTGTGATTAAACTTGAACCTACTTCATTTCTTTATCAGAAATTTATGGTAACAGTAGACTTTTTTTCTCAGGGTAATGGATGTATTTCTCGTTTTCTTCTGCTTTGATGATAATAGCAAATACAAAGTATTACACATTGCCAAACTAGTAATTAAGCAATTTGTCATGACAAGATGTATGTCAACTTTTGGCAGGCAGATCTTGTAGCCAATAAGAGCAGTAGACCTGGAATTGTCAGCTTTCTGACCCTGAAGAACAGAGTAATAGCTTGGGGTATGCTTTATTCTTGCAACTAAAAAATGTAGAACAATATCCTTGCTCTGCTTACCCTGGTTATTCCTCTCGGGACAAATCAAGGCCATTTACTACAAATAAGTAACACAGACTCTTTGGGGGTAGATGCTCTACTTGTTAGGATGACCATAATTTATTCAGGAGTGGTACTTGCTGGTCTTGTTCTGGTGCTGCACAGACACAGAAACAGACATGTTCTGAAGAGCAACTTTGGACCTGAGCCATTTCCCAAAGAGGAAATTGCTCAACACAGGAGATAGGTCTAGATCAGTGAAAATAAGAACAGGAACTTGGATTCGAGGAGCTGAAGCCAAATGGAAGAGAGGAGGGATATTTGACCTAATTTCCAGCAATGAATCATCATGCAGTGTCTTCAGAAACAATTTCTCAGCATTTCTGACAGTTCACCCTGAAATCCAGCAGAAATCATTGCTAAAGATATACTCCTACCCTTGATAATAACAATGGAAGGAGCAATGCAATAGAAAGGTGTAACAAGGAAAGGAAAATAGACTGCTCACCTGTCTCCAAAGATCTAGACTTACAGAGAAAAAGTCTACAGAGAAGGGATCTCCAGAAAAAGATCCTGCTCTGGTGGCAGTCAGCCCTTACATGAATTCTAAGAGGTTGCATTGGTGAATTGTCTTCGCCTGGTGCTCCCAGGGCTGACAGGGTCCTTTCCCCAGGTGCTCAATCACTGTTTCAGGCCATGACTCAACAGTTACCCTACACTGACGCATGCCATTCTCTTAAATCTCACTGATTACACCATAGTTAGAAACTATTGATAATAAAATAGATTAACAGAAAGAAACTTAGTTAAAACCATCAATAGACTTATTAATATGCCTGATCACATCGTCCTGAGAATTTCTCAAGGTGTCATCTGGTGGACATTTGGTAGCTGTAAAAAACAATTGAGAAGGGGTGTATGTGTTTTTAGAAGCTAGTCTGAAAAGAGTTGCTGATTTTTCTATATTGAAAAATGTGGGTGATCTGAATTAAAGCTCTTGTTTTGGAGCATATATTTGTGTGGTATTAAGCAAGTTAGTGAGTTTGAGTGCTCTAACCTCTGTGGTCAGTAAGAGCACTATCCCTCCTTCAGAAAGTTCTGTGAGCATAAATGCATCATGACTGTGAGCTACGCTGGCACTATAGTAATGAAAGCTGTACAAGTAAATCCTCTTTCCAGAAAATAGTAAAACTATGAAAGAGTTAGCCTTCTGTGACAAAAGGGATTTCTGCTTGATATGTGATAAATACACTTGTATCTGAGTTAAGAGAGAGAAAAAAAAAAGGAAGAGAGACAAAGTCATGCATCGGCCCTTCTTAGCCCCAGAGACTCAAACTGTTAAGAAAGATGCATTATCAGCACAGCATGCATCTATTTTTCTACTCTGTTTTTGTGGCATGACTGCTTTCAATAAGCTATCACTGGGATTATAAGGTGCAAGTCTTCAGAAATAATTTTAGAAGTATATGACAGCCACCTTTTCCCTCCTTTGTTCCTCCTTCCAGATATTTTTCATTCGAGACATTTCTCTATATATTTTCAAAAGTTTTATGAACACTCTAAATTTTTGGCTTTTCATTACAGGTATGGCCTGTTCAAAACACCAGCCTGTTCACTCTGAATGAAACTATGATGCCTGATCCTGTGATCACAGAAGCTTGGATTACACTGGACTGATTAATTCCTGCTTGAATTAGGAACCAACAAAAGAAACAGTGTGTTCAGGTAGTGCCATAGAAAAATCCTAGGGTAATAGGTAGACCACACATAGCAATGAAGTAGCACAAATCCAAACTGGCAAAGACTGGTATTTTTAAAAGACTCTGTGTATATGTATTTCCTCATCTTATCAGGTTTACTCATGGCAAGATCAATTTACATTTCTGTTTTGCTTCCCTTCCCAATGTTTCATGTAAATCAATGTAATAAGACTGCTATGGTTCCTTTTCAAGGTCTGATCCCCATCTAAGTGAATATAGTCTTTTGATTTTTCTCCATTGGTTAGCCAACAAAAAATCCTGTTTCCCATTAATTCTCAACTGTAGTTTTATTTAATGTACTGTTCTGTTTCCACTACATCGGAAAACTTGTGTTCTGGTCCAATTGTCTTTCTTCTCCCCTTCACCAGGGAATGTTTTAGTACTTCAGGGCATACAGTCCCTATTAGGGAAGAGATCTCATATAGGACCATGTGCATTGCATTGGGTGATATTGAGGAGGAATAGAATAAGCACTGTCTTTCACTTCACTAAATATGCAACCTGATTACAAGAGACACACTTTTCGTTCAGTGGACCACTTCCTGTAAGTGCTGGGGTAGTGTTTTGCTTAAGATATTTGCAAGTACTTAAGTTTCCTAATTTAAAAAATGAAGCAAACAGGTCAGTTGAATGCAACAGGCAAGACACTTTTCAATATGTCTTTAAAATTGCCTGTGATAATTTACACCTACAGTAAACCACACATTTAAAATTACTGGCACTGCTTTGTCTTCATGCACTTTGGTATGCATTTTAGTTTTACCATTTAATGATGCCATCAGTTCCTTAACCATCCCTCAGCTTCTATTTAAAAATGCTAATGACTATATATGCCGAATCTGGTATACATAAGGAGTTGTTTTGTGTTACTGGAAGCTATGGAGTCTGTCTCTGCATCCTTCTCTCTTCCTCCTAGATTGTCTGGCTAGTGAACTGTTGTATATACTATTGCTAGTCAACACTTATATGGAATGATGTTCTAAAAAAGCTTTAAAAAAGCCTTCTGAAATGAAAAAAAAAACCAAAAGATGTAGCAGTCTGGCAGTCTACTTGAAGCAACTTTAAAATTCTTTCAGCCTTACTGTAGCTGTAAGATATCTTTCCACAAAACAACTGTTATCTCTTAAGAAAAAAGGAAGACATTTCTCTGGCTTGTTTTCCATACAGAAATTCTTAAATATAATCCCTTCTGCTGCTTTTGTAAGTCAATCACACTAACAGGTACCAGTTATTCAGTGATTGCCTTGGGCTAAATAGAGCAAGTGACAAAAACACTTTTAGGTTGTCATGTATTAATGCAAAATGCTCCCAGACCTCAGTGCTTATTCATCTTCATCTAGTTGACTAATGCTTTTCCCATGTTGTTACATGTTGGTAAATTAAAGAAGCCTTCCAGACAGTTCTGTCAACAGTTTACTGAAATGTACCTCATTAGAGAGGTTCAGCTGTCACATGAGTGTAATTTAATCCTATTGAATTATCACTCAAAAATGTTTGAATACCAGGCCTTTATATGCTGAGAAACAAGGTTTTCTAGGAATACTGTCACGTTTTAAATTGATTAAATATGAAGCATGCAAAGGAAAACCCCAGAGTTTTTTACACTTGCAGTAAGACTTGTGACAGCCCTTTAACCGCATCCTGTATTTCAGAGAATTGCAGGGAACCAGGTGTGCTTCTATTAAGCATTTGTTTTTCTAGATCCATAGCAAAGGTGAGAGTCTGAACACCATGCCTATGAAACTTTTATTTAACCTCCAAAATTAAGAAATTTAATTCCTTAAGTAAGAAATTAAAAGTATAAAGATGAATTTCAAATATCTCAATTGTCAATAATCTCAGGTATCTCAGTAAATCATATGCATTCAGCACTCCTTTTAAAGATCACCAAACATTTTGAAATCTTTGGAATCAGTTCTGTGTTAGCTGACCACTACACATACGATATGAAGTATGTAGTCTGGCTGCCTGTGTGTCTGTATGAGTGCCTGGGGTCTTTAAGTATATTCTGCTCTTACTGAGATTATAGAAATGGGTCCCATCAGCCTGAGCATGATATGCCTGGGAAAGCTCGGAACTGGCATTTTTGGGGAAAAATCTGATGCTTCCCTAAACATACTTTAATGGTTTCTTCAAAATTGATCTGAGGGGACTCAGGAAAGGATTTCAGAATGACAGACAAGGGTAAATTTTGCCTGATTATAGGCTTTTCTGATCATGACAGAGAGCAATGTTTCCTCTTGCATTTATTGTACCTTGAGCGTATGCTGAAAACACATGTTGATTAATTATTTCCTGGGAGAAACTGCAAAAGATTGTTTCTACTTTCCAGTGGAGAAAAGGAATGGTTTTTACATCTCATGCAAGAGGATAAGGGTTTCTCATTCACACCAGCGTCCAGATGGGACAAATGAAGTGTGACATTTGCATATATATTTGTTTGTTATCAACAAATTGGGAGAGGAAATGGAGTGGCATTCCAGATGCAGGATGTCCACTAAGACAGCTTAGGAAAGCTTTCCACCGTGCAGTCCTGTTCCCACTGAAGGACACCAGGGAGTCTCTGAGAAGTGTATCCTCAGTGCTCGGGGCCAGCCCTACCTAGTTTCCTCTCCTGGTAGCTGTGCTGGCTTTACATATTTAATGAAATTTTATGGTTTTAGGCATTGTAAATTATATTCGCTTTCTCAGACCTCTAAGACCTTCCTCCACCTTCCCTCCCTTACCTGTCAAGTTTCACTGGGTATGCTTTAAATTCTGGAGAGGAGAATACTGACTTTGCATAACATAAATGAAAGAACTGGAAAGCATTACATTTTCATACAAATTACATGAAACCCCCAAGATTCTGTCCTTGAGAGGAAGAGAGCAAGGCAGCAAGAGTGCAGAGAAACAATAACTTTTCTTTATTTGTGTGTTTTTGGAATAATATTCCACAGTTCTTATATGGAAAGGAAAATTCTTGCGCTTTGCAGATAGCAAGTGTTAGATCAAATAGGATTTTACTTAGTTTTGTAAAACTAAGAATTTTTGCCATAATCCCACACAAAAGATATGTACATATCTGAGGGAAGTTATTAAAAAAATAAAGTAAAATTGCTGGTAAATAAACATTTGGAGTACAGCAATATTTTCCATTACTTATTTCTCAGTGAAGCAAGCACGCCCTTTCACTAGGCATATCAAGCTTCTCTTCTGCAACAGATGACTACAGCCAAAGCATTTTCAGTGATGAGAATGTACCGTTGCATTTTGTGTATGGGGCTGAACAGCAGCTACAATAGACTACAACTGAGAATATGTAACCTATATGGAGATTTTCAGAGTAGCTGTACTGAAGACAAGGAAGGGTTTATCAGCAGAAAAGTAATCACTTCTTTGCCACTCCTAAGATACTGGTTTCACAAAGGCAACTAACTTTCTTCTTTATCTCTCTGTATGAGGCAATAATCAGATCAATGTATGTCTAATATTTTGAAATACTACCTAACAAGCAAGCACTTCCTTAGTGTGGTTGAACACTGGCACAGGCTGTCTAGAGAGGCTATGGAATTTGCCTGTCAGAATCATGCAGGACACAGACCTGGACAACCTGCTCTAGGAAAAGTGACATGAAGTGAAACATGACTAAAAGAAAGCCTAAAACTTCTCTAATATTTTCAGTATAAACTCTCCAGCTGATTAGAAGAAAAAAGGGAATTTTAGGTTAAAATAAAGTAGATCCAAGGTGGCAGACCAAGTTGTCTTTCCTCCAGTACTTCCTTTATCTCATAGAAGGTGCTATGGCCACCAGGTACTGAAGTCCAGCTTCATGTAAAATGGGTGCTCTTTTATTCAGGTGACATTGGGAAAACAAGTGTTGCATATGTATTACTGTGACATTCAGTCCAGGTTCACTAAAAGAAATCTTAAATAATATGATACTTTTGTATCATATTTGTTTTTATTGTAGTTCTACCAAAAATGTTACATGCTGTATACCACACCAGTGCTTGTCTTCTGTACTCAGAACTAGCAGTGAGATTTGCTGTAGCTCAGGCCATGACAGCACTCTCTAAAAATAAATAAATAAACAAATAAATAAAATAAAATTATATAACAAAATGCCAAAATGTGCAGAAAAGCCTAGAAATCAGAAGCCACTAAAACTCATTAGATTCAGACCTAAAGAATACTGAAATATAGAACATCTGCATGTCTGTTTCAACATTCGTTTTTTGTTGAGTTCCTTTCATATATTTCAAATAACGAAAGGTAAAGCTGAATTTATATAATTTCAATTTTTTAACAAAGAAGTATTTTCTGTTAAAAAGTATCTCATACATTTGTTAGTCAAACCACATGCATCTTTGTCATACAAAAATCTTCTGTTTAGATATCAGTATATTCTTGGATTACACTGACTGTGCTAATTAAAAACACTGTGTACAAAATGCTTGTTTAAAGCCTGAAGTTCAACATGTAGTGCCCTAGTCTAATCACACTGTTTTTTATTTCCAGTCACATAGGCACAAAGCTACCTGTCGAATTCAATGACTCAACTCCCAACTGGAAGTCCACTGAAGTCAATAGAGAGATTCCAGTCACCCCAACAAAAAGTGTATAAAACTTTTCTATGGGACCATCTCATTTTTCATTTTTTTATTTTAAAGTGTTATATCTGTAAGCATTGCTAGCACAGTGCTATAAATGTCCTTTCTTTTGTTAATAGTTATTTTCATGGGATGAGCTCATAACATTACAGATCTTTGTTATTTTTTTTAAGTATTAGTTGAGAATGTGTTTTTGAATATCTGAAATTTCGATGGCTTCTGCTTGCAGAGTGATTTGTTTCCAGCTCCACTTCATACTTCTTTGTAGTAGCTTAGATCTCAATTATCAAATACATGTCCAAATCATAATATTCATGTTACCTAGGATTTCCTCTAGAATGCCATGGTTTTAGAGAACTAGGTGTTTGGCTAGTGATTAGCCTTTGATATATACAAAGTTGGATCACTTTCTTTTCTCAGCAAAGTAAAACTTGTTAAAACTGGATTTCATTTTACACTGAAAGACTGCTGAAGAGCTTTTTTTTTTCCCATTCCTATTTAGGGAATAATTTGTGAATATCAAAAGGCTTACTATTGTCAGAGGAAACTGTCCTTTTCCCACAGAGCATTATTCCCTTAAGCCACCTCTGCTACTAGTCCTTTCTTTGGTGAGCCAGCTCAGCTTACTATGCAACCAGAAAGCTTTATTCTTGCCAAATTAGTTCTCTGTATGTGTGGTGGACTGACTTGGTGATGTATCAGGGAGTGCAGGATCTCATGCCTGGGAGAAAGGGAAAGGCTCTCTTTCATTGCAAAGAGCAACTACTTTAGCCAAAGAATTAACACAGGACCCTTACAATACATTTAGCCCAGCTGGAGTTAACTATAACTGATGTATTTGAATGAATTAGGTGAAATGTAAGCATCACTGAAGGTTGCAAAGTTTTCAAACCGTCTTTCCAAAAGTCAGGCTTCTACCCAAGTACTTGCTCGGTGGCATTTGTGAAGGACCTGTTCAAATTTGCGTTGACTTTCTAGGTATATTCAGTCCTGTGCTAACACGGACACTGCAAGAGGAACAAAAGTACTAGCAATTTGTGTTTTAGTACAGATTTAGTCCTTGGCCATAGAATCCAGCACACCAGGAATTGCCTTCATACAATTTGAGAAGTGAAATCAGCTACAAGCTGTCAGCATATTCAAAAAACAGGAGTAAAAGCAGAGAAGGTATTGCCTGAACTCTCTTCATTCAGTAGTTCACCTGCACCGTAGATACATAATAAAATAATATACTGCAATATCATCCTGTGATATTAAGATCATAGCTTTTTCCCCTGTGGAAAAGCAGAAACTGAATAGCTGGGCACAGAAGTGTAACATAAGAAAAGAGATAGTCATTATTCACAAAGAAAAATGAGAATATGAAAGCTGGTATGCCTAGAAATTTTTGCAGAGGGTGGGCATGCTCCCAGAACAGGCACATGCATGACTGGAAGAGGGCATTTGCATTTCAAGACAAATTTGCTGCTTGTTTTATTGTTACTTTAAAGCGGAGGAATAGCCTGCAAAATCAGATGGTTTGAAAAGGAAAATTCATCTTTCAAGTAAAAGAAAAAAGATAACAAAAGCATGGAAAGGCTAACCAGGACGGAAGGCATTCTTGAAGCAGCTGCTCCTAAATGAAAGTCTAAAAAGACTGATTTTTTTTGTTCTGACATGCTTGTCTGGTTCTTAGGAAAATCCTTGTCCTGTCTTCTTTCCAGCTGTCTTTCTTTTAGAGCTCTGTTAAAATCTGCACATGCTTAAAAACAAACTTTGAGAGATCTTTTTTTTCCCCACACCACTTGCAGAAGGTAATCTTGAAGGCAGTAGAGTGAGTGTTATCACCGGTATACTGTTAAAATCTGCACATGCTTAAAAACAAACTTTGAGAGATCTTTTTTTTCCCCACACCACTTGCAGAAGGTAATCTTGAAGGCAGTAGAGTGAGTGTTATCACCGGTATAAGCCATCTCCTCAAATAAGCTGTCCCTTATCTATGAGAAGTAGCCTCCAAAACCTTCAGTTCATGGTACATGGTATGGTTTAAGCCAAAACCATACATAATATGTTTCCCATGTTGATCAACAGATATTTTATAAAATGGAGGCATACTGCAAAAGTAGTATTTCAAATACTCTTGATTTGACCTGACATAATTTTCCAAAGAATCGATAATCTTGGTACCTCTTCCACAGTTTCTTTTAGAAACCATTCTGTAATGGACCTCTCTGATAAGGCTTTTATTTAGCCTACAAAATATAAATACACTGTTTGGTATTACATCTGGGCAGCACTTCTAAAGTTTTGTCTCATCTCATAGGCTAGGTGTTGCATGCACCAAATGAGATGTAAAAGCACCACTTTCCTCTTTCGCTGTAAAATATAAAGAGGCACAAAGAAGTCTCAATTAATTGAAAAGAGGTGCAGCCTAAAAAGCTGAGAAATAACATGTTAGGAACATCCATACATCCATAATGCTGCAGAAAATCGCAACAGATAGAATAACCCAGGCTGCCCAGACTTCTTGCAAGGTTCTATTAGCCCTTCAAAAGCCAACAGGCCAGATAAGCTTGTTGTTAGAAGTCCAAGAACAAGCCACAGTAGCAGATAGCTTTTGCATAAGAGGCTGTTTGAGGTACTTTGAGCCCACAGCCCTGATGCTACCACCTGTTGTAATTCTTTAAGTATGTGGCTTAAACTACAAGGTGTAAAATTGTGTGGATGTCAATAGTGAGAAAAACATGGGTGCACACTTTACTGCTGTGTTTCTACCCTGACATAGGAGACATGAGAACAGAGAGGACTAGACTTCTACTCCCTACAGTGTGCTCCAATTAGCAGAGTTACTTCTAGATGGTCCTAATTTATATCTGGACAGGGACTAAAGTAGTTTCAAAATTAAAAGGTCATATCCATAGTTCTGACTGTCTTTTTCCTTTATCAAACATATCTTGGCAAAGAAAATAATCTGTCCTTTCTGCCTGTAAAAGTAGAGTTTTTGAAAGCTCCATATTTTTAATATGTCTTTACTAAGGTTGTGTAAAGCACTTGTCTCCAGACTTGGAGATGATCTTTCTTATTTATCCAGCTATCTTGACAATTTACTTCTTCCCTAAGGGACCATCTTTAAGGGGACTGGAATGTAGGTTGATTCCTACATTTTGCTTTGCTGTCAGTAACTCTCTGCAAAAAAGATAGCTAGTTCTTGCTGTGAAGGTGATGGAATTTTGGTGCACCAAACTCATGGCTGCACAAAATTGAGCTTTTAGTAATTACCTTAATCCTTAGATAATACATATGTACTTATTTGTTTTAAGCATATAGAGAAATCCATGTGCGTACAGACATTATATATATATATATGCATACATATATGTATGCATATATTTAAACAACATGCCTTTACTTTGCCTTATATTTACACTTGCTGGCATGGCATAGCCCATGGAATTATCTTCACAGCTATTTTGTAGCCGTGACTGCTGTTACCATGCAAGAATGGGGAAAATATTATGCTTTTTTTTTTTTAGTGTGTGTCAGTTTTCATTAAATCTCTAACATTTTTATACCAAATAAAGAGTGGAGATTTTTAGCCTATCCATGCTTTATTATCATTGCTAAATGAACATGCGGGTTTTTTTTTTGTTGTTGTTTGTTTGGTTTTTTTTAATATTAAACTGTGAAGAACGAATTTCTTTTAAAGGATAAACAATTTCTGTATAAAATACGGTACATTAATTGTACTGCAGCTTAGTGTTACTACGTCTGAATTTGATCATTTCTCTGAATCTTTGAAATCAGGTGGTTCTCAGTTACTTTCCAATGACATTTAACAGTTAGACTTAAAAATACAGAAGAATGCATTATAAGTTTTACCCAAAATGATTATGGCAGTCATTTGAATAAAATACAGATTTTGCAAGCTGTAAAGCATATCATTATACTATATACTGGTCTAACTAAGGTTTGGTTCACAAACTACAGTGCTCTAACCAAGTCATTAAATCTATCTAAAAGGGCCTCATTTGAGAAGCAATAAAATTTTTAATCATTTTATTATTAAAAGAGTGTTTAATATGTAGCTAATTAAATGCCAAAGGCAGGTTATCTGAGTTTAACCTTCAAAAAGAAAATGATGTATCAAAGTCTGCCTCTGGCATCATGGGATAGAAATGTCATCCTCATAATCATTGCGTGACAACTAGCTGGTGGCCTTTTCTAGAGCTATAGTTAAATTACCTGATTAAATTAATAGCCATTTAGATGTTTTAGGAACTGCACAGACCTATACTAAATGAAAATTAGGTCCATTACATTTTCTGAGTGGGCTAGATAGACCCTAAAATAAAACACGTATGCCATTGTCCACATTACTTAGATTAAGCAATTAAAAGCCCTTTCTTAAAAGCTACTAATTTTCACAATGTGCCAAGAACTAGGTTTACACTAATGAGCAGAGAGAGGTTTTTTCTGCTTTTTCTCTCCACCTTTTTTGCATATTTTAGTATCAAAAAAATCCTAGGGACTTGTGTATACATGTTAAACATACCTCAAATGTGCAAGCATATGTGGGTATTGTGTTGTACTGACTTCTCCCAAAGCTTGATCTCCTAGGAGAGCAGTAATGGAGGACATTAAGCATTTATGGATAAGGTCCTGCTAAAATCTCCATGGTCTGCCCAATGCTACCTAGAGTCCTTTAGCACTACATTCAATCTCCATGAACAGACAAGACCTTGTCTGTCATGAGTGGATGAAATGACTAGTGAAAAACACAGTATAGGTGCTTGCCATGCCAGACATGTTTTGAACTACAAGGGAGTCACTTTTGGGTCTCAAGAAAGAGTATTTCATCTCAGCATTCTGCTTGGGAGACAAAAAGAAATAAAAATCGAAGTGTAATCATTATAGATAAAGCCTGTATGGTATCTTAACATTTTATTACTCAGTTATATGCAAATATCTCAACTTGTGTACAATGTTCAGTTGCAAACAGGTTTTTTTCTATGCAAATTTGTTTTAGGGCAATAGTGACTAGAGCAGGTGGCAGGAACTCCTGCAGTCTGGCCTGGGTTCTGCTGCAACACCAATAAATTGCTGTTCCTGCGATTCTACATCCTTGAAAGTAAAGAACAGCCTTAGCTTCCTCAGGATCTGGCCCCAGAAAGCTCCTGTCTGCATACCCATCTGTAAAATTAGTGTGCCTATCATTATTCCACTGTGAAGACTGCTGTGAAACTTATGACTCCATCTCTGAATGGCTCGAGATCAGTCCGCACTGTTGCTCAGTTGCTTGTATAGTTGCATCCCCTCATGAAATCCTAAATTTGTGTGTACACAATCTTAAAGACTTGTCTGAATGTATTTAATAGATTTCAGTACCCAAAA
This sequence comes from Tetrao urogallus, assembly GCF_951394365.1. Taxonomy (NCBI): domain Eukaryota; kingdom Metazoa; phylum Chordata; class Aves; order Galliformes; family Phasianidae; genus Tetrao; species Tetrao urogallus. The sequence goes on from NC_136814.1 coordinate 18,959,965, forward strand.
ATAAAAAAATCCATTCAAAATCACCGAGCAGAGCTGTCTGTTCAATAGATTAAGTCAGTACATTCCATAAGTCAAAAGTATTCATCGATCTTCTTTCTTAGAACATTAGATAAAACTGTTTTGTACATTAGTCTTTAAAGTGATGCCGTTTTTACTGGATTAGAAAATCTAATGGTGAAGCATGATTTAAAAAAAGAAAAAAAAAAAACAAGTTTCCTATTTTATATTTAACTCAAGTGTTTTCAGAGTTGGTAAAATGAAACATGATCCAGTCATATGGAAGAGCTTCTGTCATAGAAGCTATGCTTTAATAAAACACAATTTAGCATTTCATTGTTCTGTTACAATTAGAAAGGCAATAATAACATTTATCACCATTCTTGCAATTTCAAATGCTTGCATTTCATATGTACTTCATTTTTGAAGTCTGCTATGTAAGTAAATGCTTTTACCAGTGATGTGTTGACACTAGAAAAAAGAGGTTCCTACAGAAAAGCTTCAACTTCATGATAAATGACATGGATCAGACTGTTAGATGCTCATGAGGTTAAATCCTCTCATTGGCATGCTGAATCATATTAGGACTGCATACAGCTAAAAATATCTGTTTAAAAGCACACATATACTTAAAAAAGAAAAAAAGAAAAAAAAAGAACTAGCAACAACAAAACAATTCCAATACTTCTAAGCGAATTTACTGCAATATTGCAGGTGAATGCAATGGCAGTCTGACTGTGCCCACAAGCCTGGTACAACATCATGGTTATGAGTGAGGTGCTGCATCTACCTCAAATAGCTCAAAAAGTCACTTGGGCAATGATTTTGAGTGGGTAACATGTAATTCACATAGCTGGCATTTGGCAGAGGCTGGGACCCAGACTGATTTGCAGTAGGCATCATCTAGTTGTTAGGTCTTAGAGAAGATGGAACTGCTGGATAGGACAACAGTTTCCAGAAAGCTGCTGTTTTGAGCTTTTAAAATACCAGTGTGTAAATTAGAAGCTATTCCTGTTCTGAGCAATGGATTTGCTCAGATAATCCATAATTAGCCTCAGCATGAACTACTTGTCTATGTGTTGCTCTATGGTGCGCAGAGAGATGAAGACCACCAAACCCCTCTGATCCTGCTTAATCAGGACTAAGCTTTAAACACTAGCAGCAAGCTGTGCTAGTGGTAAGAGTAGGGGACATAAGTTCACGTGTTGAAGATCTAAAGTGCAGAACTAACTGGAGCTATTGCATAACATTAGCTTATAGTGATGTAACTCTTTCATCTGGAGAGCCTGACACACTGAGGGAATATTAAAACACTAGTCTTGGTAGAGCTTAGATATTACTCCTATATTACTCTGTCTGTCATTGTTAGTGAGCAAAATAATACATAGAGACAAATGACCATTTATATTAAAATGCTGACTCTTTTTTAACCCAAAAATTATTCAACAGGGAGTCAGATAATACAGGCTCTGTAGCTCAAACAAGTAAAGACAACAGCCTTGCCCAGGGCTCTTCAGCATCCACACCAGCTGCCTGATTTTCATAAAGGAAATTAATTTCTTAGAAAGATACTTGACAAAGGATGAGAAATATAACGTAATGAAAAAGATACAGCTATATTTCTCCTGTGGGAGAAAAACAGTCAAAAAACCTTGAAGGAGAGTATCAGACACCCCAGAGGAATAAAATGCCCTAAGGGAAAAAAGTTTGAGCAGTGTTGGTGCTTCATGAATGCATATTTTAGGCAATTTTTCTCTGGCTGATGTATGTTGTACTTTTAAATGGCTTTAATTCTTCTGTTAGTCTCTACATAGTGAGCTGTGTAGTTCCAGCCTGTGTTCAGTTTCTGAAGAAAACTATTCTATCCTAGCTGAAACTAAGACAGTTCAGCTGCACACAATATATCTGAAAGATTCCCATGAGTTTCTCTCTGCTGCCCCTGGGTCTGCGCTGAGCACTGGTCTTCTGGCATCTACTGGAGTGAAGGTGAACCCAGCTTCAATCGGTATGAAAATAGTTACAGGCTTTCTCTGCAACAGCTCCCACTGCCCTCACCAGTAGGTGAGCTTACACCTGATAGCAATAATTGATTTTCATTTTTCCAATGTTTCTTTCTTTGGTGAAGAATCATATTCATGTGCTACACTATGTCTTGCCATAGGATGTAAAACTATTCCATCGGCTTCACTGGAGCTACTCAGTATGAGATAAGATGACAGAGCAAATCATTATTCTGGCTCAGATAATGTGCTTTAAGATAAATGTGCTAGACCATGGTTTTAATAGTGGAATATTAGATTTCATAACCAATGCAACAAACCAACACAACTGAAGTATTAAATACTAGAAAAAATGCTCATGGAAAGAGAACATGGGCATACCTGCTTAAAAACAAAACAATTAAAAAAAACATTTTTATGAAGAATACAATTGGAGGTCACTGACTACCAGCAGGGTACTGAAAGTGCTGAAATATAAACAAAAGTAATTTTTAAGTGTAACTGTAGTCATTCAAGTGGAACATCTTATTTTCAAAACCATTTTACTTTTAAGAGAGACTTGTCTTCTCAATGCTAGTAGCTCCCATGTTACCCAGACTTCTAGATATGCTTGTTTTCTCTCCATTATGAAGGGAAATCAATAAAGAAATGTATTACATATAATTTAGATACTTCTATATATTTATTTCTTCCATCTATGTTGTTAATTATGGATTTATGGTATTATAGCAGAGACTGAAGTATCTCCATGTCACACATGTCATAAGAACAGGTCTTCAGGTCATTGAGAGCTGATCATATTCGCTTAATTTATTAGAGACAGTGTGTGAGGTCTTGCATGCACTGCATACTCTAACCCAGCTCATGGATTTTAATGGAAAACTGTCTAGAGTTCTGTTCATACAAAAAGAAACATCAAAGGATAGGAGCTTCCAAAAGGGCAGTGAGCTGGGAACTGCCTGTGGTGAGAGCTGTGCCAATTGTCCCAAGCATAGATCTGTTTCACCAGCTGATGCAGCTATTTGATAAGCTGTCACTGCATGCTGGATGTGCCAGATGAGAAGAGAGTGTGCTAACCCTGACCATTTCCATGAGTAGGAAGTGCTGGATCTTCATAGAAAAGCCTCATTTGTTCCTGTGCTGAAGCCATCTGAAACTGACCCAGAGCACCCAGAGATGCTGCTGAAAACTGAGCTATGCTAACTGGCCTGTTCTTCAGTTGGCTGGAAAAGGGCAGTTTCTGTCATTGCTTTACTGAAATAAGCACACTTCTTTGCCAATAGTCCCATGTGGAAGAGCTACTAAGTGCAAGGAAGGGGTGAGAGAACCCACTGTGCTCAAGAATACTCATAAACTTACAAAAATGTATCTCAAATACAAAAATTTCTCAATTTGGTCCCATTCTGTGGGAAATCCCATATATAATTAAGCCTGGGAGTCTTCTGAAACCAGCCAGTTTATTGCTCTGAGAAGAAATAGAAAGTACAAAAGTGTAGTCACACATGGTGTTGAGATTTGCAGCATTTACATCTATCTGGGTCTCCTGTGGGAACCCAGTAAGCGTGGGCCTAGCACTAAGGACCAGATCTGGGTTCCGGCACAGTGTGCCTGAGAACTGGCTCTGGGTTCAGAACTGCTCCAACAGGATGAGGACTTTCCTCTGCTCATGTAGTTAGCTCAGTATGATTCAAACTTCCATAGAGGCTCTTTTTGAGTTTGGCAAAAATCTCAGGGCCAGTTTTTGGAAGACAATGTTGCCTACTTCTAGTTCAAAGCAGTGGTTTAATGTCTCATCAAAGTTTTGGTATGTACAAATTAGTTATCTTTCTCTTTGCTGATGCAGAAGAGCATTTTATTTTAATCTGCGTTACTTTTTTAATTTTATTTTTTGAATAAGCATTTGCTGACTGTCTTCACTTCTTTAAATACTATCTGGAAGGTACAACCGTGCAGTACCTCTCCCTATTTCTGAACAGTGTATTTATCATTTCATTATTTACATTTCTGGCTTGCAGTGTTGATGCAAATGTAGTAAATACTATTAAGACCTGTGTGCTTTAGCATCTGTGGAATATCATCACACCTCCAAGGCTAAGCCTGAAGCTAAAGTGTTTAAGAATTTATATGGCCATTCTTTTTCTCTCTCTGTGGCATTAGAAGGGGGGAGAAAGAAAAAAAAAAAAGCAATATTGAAATGCATAACCTACCACAGAAAATATAACTGGCCTATTTATGATTATGATTCACAGTTCAGTCAGTAGAAAATATGTTCTGCAGGTTTATGTCGTTAGTGGTTATTTGTTAATGGCAACTCCTACATACATTTTTCTGCAAGTGTTTTGGATTTTAGGAGAAAATGTGCCCTTCAAACAAGTTATTTCTTTGAGGGATCTTTCTGTAAGTGGGTTTAGCTGTGTATTGACTACTCATAATATTTTCTGTTATTATCTTGTCAGGGTTCAATTCATTACTCCATTCATTATTCAATTTGTTGGGCCATGAGCATCTGAATAATTGAAAACTGCAGAAGTATTATAAATTATAGTGTCTCCATGAAATCCTGGTTTTAGGGTTTATGACTTGACTTTAAGAAATCATTCTCTGTTGAAAGTTGGCATATGAGGTCTCATTTTTAAAGCAGAACCTTATCAGTGTGGTGATTTTTAACATCTTTGTTTTTGCATCTTTAAGAACTCAGGTTGCCCAAGTATATTAAATTGTAGACTTTTTAGAACAGTTTATCTGTTTTTTAATTAGTATTGCTATCTCAGTGTTGTGGTCTAGGAGCAGATAAAGAAATTAATTTATTTTGAGGTTAATAAGCAATTTGCAGCTATTAATTAAAATTCTTCCCTCCCCCCCCCCTTCAGTAGAGTTCATACTGCCTCACTATATTAAAGACAAAAAATATTTTTGTGGTCTTTTGCAGGTCAGTGATGTTCCTAGGCAGGAATATGAACTGACATTTAGCTGTTATTTTAACTCAAGTGCAGTATGTCTGACTCAAATGTGTTTTTTAATTTTATTTTTAGCTCCTGTGTTTTGATTTGGTATAATGTTTTATTTCTATTCTCTGGATAAATTTTATTTAATGGCATCATATTTATTCTAAGAGAACAATCTTATTTCCAGAAATATGAATACCAAATATTCTACATTCTTCTCTTGACTATGTTGCTGAAAGATCAGCAGACTTCTACCAGGGCAGTCTGTTTCTTGCTCCTAATTCTTAAACATTGCCTGTCTTTAGGTTGTAGGCCAAATGCAAGAAGATGTGCCTGAAGCAATGAATCTGCTTTCTATATGGATCTGACATTAAGGTTACAAAATAAATTTTAATTTATTCCTCTGCTGACTATTGGTATCCTCACTTGCTTCTTCCAAAATGACTGCTATGATGATCTAATTTTGCAATTACGATATAGGAAAATTTTATGATATAGGAAAATTAATAGTTATGCTGTTGGAAGCTACAAAAAAATAGCAAGGATGATGTGATGAAAATACATGTATTATCACGTGAACCATATTATTTGGTTTGGCCACAACCTTGTGCAGAAGGTAAGAGAAGGACATACTACTGAGAAGACAGTGTGATGCTCATTGTCATCTCTCAGATTCTGACTCAGTAGCTCAAACCTGTAGGTGTGACACAGTTGGAAATATCTTGTTTGTTCTATCCTCCTCTGCCTGCTGGTCTGTAATGTTATAACGACATAGAAAGTATAGCAGTAATAGCAGAGCAGCACAATCCTAGCAGCTACAGATACAGTAACAAAGGAAGAAAAACTGCTTACTTTTAGAAGGCATTCATCAGGCAGGGATCTCCAGCAAGATACCTTCACCTCCACTGCCAACTCTTAAATGAGGTCTGGGAAGAGATGGATCCTGGCTACACCTCTTCCAGTCACTCGGATGCATTTCATGCACCTGAGCTCCCCTGGGTTGGACCTGCCTTTCCACCAGGTGCTCAATCTCTAGTTCAAGCCATGACTTAGCATTTCCACTACATGGTCCAACAAAGTACAAGGTTCCTTAGATTCTGATGCTTTGTGCATCCTGTCTTCCCTTTCTACCACCTCTTTTCACTGCTTTACTTATAGCCCCCAGATCTTCTAACAAGTATTAACTTTCTCATTTTTTGGCTTCTACCATCTTCCATAATCAGACAAAAAAGAGAACTATCCCATTAGTAAGATTTTCATACAGAGTTTGTGTACACATTGTCATCTAATGCAACTTTTAGATCATGTCCCCTTACACCATCATTTGCCTACTTTGTCCTTTAGGTCTGCAAAAGTATGCCTGTGTACTTCTGTATTAATTATGTCAATTATTTTTCTTCCTTCAGCTTGGGAGGCTTAGGATTCTTAGAGAGCAAACTGCTATCTATATCTGACTGTGAATATCTATTCATGAAATAGTTCACCTAGAATAAGGAAAAATTGATTTTTGTAATAATCTGTGCTGCGGAAGAGCAGAAGGTGGCTCTCTGACAATGGCAGGTTGCCTTAATGTGGTTATTGTGACTGTACCCATAGGATTGCCTGCAGTTTGACTACAGGAGTGCTGAACCTACTGAAATTTTGCTCATAACTTCATCAGAGTCGGATATTGCAAGGGGTAGGTGGAAGAACCAACCTCGTCTAGGAGGCATAGGAAGGCTTGTCCTGGAAAGAAGTGGCCACTGATGAAAATCTCTCTGTGGGTACAAGAGACCAGAGTGAAGGGCTAGAAAGTCCTGCAACAAATTCCTGCTACATAATAAAAGGGTGACAAGTTTAAGAGTTCTGGGCCTGTGGTGGTGCAGATGGGTTCTGCAGTGGGGGGTGACCAAATGTAAATGCAGAGTGGAGCTGGGGAGTGTGGGCAGCATCAGAAATGGAGGGGAATGGGAGGAAGGATGGTTGATGAGCAAGGAAGAGGGTAAAAAGGTTAGCAGTGAAGTGTGCAACATTCCACTTGTTTTATTTTCTGTCCCGTTATTGACAATCCTGTTTCTCAGTCATTATTTAATGGGTAGTTTGTCTGAGAGAGAAGTAAGACTGATTGGGTGCAGGGAGCAAAGTAATTAAAACTGCAGGATAAAAAACTGCTTTAGGAAATCTTACACCTACTCAGATTTTTTATATCAAAGTAGGTAGCATCTGATTTAATGACATTTCCAAATAAAATAAGAAATTTAATCTGAAAGCTACTTTTCTGGCTTGCTTTCTGTACTCTTAAAAGTAAACTCAGGCTCTTCAAAATACTGCAAGCAGTTCTGTTGTCAAGCTATTGGATAGCCAATTCCATATTCAGTATAAATGTCTTTGACAAAGTCCAGCTAGGATCTACAATGAGAGCTTTTGAGACCTAAATGGCTTTTTATTTATGAGTTTTACAGGGTGAACAAAACCTGTGTTTATAGTAAAAATACATCTTTAACAGTAGGGGAGCTGCATTTGTGCCACAATGCACTTACAGTGCAGAATCATATTTAATAAAGAGATACTTAGTTTGCTATTGAAAAGGATTGCTTGCAGGAAGATATAAAAGCTACTTAGATATTTTTATAGAACTTTTGCATAAATCTTTTATCCATAACCTGATCTAGTGACATAAATATTAGCAGCTTGTTTCTATTTCACCTGCTGTAGAACCACTGCTGTCCTACAGCAATAACCAGCAAGGGAATAGAGCTATTTGCTACAGTCATAAATAAGAAGGGGTGTCACAGCTGTTTTCATTTGACTGAGCAGTAATGGAGTTAATTATACTTCCAGTCTCTTTGTTTTTGATCTGTGTTTCCAAAGTCATTGAAGCTTCTTGAATTCTTGCATTTTTTTAACCCTTTATTCCTTACTCACTTGTATTAGATACTGTCTTCAATTTGGAGGGAGTTTTATTGTTATAATTCTTTTTAATATTATCCATGCTTTTCTTATTAAAATTTGTTACTTGAAAATCTCTATTAAAAATCAATGTCTTTATTTGTACTGTGCAGCGCAATGATAGATGGAGAACATGCTCTTTCTTGAAGATCAGGCATATAAACTTTTTTGGAAAATAAGTCTGCGTTAATCTCTGGCAATAGGCTTCTCTTTCTTTATGAAAAGGAACAACATAATAAAGCTATTCTTTGATCAAATCTATCACATTATTTAAATAACTGTTGTAATTAAGGAAGTCAAAATGGTGTCCAGATCAGCACAAATGGGGAAAAAGGTCATTCCTATTTAAGAGCACTAACCCAAACAGTTGCTACTCTGCAGCACATCTGGCAAAATGCTTTTGAAGAAAACCTCTGTGTTGTCTATTTGTAGCTTTTCCTGTTAATTGCATTTTTATTTCTTTATTTTGACTTTTTAAAATGTAACAGTTGAAGGTAAGAATAAACTGAGTGAAATCTTTGTTTATAGATTTTAATGGCAACATCTTGAATGTGGACAGGTTTTGCTGAGAGAATCTGTAGACTTGAAAAGATATGTGGGGCTAAAGTGACTGTATGGCAAATGTCGTTCTGAGCTAGATTTGAAAAGTTACTGTTTTTGTGGGAATCGGGCACTGCGCAAAAGTGAAAACAACACCAGACCCTTGTCTAAATATCTTCATGTTAGAAACGTCTTTTGAGATATACATCTAATGATGTGCAAGCCAATATATGACAAAATCATAATTAAGAACAAGTTCTACAACTGTAATTCTCTCATACACAATTTTAAATCCCAGAAATACCATTGAGATAGTAAGCAAGGAGATAGCTTTAGCAGTCAAGCATAAACATAACTGCTAATTCACATTTTAACTCAAAATTACTTGAAAATTAGCATGAGAAAAGCCACTGTGACACCAGCATAGAAAGTCTGTCATAAGTAACCCTTCTATTTGATCTCAAATACAATTGTTCTATAATTATTACAGCATTGCAAGACTGAGAATTCCGTATTATTTTATCTCATTTGTTTCGCTGACAAACAATTAACAGAACAGACAGGATGAGCTGAAAGACATGAGATAAAAGGAGGTGAGAAAAAGTTCCTAGCAGTCCTGCCAAAGTGCCCCTATAATAAGGCCGCAGAAATCACCATACACAGGAGCAATGTTTCTTACGTGGGATTTTAGCAGGTTGCCTTCTGACTCAAGCTAGCCCAGAATGCCTTTAGAAGGACTCCTAAGAGAGCATTTGTTGAGATGCTGCATATCTGGTCTTGTGGATGAAACAATCAAATCTCTTATTGAAAACAAAACCCTCTTTCAGTGTGAGAAGAATCACTGTTCTGTGGTATCTTAAGACTATTTCAGACTAGAGAGAAGGAAGACTATTTTCCACTGCCAAAGCCTTTAGTAATCCACCCCACTCAATATGCCTACATATGATCTTGTTAGCATTGCCTATTCATGTAAATTCAATTTATCCTTTGCTGAAAGTTACGGAAAGTGGGTTTTTTTTGTTGGCTTTTTTTTCCACGTTTATTTATTGATTTATTGGTTTGGTCTTTTTTTATTTTTGTTTAATTTTGTTTTTCTGTTTTTCTGTATTTGTTTTTTAGTGTTTTTTTTTTGTTTGTTTGTTTGTTTGGTTTTTTTTTTGGAAAAGCTTAGCAAAATTTAAAACCCAGGTTACACTATGAGGTATATAAAACTCTACTCTCAGTAATGGATTTAGCCAAGCTACAGCCTTTGCTACAGAAGGTCAAATTTTCCACTCTGAAGTCTTTCAGAGTCTGAATCCAGTTTGCATATTGAGCTCTCAGAACTATTTTCAACTACCAAGGGCATCTGAGCATGAAGAGCACATTTCTTGATGTCTTTAGTTACAAATTGGCACACAGATGGGCTGCAGTAGCATGATGGGGAGGGGACTCACATCTTAAATCCGCTCTGTTTATTACCCAGGAAGTTTTGATCAAGTTTATGGTGTTAAAGACTCCAACATATCAACTCCATTGAAGAACAGGACAAGCTATTGTAAATATGAACCATCAAAGCATTAGCCATTTCAATGAAATGAAGCAAATCAATTGTTTTATATAAAGGTGCCTTTCAGATCTCCTTTTTCAGGTTCTCAGATCCCATATCAAGTTCAGCATTATTAAATGTTGGACTATGGACTGCAAGAGTAATTTTTTAGGACTTCTAAAGGGTCACTTTGCTGCTAACATGCTTGTCTTTGCATTTTACTTGACCTAAACAGGATCACATGCACACATAGACACATACAAATATACATGAACCAAGATAAATTCTGTTACACATAATACTCATTTGAGCCCTAACCCAGCATAGAATTTGAAGTCTTACAGAAAATTAAAGATGTGCTTGAAATGCTTTCAGAAGGTGGGATTGATATTTCCAGTGAAATGCATCCACTATTGTAATGATCTGGCTAGGAACCTTACTGTTTATCTGCAAGCGAAAAATACTGTCAGCTCTAGGGAAATGTAATATAAGTATTTGGTAGTGCATCGTCTGCTCACCTTTGTAAACAGCTACATATCCATATCAGTGGGATATTGCCCTTACCTGAGGTGACCATTAGCTGTTGAAAGGTTGCTGCTAAAATGCTGTGCCTATGCTCTCCATGTTCCAACAACACAAATTGTTTGTACAAGTATTCAAGGGGTGGGGAATTGTCATTCCTTTCTGCCTGTTGTCTACCCTCCATAAGGGAAATAAAAAGTTTATGTTGTATGAGTACTTTTGTCCTACTATCTTCAGGGAATTTCTATGCAAGAATTTTCTGGTGAAACGTAGAATTTCTTAAATTCAAGCATGAGGAGTATCCATCTCAAAGCCATTCCTGAATTTAAATGGAGAGTTAAATGCCTCCATAGCTGTAGTCAGTGTTTCGAGCCTAGTTAGTCTTTCCACTGTGCTTGGTAATTGAAGGCACCTGATTTTAACATATGCTTTCTTTAACATACCAAAGCACTAGGCTGCTATGTTTCAAAAAAATGAGAGGCTAGAATGAATTTCCTTCTTCCAGTAAAAAGCAGAATTTCCTCTCCAAAATTACATTGGCTTGTGTTCCATTATGCCTAATATACTTTCCAACAACACTGACAGGTTTAATATCTGGTATTTGTGATGCTTAAGAGCTAAAGCTGTATGATTTATACCTCTGGAAAAACTGTATTTCTAGCTTTCTAATGGGACAAACAGAAGTTGCACCCAGCCCTGGAATGTCCAGAGTCATTGAACCTTGAAGCTATGATATGCATTTAAACACAAAAGTTATTTCAGGTCATTTTAACATGATTTTAAATAAATAAGGTATAGCTTTCCCAATTTAAAACCAAATCTGGTAATAATTTAGTACGACGGATTTTGGACATAATATCCATCATACATGCCTGCTTTTCCAAAGCATGCAGTAAAATGCAGAATTTACTGTAAATTGCTTGATTGCTTTACTTTCCTCCCAGATTCAGCTCAGCGGAGTAACAATGGTATAAAATTGGTGAGAGATGAGACCTTTCTTGTGCCTCAGTGATTCCAATTTCTCACTTTCATGTGAACCTAATCCCTCTCTCCTAACTGATCATCCTATTGACCCTTCAGGAATCAGTCAGGAGGAAGGTGAACAGAGTCTATTTTCTCCATTTTTCTGTTATTTTCTTAGCTTTTTTTTTTTTTTTTTTTTTTTTTCCCCAGCAAAACCATCTTTGGAAATTCACTTCCACAAAATTTTAAACTGTGTATTTAAATAGTGAACATCTCTCTAAGAGAGTTAATGGTAATACTATTCTGACGTAAGCATAAATCTACCTTTTCCCACAAATTAAAGCTTCAAAAATTATGAATGTATTCTTGCTGAATACTGATACCCTCTTATTCTTTCTCCACATTTTTTCCTACCCTTTACAACTCCCTAAATTATAAGGGAATTAAAAGTCCATTAGATAGTATACATTAACATATGCTATTATGGTTCCGTCTCATAAGCGTGGGCAGAAGCTGCTGTGTGATACGATTTTCCATTACTGTGCTTTGAAGGCAAAACATAATATTGTTTAATGTTTTGCTTTTTTTTTAATAAAGTGATAAATTTCTAAGCAATGACATGTGACCTAAAATAGGTAAAGAAAATACGTGTTTCTAAAACACGCTCCTCATGAATTACTGTACTGAAAAGAAGCCTGGTTCATCCCAGGTTTCCAGGCCACATCAAAGCAGCCTTTTATAGGCATCCATAGAATGCCCTCTCCCAAGGAAATGTGATTCCATCTTTTTTCAGTAGACATAGTTACCACATACTTGGAACTAAATATAACAACCGCCATTTTTTCTTAATTTCTTTTAGTTCTTTTCTGCCTTG